>NC_071395.1:61263822-61558417 GCF_022682495.2 Desmodus rotundus
GGGGACTTTAACACCCCACTGTCAAAAATGGACAGGTCTTCCTAACAAAATATCAACAAGGATATTGTGTCACTTAACAATATCCTAGAGGAAATGGACTTAACTGATATATATAGAGCTTTTCATCCCAAAGAAGCAAAATACACATTCTTTTCAAGTGTACATGGAACTTTTTCAAACATAGACCACATGATAGGACACAAAGCAAGCCTCAACAAATTCAAGAAAATGGAAATCATATCAAGTATTTTCTCTGACCACAAGGGACTGAAACTAGAAACCAACCCCAAAGGAAAAAACCCAAAACACTCAAAATCATGGAGACTGAATAGCATGCTATTAAACAATGAATGGGTCAAGAACGAGATTAGGGAAGAAATCAAAAACTTTCTGGAAACAAATGAAAATGAACTCACAACAACCCAAAACCTATGGGACACAGCAAAGGCAGTCCTGAGAGGGAAGTTCATAGCAATACAGGCCTACCTTAAGAAGATAGAAACAGTTCAAACAAAAAACCTAACCCTACGCCTACAAGAACACGAGGAACAAAAACAAAGACAGCCCAGAGCAAGTAGAAGGAAGGAAAGAACCAAGATCAGAGCAGAACTAAATGACATAGAGACTAAAAGCACAATTCTAAGGATCAATGAATCCAGGAGCTGGTTCTCTGAAAAGATAAACAAAATCGACAAGCCTTTAAGTAGGCTGATCAAGAAAAAAAGAGAGAGGGTCCAAATAAACACAATTAGAAATGAAAGAGGAGAGATTACAACTGATACCACAGAAATACAAAGGATTGTAAGAAATTACTACGAAGAACTGTATGCCAAGAAATTTGAAAACCTAGGTGAAATGGATGAATTTCTAGAAAAATATAATCTTCCAAAACTGAATGAAGAAGAAGCAGAAAACCTGAACAGACCAATAACAGCAGACGAAATTGAAGCAATAATCAAAAAACTCCCAACACACAAAAGCCCTGGACCAGATGGTTTCACAGGAGAATTCTACAAAGCATTTAAGGAAGAGCTAACCCCTATCCTTCACAGACTATTCAAAAAAATCCAAACTGATGGAAGACTCCCAAACTCTTTTTATGAATTCAGCATCATCCTAATCCCAAAACCAGATAAAGACACAACAAAGAAAGAAAACTTCAGGCCAATATCTCTGATGAACATAGACGCTAAAATTCTCAACAAAATATTGGTAAACCGCATCCAGCAATAGATTAAAAAGATCATACACCATGACCAAGTGGGATTCATCCTAGGGATGCAAGGATGATACAATATTCGCAAATCAATAAACATAATACATCACATCAACAACAGCAAAGACAAAAATCACGTGATCATATCAATAGATGTGGAAAAAGCATTTGATAAGATACAGCACCCATTTCTGATAAAAACACTCAGCAAAGTGGGAATAAAGGGAGCATTCCTCAACATAATAAAGGCCATATATGAGAGACCTACAGCCAACATCATACTGAATGGACAAAAACTTAGAGCTTTCCCACTAAGATCAGGAACAAGACAAGGATGCCCTCTCTCACCACTCCTATTCAACATAGTATTGGAAGTCCTAGCCACAGCAATCAGACAAGAAAAAGAAATAAAAGGCATCCAAATTGGAAAGGAGGAAATGAAACTGTCACTGTTTGCAGATGACATGATAGTGTACATGGAAAATCCTACAGACTCCACCAAAAAACTACTCGACCTAATAAATGAATTTGGCAAAACAGCTGGATACAAAGTCAACACTCAGAAATCAAAGGCATTCCTGTACACCAACAACGAAACTGCAGAAACAGAAGTCAGGAAAAAAATCCCATTTGATATAGCAACAAGAAAAATAAAGTACCTAGGAATAAACCTAACCAAGGAGGTAAAAGACCTGTACTCAGAAACTACACAACACTGAAGAAAGAAATTAAGGAAGACACAAACAAATGGAAGCATGTACCATGCTCATGGATTGGAAGAATTAACATCATCAAAATGGCCATACTACCCAAAACAATTTATAGATTCAATGCAATCCCTATTAGAGTACCCATGACATATTTCACAGATATAGAACAAACATTTCAGAAATTTATATGGAACCATAAACGACCCCGAATAGCTGCAGCAATTTTGAGAAAGAAGAACAAAGCAGGAGGGATCACAATACCTGATATCAAACTGTATTACAAGGCCACGGTAATCAAAACAGCCTGGTACTGGCATAAAAACAAGCACATAGACCAATGGAACAGAACAGAGAGCCCAGAAATAAACTCAAGTCTTTACGGTCAATTAATATTTGACAAAGGAGGCAGGAGCATAAAATGGAGCAAAAACAGCCTCTTCAACAGATGGTGTTGGGAGATCTGGACAGCTACATGCAAAAAAATGAAACTCGATCACCAACTTACGCCATACACAAAAATAAACTCAAGATGGATAAAAGACTTAAATATAAGTTGTAACACCATAAAAGTCCTTGAGGAAAACATTGGCAGGAAAATCTCAGACATTCCACGCAGCAACATCCTCACAGACATGTCCCCTAAAGCAAGGGACATAAAGGAAAGAATAAACAAATGGGACCTCATCAAAATAAAAAGCTTCTGCAAGGCTAAAGAAAACAGCACCAAATTACAAAGAGAACCAACAGTATGGGAAAACATATTTGCCAATGATACCTCAGACAAGGGCCTGATCTCCAAAATATATAAAGAACTCACACGACTCTACTCCAGGAAGACAAACAACCCAATTAAAAAATGGGCAAAGAACTTGAACAGACACTTCTCCAAGGAAAACATACAGAGGGCCCAGAGACATATGAAAAGATGCTCAGCCTCACTAGCCATCAGAGAGATGCAAATTAAAACCACAATGAGGTAGCATCTCACACCAGTCAGAGTGGCCAACATAAACAAATCAACAAACAAATGTTGGAGAGGATGCAGAGAAAAGGGAACCCTAGTGCACTGTTGGTGGGAATGCAGACTGGTGAGGCCACTGTGGAAAACAGTATGGAATTTCCTCAGAAAACTAAAAATGGAACTGCCCTTTGACCCAGCAATTCCGCTGCTGGGATTATACCCTAAGAACCCTGAAACACCAATCCAAAAGAACCTGTGCACCCCAATGTTCATAGCAGCACAATTTACAATAGCCAAGTACTGGAAGCAACCTAAGTGCCCATCAGCAAATGAGTGGATCCAAAAACTATGATATATTTACACAATGGAATTCTACACAGCAGAGAGAAAGAAGGAGCTTATACCCTTTGCAACAGCATGGATGGAACTGGAGAGCATTATGCTAAGTGAAATAAGCCAGGCTGTGAGGGACAAATACCATATGATCTCACCCTTAACTGGAACATAATCAATAGAAAAAAAAAAGCAAACAAAATACAACCAGAGACATTGAGGTTGGGAACAGTCTAGCAGTGGCCAGGGGGGAGTGGGGAGGGGACAGTGGGAAGAGGGGATTGCAGGAACTATTATAAAGGACACATGGACAAAATTGGGGGGGATGGTGGAGGTGGGGGAGGGAGGTGGGTTCAGCTGGGGTGGGGTGGAGGTAAGGGGAGAAAAGGCATACAACTGTAATTGAATAACAATAAAATTTTTTTAAAAACCCTAAAAATTCCGTCTAAAAACTACTAGAACTGATAAATGAATTCAGTAAAGTAGCAGGATATAGAATAAATATCTGGAAATCTGTTGCAGTTTTATACATTAGTAATGAAGTATCAGAAAGGGAAACTAAGAAAACAATCCCATTTACAATTGCTTCAAAAAATAAAATTCCTAGGAATAAATTTAACAAGGATATAAAAGACTTGTACTTGGAAAATTATAAGATACTGAAAAAAGAAATTGAAGAAGATACAAATAAGTGGAAGCATACACCATGTTCATGAATAGAAAGAATTAATATCATTATAATGTCCATACCTTTAGATTCAACATACATTTAGATTCAATGCAATTCCTATCAAGATTACAATGGTATATTTCACAGAACAAGAACAAATATCTCAAATTTTTATGGAACCACAACAGACTCTGAAGAGCCACAGCAATCTTGAGAAAGAAGAATAAAGTTGGGGGAATCATACTAACTAATATCAAACTATACTACAAGGCCATAGTAATCAAAACACCATGGTACTGGCATAAAAACAGAATACAGATCAATGGAACAGAATGAAAAGACCAGAAATAAAGACATGCCTCTATAGTTAATTAGACAAATTAACAAAGCAGGTGAAAACCTACAATGGGGTAAAGGTAGTATATTCAATAAATGTCTCTGGGAAAAGTGGACAGATGCATGTAAAAATATAAAACTAGACCACCTTCTTATACCATATACAAGAATACACTCAAAATGGATCAGACTTAAATATTAGACTTGAAATCATAAAAATCCAAAAGAAAACATAGGCAGTAAAATTTCAGACATTTCTCATAGCAATATTTTTTATATCTCCTCAGGCAAGGAAAACAAAAGAAAAAATAAATGGGACTTCATCAAACTAAAAAGGTTTTTAACAGCAGAGGAAACCATCAACAAAATGAAAAAGACAACTCACTGAATGGGAGAACATACACATCTTGTCGCCAATACATCTAGTAAGGGCTTAATATTCAAAATTTATAAGGAGCTTATAAAACTCGACACACACACACAAAACAAACAATCCAATTAAGAAATGGGCAAAGGACCTGAACAGACAGGTCTCCAAAGAGGACACCAGATGGCCAATAGGTGTATGAAAGGATGTTTAATGTCACTAATCATCAGAGAAATGCAAATTAAATCCCAATGAGACATCACCTCACACTTGTAAGAAGGGCTATCATTGATAAATCAACAAACAACCAGTGCTGGTGAGAATGTGGAGAAAGGGGAACCCTCGTGCACTGTTGGTGGGAATGTAGATTGGTGCAACCATTGTGGAAAGTGTTTAGTTAACACACACACACACAAAATGAAACTGCCTTATGACCTAGCATTTCCACTTCTGAGAATATATCTGAAGAAACCTGATATACTAATTCAAAATAATATGTGCACCCCTATGTTCATTGGAGCATTACATACAATAGCTAAGCTTTTGAAGCAGCTCAAGTGCCCACCAGTGGTACATTTATACAATGGAATACTACACAGGAGTAAAAAAGAAGGAAATCTTACCTTTTGTGACAGCATGGATGAACCTAGAGAGCATTATGTTAAGTGAAATAAGCCAGTCAGAGGAAGACAAGTACCATATGATCTCAGTCATGTGTGGAATCTAATGAACAAACTGAACTAACAAGCCAAATGGAGACAGACTCATAGGTACAGAGAACAGAATGACAGCTGTCAGAGGGGAAAGGGTCAGGGGCTGGGGGAGAATGAAGGAATTAAGAAAACAAAACAAAGAAAGACACATACACTTGAATGACAGTATAGTGATTGATAGAAAGAAGGGGATGGAGGGCAGGTAGAATAAGGTGGAGGGGCAATGGAAGGAGACTTGACTTAGGGTGGTGAACATACAATATACAGATGGTGTATTGTAGAATTGTACACCTGAAACCTGTACAATTTTATTAACCCATGTCACCCCCCAAAATCAATAAAATAAATAAATAAATAAATTCAATTAAAAAAAGAATGAGGAGTGAAAAATTTCAGGGGGTTATTTTTAGGTAAGACAAGGGTCTCAAGCTTGGTCTGGGCCATTCTTACCAACTGTCATTCTTGCTAACTGTTAAAATGTAGCACAGTATTTTACAGACCAGCTGTGACAGGATGAGCTTGACAGGAATCTACCGCAATAAGTGTAGCCAGCGGAAATCAACGTGTAATTGACCAAATACTGTATGTAAGCCATGACTAAGCCTCCCTTCAGGGAGGCAGAGCTTTGAATATAAATCCTGCCTCCTTTACTTGCTGCAACTAAATAAGACTACCTTGTCTTGTTTTTTGAATGACTTTCTAAACCTGTCATTCCTCTTACATTTCTTGGTCAGCATTTTCTGTGAAGAAGAGCTTTTTAAATTTTCCATTATTGAAAAATATATAGAGAATAACCATGAATAATATAAAAAATGCCCATTTTTATCTCTAAGAATTATATGTTAAAGGTTGGCATATTCACCTTCAATTTTTTTCTTTTAAGAAAGAAAACAATGCAATAAAAGCTCTAAGATCCCCTGCCCTCTGCTCACCTCACCAGACAGAACCATCATCAACACGTCTCTGTCTTCCAGGTTTACTTTTATACTTTTATAAATATGTGTTTATCTATGAATAATACAGTAATTAGCACTATTTTGCCTGAGTTATTTTAAGGTTTTTATAAAAATAGTGTTCTATATATGTCATTATGCATCTTCTTGTTTTCAGCCAACATTGTTGAGATCAACTCGTATTAATTCATATATAGCTGGTTTGTTCCTTTTAACTGCTGCAAGGCATTCGACTCTTCCCTCCCTCCTCTGCTGGAGAATGTTGTGTCTGATTCCTTGCTGTTATGAACCATGCTGTTCTGGCCAGAGCAGTGCGGGCCTCTTTGTGCAAACATCTCAGAGTCTCTCTTGGGTGGATGTTCTCAGACAGGACCTCCAAACTGTGGGGTGTGCACTTTCCCAGTTTCAGTAGATATTGCCAAACTGGTCCCACTAATACTCACTTCCACAGGCAGTGTGGGATTATCTGCATTCCCACATGTCTTTATCTGCATGGGATAGAGTCAGACTGTTGCATGTAGGATCAGACTTGTGGCGATCTAATAGATGAGAAATGATACCTGGTAGCTTTAACCTGCCTTTTTCACTCTTGCTAGTGAGGTGGTGCACAGACGTTCATTGGCCGGCAGGAGGAGGAGGTGCTTCCCGGAGGCCAACAGTCAGGCACTGGGAAGGAATGTGTGTGAGAGCAGGGCATGTGGTGTTGGGAAGGTGCATGATGTGAGCATCTGAGCTGCTGGCGAATGTACACTTTCCTCTGCAGATGGCTGGTGGCCCTGAAGCCACCCTGAGCCAGTAGAGGAGTTGCATCTGCTAACCTCAGGCGGCTCTCCTGGAGGGAATGTCATTCTTTTCAACCCACAATGTTCCTACATTTCTACTAATGATAATACTTGCCACCTATTACTGGCTTACCATGTGCCAGGCACTTTAGAGACCTTATTTAATCTTCTCAGGGATTTGTTTATTAGTATTTCTAGTTCATTGAACAGGAGCTTGAGGGTCAGAGAGGTACACTGACTTGCTTAAGGTCATAGAACTGCTGTGTGATCAGGCTCCAGTGCCCAAACACTTCCCTTTGTGGAACATTGTCCCTGCGTGCTCCTCCCATGTGCCCAGGTAATTCCCAGAGAATAAAAGAAGGACTCTTAGGGAAAGAAGAGGTTCTGGTGGTCCTGCCCCACCCCTTGGCTGTGAGCAGAGAAATTGTTCATCAAGAATGCAGCCCGGCAGATTGCTACCAGCCCTGGGGCCCAGATTTCTGGGTGGGGAGACAGAGAAGGCTGTTGAAAGCACTTCTCTCTCACTGCAGCTCAGGAAGGAAGAATGGGTTGCTGATCTAATAGCTTATAGTTTGGGGATTGATTGTAGCCAGGGTGGGTAGGCAATAGAGGGCCAAGACTCAACAACTTGTTTTATCTTAAATTTAGGCCCCAAAAGAATCCTCTCTCTACCTTTCTGTCTCTCTCTGTCTCTGTCTCTGTCTCTGTCTCTCTCTCTCTCTCTCTCTCTCTGTCCCCACTCCCAAGCTCACTGTTGTACCTGTGAGGTTGGGTAGACATACTCCCTTCTCCATCGTCATACGACTCTAAAAGAGAAGTATCACCTTATGGACGTCAGGTCTGGCCTGCCCATTGTGTAGGTAGGAAAGCTGAGGCACTGAATCCTCCAGGCTCTGGGCTGCCAGAGGGCATCAGTGTCTCACTTCTCCACAGAGTCCAGTAACCTATTCAGTGACAATATACATATTACAAATATTTGTTGAATAAATAAATGAATGGCTGAGATGGCTGGAAATTAAAAACAAGCAAAAACCCTCAATCTTGTAGCTCCTTTGGATTCTGCTGGGTAGAGGCCACATATTCGAGGAAGGAGAAGCAGTGAACAGGGTCCGTCATGAGAAGATAGGGCTGGGCCCCGTAATTCGGCAGGGTGAGCTCTCGTGTGCACAGTCCACTAACTTACAGGCATCCTGAGCAGGGAGAAGTGCAAAGCCAGGAGCACAACCTAGACAAAGCCCCACGTAGGCCGGCCACGCTGCTGGCCTGCTCCCCTCTCCCACCTCTTTCTCTGCTCCTCTGGGAGGTGTGCTTAACATTGCCCCACCTGAGGGCCTTTGCTGCTCTCCTTGTTGGGACCAGTCAGTGGCCGGCTCTTTGCATGACCCAGTCTCAACTCCAGCAGCCCCTCCTCAGTGGGGGAGCCTTCCCAACCACCTTGGCCAGAGGCCCCATCCCAGTCACTCCCTCCCATTTTGACCTGGTGTATTTCCTCTGAGCACTACTGCTAGAAGGAGCTGGTTTGTCCACCTGCTTACGGGTAGGTCATCTTCTTCCCCAGGTAAGCTCCAGAAGCCCAGGGGCTTCATCTTGATGTCATTGTCCTGGTGCCTGGATCTGTGCTGGAGCTGAAAGGCACAACACACACAACTGCTGCATGAATGAGAGAAGAAAGTGGGCAAGGGACTGGTTTCTGTGTAAAGGCCTCTGGCATCCTTGTCTGCAAGCAGTTGGAGCCCCAGGGGGAGGAGGGGACTGGGCCCCACAGTGAAAGTGATGGTGTGTGTGTGTGTGTGTGTGTGTGTGTGTGTGCTGGGTGAGCAGTAGGTGAACAATAAGGGACCACAAAAAATTGAACACCTATTATGTACCAGGCACAAATTTTATTTTACAATGCTTCAATCTCAGAAAAAGGTAGATGCTATCATGGCCCCCGTGTTACAGACAGGGGAGT
This sequence comes from Desmodus rotundus, assembly GCF_022682495.2. Classification (NCBI taxonomy): domain Eukaryota; kingdom Metazoa; phylum Chordata; class Mammalia; order Chiroptera; family Phyllostomidae; genus Desmodus; species Desmodus rotundus. The sequence continues at coordinate 61,272,815 of NC_071395.1, forward strand.
CAAGGCTTAAAAAAACTGAGCATTTGCCCATAGTTTTGGACACAGTAGAGAAGAGATTTTCTTCCACGGGGTCTGACGCTGGAGCCTGTGCTCTCCTAGTGGGGCTGTTACAAAGTTTCATCCAGCCTGGAAAGGAGCCCGAGCTCCTGCGTGTCTCTGAGCTCTCCTGCCCAGGGATCCCGGCCCTCTCAGAGAGGGCATGCAGACTTGGAAGCAGAGTTTTTACTTGCTCCATCTACAAGCATTAATTAAGCACCTACTGTGCACAAGGGTGCTGGCATAAACCAAAGTTCCTGTGCTCACAGAGCTCACTGTCCAGGTTTGGGGGAGGGGGAAGGACATCAACATAAGTGGATGGTAGAAGGACAGACACTGGTCGGAGCTGGTGTAAAATACAGTGACAGGACCAGGAAGGCTTGCGGGGTGGGGGGGATAAATAACAAAGACCCGGGACCCTTGGAATGGCTACAGGTAGGAGAAGCGTGCGACTTCAGACCAGTCATGCAACCTCCTGGTCCTCAGTTTCTCCTTTTGTCAAAATCCGGAGAGTGGATGTTGTTGTCTAACAAACAGTCCCAACCTACACCCTGAGCAGGTATAAATACAGCATGCACAGTGCTTATCTGATAGGGAACCTGCCAGAACCACCCTGACCTTCCAGAGTGGGTTTCATTGAGACCGTAACTGCTGCACCTGGGCCTGTTGCACCCCAGGCCAAAAGCAAGGTCACCTGCCCCCACCCCCAGCCCTACCTCTCTTTCCTCTGGGGAGGGACCAGGGTTTCGCACAGAGTAGCCGAGGCCCATAAATAGCTACCTTCCACTGAGAGGCCAGCACTCTCAGGCTCAAAAGAGGAAGTGAGAAAAAGGCGGGCACTTTTGTTCTCTCTGCACAAGGGAACTCTTTCTGCAGTTCCCCTGCCAGGCACTCCCCAGGGCCCAGGCAGCCCCGCCCCCACACTCCCCCAGCTCCTCTGTGTGGTGGGTGGGCCAGGCCTGGCAGGTGAAGAGAGAAGTACAAACGCCTAACAGGGAATGTGCTGAGGCTGCCCCCGGGACCTCTGTCCTACATTTTCCTGTGAATTGCAGCTTGTCCAATAGGGTCTCATTGATAAAACTGCAGGGATGGGGCTGTGTAAAGAAAGCCCCTGTGGAGAGTCCTACGAGGTGACTCTCCAGGAGGTGACTCAGGGTAAATTCTTTTGTGAGGTACATTCACTTGCAGATATAAATAACCTTGCCCTCCTTCTCAGGTAAAACTCTCTGTCTGAGAACAGCCTGACCACCCAGGCCCCGCACTACACTCAGCGGGAAAGATCTGAGTGTTGCTTTCCCTGGCCCTGCTCACTCCTTTCTAGAGTTCGTTCCTTTAGTTCCTTTTTGTTTTTAGCTTCATCTGTTTCCTGTTCAGACCCTGCTTGATATATCAATGGGGAAATGGATAAATAAAATGTGATGCGTTCTTACAGTGGAACATTGCACAGCAGGAAAAAAGAATCAGCCAGGTCTGTGTGCTTCTACTGTAGACTCTCAAAACCATACATAAGTGAATAAAAATAGGTCACAGTGTGGCTTCACGGGTGTGAGTGCACACTCTGACCCCATGCAGCACAGGTGTGAGCCATTCATACTCACGTATGTAAAATGGATTGGAAACATACCAACCACACTCGTAGGAATGGTTACTTCATGGGAAGGGTAAGGCCCTGGTGTACTTGGGGGGAAGGGACTTGTGCAGCAAACTCCAACAGTTACAAACAAGGCCCACTGGATGTTTGGTAAATTATTTCTTGCACTATTCTAAATGTTAAAATCTTTTATGTATTTTTTCAACAGCTGAATCCTGACATATAGTTTGCTGAGAGCCCTGCTATCTACCAGGAGGTGGCCATATAGCATGGATGAAACAGACCAAGGATCGCCGCCCTCTCCGAGCATGTTGTCTACTCAGGACAGACATGCAATAAGTAAGCTGAGTGAGTAAAATACACAGTGTGCCAGATGCTGACTAGGGCCCTGAGAGATAACAGGAAAAAATGTATACACTAGGCTCTGCTTCTACAACCCTGTGACTTCCTGAGTGACAAGAGCACAAGGAGCATCTCTTGTTCTAATGGGGTGACTCCGAGTGCCTCCTGGATGGCTCCTGGGTGGGGCTGGTCACCAGAGAGACCAAGCCTTGATCAGAAGCTTAGGATTCTCAGCCTTGCTCCCACTGTCTCCCCAGAGGCGAGAGGGGCTGGAAATGGATTCTTCATCAGTCGTGCCCACATGAGGAAGCTCCATGAAATCCCACTAGTAGGGGGATCGCAGGGCTTCTGGGTCAGTGAACACAACCACACACCAGGAGGGTGACGCACCCTAACTCCACAGGGACAGAAGCTCCTGTGCTCAGGACTCTCCAGACCGCATCCTGTGTCTCTTCATCTGGCCGTCATCTGTGTCCTTATCACACAGCCTTTGATAAACTGGTAAATGTGAGTAAGTGCTTCTCTGAGTTCTGTGAGCCGCTCTAGCAAATTAATTGAACCCAAAGAGGGGTCATTGGAACCCCTCACCTATAGTTAGTTGGTCAGAAGCCCAAGTGACAACTTGGACTTGGGACTAGCATCTGAAGTGTGTGTATGTGTTGGGGGGGAGGGGCAGCCTTAGGGGACTGAGCCCTCACCCTGTGGGATCTGACACGGTCTCTGGGTACACAGTGTCAGAATTGAATTAAAGTGCAGGATACCCAGCTGGCACTGCAGAGAACGGTTTGGTGTTGGGGGGAAACCTCCACACATTTGGTGACTGTAAGTGTCAGAAGTGAAGTGTTTTGTGTGAGTGAGACTCACGGGAAAGAAAGACATATTTGGGTGTTTCCCTACACAGGAGGAAAACTGAGTTTTTCCTTTACAGGCTCTAAGGGAGACTGAGGCAGGGAAGGAAGGCAGAAATTCCAGGTGTGGGAACTGCAGTTTTAATATGGTGGCTTATTAATACCTTGTGGCTGCCATTGCAAACAAGCAAACAAAAGTTTGGTGGCTTAAAACAATACCCATTTGTTCCCTCATAGTTTTGAAGTTCAGAAGTCCCAACCTCCGTTGCTGGGCTGATGTCGAGGTGCCACAGCACTGGCCCTTCTGGAGCCTCCAGGGAGGCCATCCTGCCTCTCCCAGCTCCCTTGACTCTTTGTCCAGCTTCATGGCCCACAGCACGGCACCTGCTCCTTCTGTCGCCACTCTCCCCCTGCCTCCCTCTCATGGGGACACGGCATAGGACTTTCAGGGCCCTCCTGGATAATCCAGATCATCTCCCAGTCTCAAGATCCTTACCTTAACCACATCTGCCAAGTCCCTTTGTCATCAAAGGAAATACCCACAGACCCCAAGGATTAGGACCTGGACATATTTGTGGCCAGTGTTTTGTCTGCCATAGGTAGCAAAGGAGATCTCATGACAAACTGAAGTTTGAATGCAGGAAGAAAGGGACCAGTGTGGTTCATTGTGGAAGAACATTCCAGAACAGCACATGCAAAGGGAACAGGCCCTGCAAGTTTGAGGAGCAACAGAGAGGCCTGCACATTCCAGGCCAAGTGAGTGAGGGGCGAGTAGGGGGAGGGCTGCTGTGGAGCAATGTCCAAGCAGGGGTCCTCTGGCCGTGGAGAGAAGGTCAGGTTTACCTGAGTGTGGGGGGCCTGTGAGAAGCCTTGGGGAGTCTGGCTGCGCCTCTAAGCCCCTGACCCCTGAGCTGTCAAGGACCTGCCTCCTCTAGGACACGCTGTTCCTTCTCACTGCTGAGTAGTACTCCGTTGCTTCACTACCAATTCACCTATTGATGGACATCTTGGTTAGTTCCAGTTTGGGGTAATTAACAATAAAGGTGCTATAAACCTTCGTGTACATGTTTGTATGGACACATTTTTTTCATTTCTCTTGTGTAAACGTCTAGAAGTGGAACTGTTGGATCATATTGTAGGTGTATGTTTAAAATTTTGAGAGCCTACCTCATAAGTTTTCAATATGTTCATACAGTCTATATTCTGACTAGCAGGCAATGAGAGTTCCAGTTGCTCCACATTCTCAACAAGACATGCAACGTCAGGCTTTTTTTTTTTTTTTTTTTCAGATTTGTTTAGTTATTTTAGAGAGATAAGTCAGGTGAGAGAAAGAGAGGGAGAGAAATACCAGTGCATGAGACATATATCAGTTGCCTGTCACGTACCCCAGGAACCGAACTAGTGACATTTTGTCCACTGAGCCACAAGCAAACCATTTAAAATGGTTTTAAATTTTAACCATTCTAATAGCAGTGCAGTGATATATCATTATAGTTTTAGTTTTCATTCTCTAATGACTAATGATGCTGAACATCTTCTCATGTGCTTTTTAGTTATTCATGTATCTTTCTTGATGAAGTGTCTGTTCAAATCTTTTGCCCATTTTGAAAAATTAGGTTGCTTTCTTATTATTGGGCCTTGAGAGTTCTTTATATATTCTGAATACAAGTATTTTACCAGATATATAATTTGAAAGTATTTTCTCCTAGTCTGTGGCTTGTCTTCTCAATCTCTTAACAGCATTGACTAAACAGCAGAACAAAGTCGATTTATTGATTTTTTTTAATGGATTGTGCCTTAGGTGTTGTATCTCAGAAATCTTTGCCTAACCAAGGTTGGGCAAAATTTTCAAAAGTTCTCAAAAATTTTTTAGAGTTTTATACTTTTAGGTTTTGCTTTTAGGTCCATGATCCCTTTGGGGTTAAATTTTATATATAGCATATTAACTCTATTTTATATTAATTTTTGTAAATGGATCCAAGTTCACTTTTTTGCATATGAATTTCAAATTGTTCCAGATTCTCTATTCTGTTTCATTGATCTATTTGTCTATAGCTACACACTCTTGATTACAGTCTCCAACTTTGTTCTTTTTCAAAGTTGTGTTGGATATTCTAGGTTCTCTGGAGAATTTTCACTTTTACACTCAGTGCTTAAACAGTATCTGACACGTAGTAGGCACTAAATACTTATTGAATAAATTATTAAGCTTATGTTTATTCATCAGCACACCCTCAGTGCCTGGCACTCAGAACAATAAATGTGTAAGAAACAATGAGGGCAGAGTGCTGGCATGAGTCTCTCACGAGCATAATCTTTCTGTTTAAGGCCTGAAAACCTACAAGAATTCTGTCTAATGAAATGTTCCCCTTGGGGGATCCAGAGTCTTTGCACTTTCATCCCTAAGATGGATCATTTCAGAGGCCTTAGATGCATCCCTCCTCCTCTCACCCAGGTTTTGTCTCCACTAGGGCGTTGTCAGTCAGGGCCACTCCGCTCCCCAGGCAACCAGAGGCCAAGGGTAAAGACCCTACTGGTTGCCTCCAGGGCAGTGTGGTCAGGGAAGGGGGTTTAGGAGCCAGTGGCTACTGGCTTCTAGTGGTCTGAGGCCAGGGGTGCTGACAAACATCCTACCATGTGCAGGACAGACCCACTTCAAAGAATTATCTGGCCCAAAATGCCAATAGAGCTGAGGGTGAGAAGCTCTGATCTACAATAGTCACTGATCCAAATGCTCCACGTCTGATTCCCACCCACGAGGGTTTGTGCATGCCTTCCTTCAAAACTGCACAGCTCTCCCTGGCTGGTGTGGCTCAGTGGACTGACTGTTGGCCTGCAAACCAAAGGGCTGCTGGTTCGATTCCCAGTCAGAGCACATGCTTGTGTTACGTGTCAAGGTCCGTAGTAGGGGGTGCACGAGAGGCAACCACATATTGATGTTTCTTTCCCTCTGTTTCTCCCTCCCTTCCCCTCTGTCTAAAAATAAATAAATACAATCTTTAAAAAAACAAAAAACTGTGCAGCTCCTGCATGGGATGTTGTGAAACTAAGTAAAACCACAGCAAAATGCATTTGTTTTACAAGGAACATACTGGAGACCATAACCATTCTAAGAATTTTGCATACAGGAGCATTTTGTTTTTGAAAACTGAAATTACAGAGCAAGCACCCAAAGAGGAAAGAGAGAAAGAGCTCCACTACGTATTGGGGATCAAATTAGCAACCAAAGTATTCTTGGCTCCTGGTAGAAAGGTGGGCACTACTTTCAGATGGGCCCATCTGCAGCGGCCATGGGGTTTTGTTTTGACCGGCTCCTCCCCACTGCTGGCACAAGAACAGCAAATGTTTGGGAGACCAGATGACTAACTGGGCGGGCAAAGGACAAGATTCATGTGCAAATAAAATAGGTTTTAATAGAATAAAAAGATCCACTGATTGCTAATTTGGAATAAGATGCGGCAATGAGCTGACCTTGAGATTTGCAGTGTGGCCAGACCAAAAAGCTGGCCGGAGCACGGGGAGGACATGAACAAGGCAAGGTCCCACTGGCATTAGCACCCATCTGGTTCTACTCAGTTACGGCTGTGGAAGGGGTCCCTTGGGGGGAGTAGCTTCACACTGTGCACCTACACTCTTACTCTCCAACGTGCTGGCTACTAGTCTTTGGTTGCCACTTAAATTTAACTTTAAAGCAAACTGTAAAATTCAGTTTCTCAGTCCCACTAGGCACATTTCAGGTGCTCAGTAGCCGCAGTGGCTAGTGGCCACAGCTCTGCATCTTAGCTCCTTCATATGAGCTGCTGTGGTCAGGACCCCTGATCAGGGCTGCCTCTGAGCACGCTGTCCTCACTCTTCCTGACACAGCTCTGTTCCTTCTTCACTCAGCTGCTGCTCTCACCATTGCGCCCCAAGAGAGAAGCCATCTTTCCTTCTTCAAAACTCCCATAATCTCTTACACAAGCTTGTGACTTATTATTTTGAAATGTGTGTGTACTTGTCAGAATAAAAACTAAGAATCCTATGTTGGCATCGAAGCCCTACTTCATCTGCCTCAACTGCATCTTTGAGCACATCTCCTGCCTCCCACCCTTACTCTCTCCACCCCAACCCACAGCTGCTTGCAGTTCCTTGACTGCTTCAGGCAGATCTTGCTTGGGGGACTTTGCAATTGCTGTTCCAACTGCTCAGAATGCTCTTCCTCCCATTCCCTTACTTCTTAGTTAGTTTGTTTGTTTAACTTTATTTTTATTGTTGAGACTATTACCCATGTCTCCCTTTTCCCCCTTTGCCCCCCTCCACCCAGCACCCCCTTTCCTCTGGACAACACCACACAGAAGTCTGTGTCCATGGGTCATGCATATATGATCTTTGGCTAATCCCTTTGACAGACCTAGGCAGGCCTAGGAGGAATGGAAAATCACCAGGTGGGAAAACTGCACGGTGGGAAACTGTACTATGGGAAACTGTCTGCCTGAGAAATTGCCTGCCGACCCTACCCAGGACAAACAGATGCCCAGCTAAGATTGGGGTCTGGGGTTGGCCTATCCAGCATAACAAGATGCAGCTTTAACCTGAGGCTTAAGATGTTTCAAGAACAATGGTCAGCAGAAACCGCACCCAGCAACCAGCTCTAGCCAATCAGACTGACACCCCAACCAGTTACCCTTTGCAGGGGTTTTGTGCTTAACAACCCTGCCCTAAGAACAACGGAGCCAGTCTTAAATTCCCTTGGTTGGCTCCCCAACCTCCCTTGGTTGGCTCCACTTTCCCCTCTTATTCCCCTCTAATAAACCCTGCTCCTTGGCTTGCTGCTTCCATCTGGTTTCTTGAGCGACTCCGACCTAACACTCTTCACCTTCTTTCATCCAGTCCCCACCCCTGCCCCCTCTGACAGCCTTCAGGTCTCTGGTCACATTCCCCATTCTCAAGAATATCCTCCTGACTGTCTTTTCTGGTATAACTCACTTGCACACGTGCACACAACTCCTCCTGGGGCTTATTAGCGGGTTCTGAGATTTGGTGCCCCTGTGCTGCTGGCTTCCTTTGGCGCCCCAGAGGGTGGATCTTCAGCAAGTCCTTCAGGCACCTGCTCCACAGCGATTCCCCCTCCGTGCAGTTCGACAGACACGCCCACTCCGGTTAGATCTGGGCTGGTGCAGCCTGCTGCATCTCATCCTAGGGGTAGCAGTTGCTCCCTATTCTGCTATTCTTGTGTTCTTTTTTTTCATCTTTAAAAAAAAGATAAATTGAGATACAGCTTTATTATATATCAGTCGAGATATAGCTAAATTATATCTCAGCTTTATTGAGATCTAATTTACATACCACACAATTCATCCATTAAAGTGTACAATTAATTGTTTGTTAGCATATTACAAATATGTGCATCTATCACAACAGTCAGTTTTAAAATATTTTCATCATCTTTTTTCTTTTATTTTTAAATTACAGTTGACATACAATAGTATATTAGTTTTAGGAGTACAAGAATGACTCAACATTTATATTCCTTACAAAGTGATCCCCCAATAAATCTAGTTCCCATCCGACCCCACACACAGTTATTACAATGTCACTGGCTGTGTTCCCTGCGCTGTACTTCACATCCTGTGACTTTTTATAACTGGCAGTTTACACATATTACTTCCTTTCACCGTTTCCACCCATCTCCCCAACATCCCTCCTGTCTGGCAACCCTCAGTCTATTCTCTGTAACTATGAGTTTGTTTCTGTTTTGCTTGTTCATTTATTTTGGTTTTTAGATTCCACATATAAGTGAAATCATACAGCATTTTTCTTTCTCTGTCTTGATTTATTTCGCTGAGCATAATACCTTTTAGATCTATCCATGTTGTCACAATTGGCAAGATTTCATTTTTCTTTATGACTGAGGAATATTTCATTGTATACATGTACCACTTCTTTACCCATTGATCTTTCATGGACCCTTGGGTTGCTTCCGTATCTTGGCTATTGTGAATTATCCTACAATGAACATATGGCTGCACATATCTTTTCAATTTAGTGTTTTGAATTTCTTCAGATAAATACCCAGAGGTAGACTTGCTGGATCATATGATAGTCTGTTTTTAATTTTTTGAGGAACCTCCACACTGTTTTCCACAGTGGCTGCCACAGTCTGCATTCCCACCAACAGTGCACAGGGTTCCCTTTTCCCCACAACCTCGTTAGCACTTGTTGTTTGTTGATTTATGGGTGACAGCCATTCTGACAGATGTGAGGTGGTATCTCATTGTGGTTTTAATTTGTATTTTCCTGATAATAAGTGATGTTGAGCATCTTTTCATCAGTCTATTGGCCATCTGTATGTCCTCTTTAGAGAAGTGTCTATTCAGGCCCTTTGGGATTGTTTTCTTAATTTCTCTTTCTCATAGTTCATTATTGGTGTATAAAATTGAAAGCAATTTCTGAATATTAATTTTGTATCCTGCTACTTTACTGAATTCATTTATTAGTTCTAATAGTTTTTAGTGAAATCTTTTAGGATTCTCTATCCAGGTTATTTAGCATCACGTCATCTGTCATCAGCAATGACAGTTTTACTTCTTTCCAATTAAGATGAGTTTATTTCTTTTTCTAGTCTGATTGCCGTGGCTAGGACTTCCAATACTAAATTGAATAAAAGTGGTAAAAGTGTACATCCCTGTCTTGTTCCTGATCTTAAGAGCAACACTTTCAGCTTTTCACTGTTGAGGTATGATATGAGTTCTGGCTTTGTCATATGTGGCCTTATTATGTTGAGGTATGTTCCTGCTCTTTTCACTTTGCTGAGAATTTTTATAATATATGAATGCTGGATTTTGTAAATTACTTTTACTGCATCTACTGATATGATCATAATAATTGTTATCCTTCATTTTTATGTGATATATCATGTTAATTGGTTTGCAGATATTGAATCAAATTTGCATCCCAGGAAGAAATTCCACTTGATCATGCTGTATGAACTTTTTTATGTATTGCTGGATGTGGTTTGCTAATATTTTGTTGAGGATTTTTGCATCTATGTTCATCAGGAATATTGGCCTATAATTTTCTTTTGTGTGTGTGTGTGTGTGTGTTTGACTGCTTTAGTATCAGGGTAATGCTGGCTTAGTAAAATGAGTTTAGGAGCCTTCTCTTTTCAATTTTTTTGAATAGTTTGAGAGGGATAGGTGTTAGTTCTTATTTGAGCATTTGGTAACATTAACCTGTGAAGCCATCTAACCTAGGACTTGTTTGTTGGGAGTTTTTTGATTGTTGCTTAATTTTGTTAGTAGTTATTGGTTTATTCAGATTTTTTGTTTGTTTGTTTCTGATTCAGTCTTGGAAGATTGTATATTTCTAGGAATTTATCCATTTCTTCCAGGTTGTCCTATTTGTTGTCATATAATTTCCTTACAACCCTTTGTATTTCTGTGGTATCAGTTGTCACTCCTCTTTCATTTCTGACTTTATTTATTTGGACCTTCTCTTCCTTTTTCTTGATGGGTGTGGCTAAAAGTTTATAAATTTTATTTATCTTTTTAAAGAACCAGCATTTGGTTTCATTGACCTTTTCTATTGTTTTTATAGTCTCTATTTCTTTTATGTCCTTTGTAATCTTTATTATTTCCTTATTCTTGCTCACATTAGGCTTTGTATTTTTCTTTTTCTAGTATCTTCAGGTACAAGGTTACATTGTTTGAGATTTTTCTTGTTTTTTTAAAAATATATTTTATTGATTATGCTATTACAGTTGTCCCATTTCCCCCTCCTTATTCCCCTCTGCCCTGCACCCCTCCACCCACCAGCATTCCTCCCCTCCCTCCCCTTAGATCATGTCCATGGGTCACATATATAAATTCTTTGGTTTCTCCATTTCCCATACTATTCTTAACCTCCCCCTGTCTATTTTGTACCTACCAGTCATGCTTCTTATTCCCTGTACCCCTGTACCTTTTCCTCATTCTCTCCCTGTCCCCTCCATGCTGATAACCCTCCATGTGATCTCTATTTCTGTGATTCTGTTCCTGTTCTAGTTGTTTGCTTAGTTTGTGTTTGTTTTGGGGTTTTTTAAGATTCAGTTGTTGATAGTTTTGAGTTTGTCGTCATTTTACTGTTCATATTTTTGATCATCCTGTTTTTCTTAGATAAGTCCCTTTAATATTTCATATAATAAGGACCTGGTGATGATGAACTCCTTTAATTTGACCTGATCTGGAAAGCAATTTATCTGCCCTTCCATTTTAAATGAAAGCTTTGCTGGATACAGTAATCTTGGACTTAGGTCCTTGCCTTTCATGACTTTGAATACTTCTTTCAGCCCCTGCTTGTCTGCAAGGTTTCTTTTGAGAAATCAGCTGATGTTCTTATAATAACTCCTTCGTAGGTAACTGTCTCCTTTTCTCTTGCTGCTTTTAAGATTCTCTCCTTCTCTTTGATCTTGGGTAATGTAATTATGATGTGCCTTGGTGTGTGCTTCCTTGAGTCCAAATTCTTTGGGACACTCGGAACTTCCTGGACTTCCTGGAAGTCTATTTCCTTTGCCAGATTAGGGAAGTTCTCCTTCAAATGCATTTTCGATTTCTTGCCCCTCCTCTTCTCCTTCTGGTTCTCCTATGATTTGGATGTTGGAATGTTTAAAGTTGTCCCGGAGGGTCCTAAGCCTCTCCTCATTTTGTTTGAATTCTTGTTTCTTCGTTCTATTCTGGTTGAATGTTTATTTGTTCTGTCTGGTCCAAACTGTTGATTTGAGTCCTGATTTCCTTCCCTTCACTCTTGGTTCCCTGTACATTTTCCTTTATTTCACTTTGCATAGCCTTCACTTCTTCCTCTGTTTTGCAACCATACTCAACCATTTCTGTGAGTATCCTATTTATGAGTGTTTTGAACTCTGCATCTGATAGGTTGGCTATCTCTTCATCACTTAGCTCTATTTTTGGAGCTTTGATCTGCTCTTTCTTTTGGGCCATAATTTTTGTCTTGGTGTGCCTGTTATGTTGTAAGGGTCGGCGTCTTAGGTATTCGCCAGGGCAGGGCAACCCACATCGCTGGGTTGTGGTGCTGTATGTAGGGGAGGGGTCAAAGAGGGAACAATGCTGAGTGCTTGTCTCTCGGCTGGCTTTCAATCACTTCCCCTGCTACCCACAAGCAAATTGGGCCCTTCTGGTGCTGATTCCTGGGTGGGTGCGTTTGTGTATGTTCTAGGATCCTGTGGGTCTCTCCAGCAAACTTTCCTGTGAGTCTGGGAGTTTCTCCCACCGCTGCAACTCCCACAGGTTTTTACAGTCAGAGGTTTTGAGGCTTTATTTCCACATGCTGGAACCCTGGATTGCATGGTGTGTCTCACTCCCCGGTTGTTCTTCCTGGTTATCCACACACCAATTTGAGACCTCCTGGTCTGCCAGCCAACACCTCCCCAACCCAGTCCTCCCGCTGCCACCTTGCCACGCATCCTCTCCACCCCAGCTACCCCTCTCTGCCTCTCCTACCGTTCTGGATGAATGTTTCTTCTTTAACTCCTTAGATGTTGGATTTCCATACAGTTTGATTTTCTGGCAGTTCTGGTTATTTTTCATTTTTAAATTTGTTGTTGTCCTTCTTTTGGTTGTACAAGGAGGCAAAGTGTATCTACCTACACCTCCATCTTGGCCAGAAGTCTTATTCTTATTTTTTGACATAGGCCTGTATTCCTGTGACTTTTCGTCTTAGAATTGCTTTGGCTGTGTTCCACAGATATTGGGTCATTGTATTTTCAATTTTATTTGTACCAAGGTATCTATTAATTTCTTCCTTGAGCTCATTGTTAACCTGTTCATTGTTTAATAGCATGTTATTTAGCCTCCACATGTTTCAGTGTTTTTTTAGTTTTCTTCTTGTAATTGATTTCTAGCTTCATACCATTGTGATCAGAGAAGATGCTTGATATGATTTCGATCTTAAATTTATTAAGACTCATTTTGTGACTTAACATGAGATCTATCCTAGAAAATGTTTTATGAGGTGAGGGTCCCTCAAAAAACTGGAATTATATTCTGGCAGGTGGGCCCCTTGTAGTACATGCTTGCCCGACTAAGTGAGTGTTTAGAAGCCCATCTGTATCAGTGCACCAGCTGGCATGGTTGTGACAGGCTGCATTTGGCTTCAGTAAATTTTTTTGAAGACTCTTTCAACACACTTGCCCATTTCCTGATGGGTTATTTATAAGAGCACTTGCCCACACCCCACTGAGTGTTCAGCAGTTTTTAACCAAAAATGGCATGACCCCTGTGCCCCACTGGCTCTGTGCACGGTCCCTTTAAGAGAAGTGCTTCAGTCTCTAGCAGTCCTGTGTTTTTGTCTTTCTTAGATGCAATCCCAGCTGGTTTTCATAGTCAGATGTTATGGGAACTCCTCTTCTTGGCACTGATGCCCCAGCTGGGGGTCTGGTGTGGGGCTGGGACCCCTCATTCTTCAGGGGGACCTCCTCATCTGAGACACCCCTCCCAATTCACAATTGCCACACTGTGCATGTGGGACTGTGCACGTGCCTGTTCTGCACCTGTACCCCTCCTACTAGTCTCAGCATGGCTTCTTTATACCATTAGCTATAAGAGTTGTGTTCAGCTAGTCTTCAGGTGGTTCTCAGTAATGTATTGCTATGTTCTATAGAATTATCTTTACCTCTCTTCAGTGAACCCTCTGTTACACTAATCCTTTGTTAATAATTCTTTATATTAAACATTCCCTATTCTCACGATGTTGTGGTTTCTGTCTCCAAATTGGACACTGATGAATGCAGAGTGACATTGTTCCAGCTCTGTATCTGCCCACAGAGCCTAGTATGTCCTGCATGTTTGGTAAATGTTGGGTGAATTGATGAATAAATGATAGCTCTCTTTTCTGGTTCACCCCATATAGTGGTTTCTGGTTTTCATCCACCTATGGGAGGGAGCAACAAGATCTAAATAGTGGAAATGAATGAACCTGTATTAGTCACCTATGGTGTAAGGTGTTTTTTAGGTTCTGTGGAAGAGCCAAAGAGAGTTCTCTCCAAAGAGAATAAGTAAGCTGCTTGCATTTACTCAAATTTGGGGAAATGCTACTGGCAAAAACTGCCATGATTTTTCTAAGCAAAATCATATGGTAGATCTCACTCCACAGGGTGTTGAAGGAGGATGGTCCCTGGCAAAGGTGACTGACATCAGCTCTCAGACTTGGGGCCTCAGCAGTCCTTGTCTCCCACCTGCTGGGGATTCATCCCCACTGGGGCCTCTGTCAACATCAGGGAGCTTGGAAGTCCTGCCCTGGGTTCCCAGGCTGTCCTTACTGGCTGCGTGTCCTTGAACAAGTCACTTAACATCTCGGAACCTCAATTTTCTCCTCATTGAAATGAGAGAGTTGAAGGTCTGATCACGATGGGTGAAAACATCTCTCCCCTAGATCCTGAGTGGCAGTATAAATGGATTAAACTTTTTCTGGAAGGCAATCTGATAATATGAATCAAGACTAGAGGTTCACCCTGCAGAGTGCCCCGGAACCAGGTGGAAAGGAGTGAGCTCCTCTCATACAAGCTCAGCTCTGGTCTTTTAAAAAACTTTCTTGAGGTAAAATTTACCATTTTAACCATTTTCAAATATGCAATTTAACGGCTTTTAATTGCACAGGAAGTACACTGACAATGTTGCGCTTCCATCCCCACTGAGTAGTTCCAGAACATTTTCATCCTCAGAAGGAGACCTTGTCCCCATCAGCAGTCATTTCCCGTGCCCCTGCCCTCAGCCCTCGGCAACCACTAATCTGCTTCCTGCCTCTATCACCTATTCTGTACATTTAATAAAGTGGAATCATACAACACATGAGCTTTTGTGTCTGGCTTCTTTCCTTAGCATAATATTTTTAAGGTTCATCCGTATTGTAGCACGTATCAGCATTTCATTCTTTTTTATGACAGTAATATTCCAGCATATGGATGCACCACATTTGTTTTTCTGTTCATCTGTCAGTGTACATTCAGGTTGTCTTCACCTCTTGGCCATATGGATAATGCTGCTATTAACAGTTGTGTACAAGTATTTGGTTTTAATTCTTTTGGGTATATTCCTAGCAGTGGAAATGAGGGGTTTATATGGTAACTCTATGTTTAACTTCTGGGAAGCCATCCAACAGTTCTTAATAGCAGCTGCACCATTCTCCATTCCCACCAGCAGTATAGGAGGTTCCAGTTCCTCCACATCTTTGCTAACACTTGCGACTTTACTTTTAAAAAATTATAGCCATCCTAGTGGGTGTGAAGTGGCATCTCATTGTGGTTCTGATTTGCATTTCTCTAATGGTGTTGGACATTATTTCATGTGCTTGTCGACCATTTGTATGTCTTCTTTGGAAAAATGGCTATTCAAGTATTTTGCCCATTTTATTTTACTTTTTTAAAGGTTTTATTTATTTATATTTTTAGAGAGCAGGGAAGGGACGGAGAAAGAGAGAGAGAAACATCAATGTGTGGTTGCCTCTCATGTGGCCCCCACTGGAGACCTGGCCCACAACCCACCTTGGCCTAATTTAAAATTGGGTTGTTTGCCATTTTTGTTGTTGAGTTATATTTTCTTTATGTGTTCTGGACACTAGGCCTTTATTAGT
This sequence comes from Desmodus rotundus, assembly GCF_022682495.2. Lineage (NCBI taxonomy): Eukaryota > Metazoa > Chordata > Mammalia > Chiroptera > Phyllostomidae > Desmodus > Desmodus rotundus. Next base: position 61,288,232 of record NC_071395.1, read on the forward strand.
TACATGCTTTGCAAATATTTTGTCCCATTCTCTGTGTTACCTATCTTTTGATAGTGTCCTTCACTGCATAAATGGTATTAATTTTCATGAAATCCAATTTACCTATTTTTTCTTTTGTTGCCTGTGTTTTTGGTGTGATGTCAAAAAAATCTTCACCAAATGCAAGGTAGGAAGCTTTTCCCCTTGGTCTTCTTCTAAGAGTTTAATAGTTTTCACTTCACATTTAGGTGTTTGATCCTTTTTAGTTAGTGTCTATACTCAATCGGAGGTAGGAGTCCAGTTTTACTCTTTTGTGTAGATATTTAGCTGTCCCAGCACCACCTGGTGAAGAGTCTATTCTTTCCACATTGAATAGTCTTGACATCCCCTATCCAAATAAAATAACGATGTATGTTTGGGTTTTCTGTGGACTCTCATTCCAATTCATTAATTTATATATTTACCCACATGCCAGTGCCACACTGTTTTTACTGTAGCTTTGTGCTTAGTTTGAAACCAGGAAGTGTGAGTTCTCCAACTTTGTTCTTCTTTCTCAAAATTATTTTGGATATTCATGATCCCTTGCAATTCCATATGAATTATACAAAAAAAAAAGCCATTGGGATTTTTATAGCGATTGTGTTCATGTGTGTATTGCTTTAGGTAGTATTGCATCTTAACAATGTTAAGTCTTCCAATCCATGACTTCCTTAATTGCAAGTGTTTTGCAGTTTTCAGTTTACAAATTTTTCACCTCCTTGGTTAAATTTATTCCCAGGTATTTTATTCTTTTGCATGCTATTGAAGGTGAAATTATTTTCTTAATACTCCTTTTTGTATTGTTCAGTGCTAGTGTATAGAAATAAAAATGATTTTTGCATGTTGATCTTGTACCCAGAAACTTTGCTAAATTAGTTTGTTAAAGGGACTTATCTAAGAAATAGAAGAAGATCAAAAACTATGAACAGTAAAATGACAACAAACTCACAACTATCAACAACTGAACCTAAAAAAGAAACAAAAACAAAAACTAAGCAAGGAACTAGAACAGGAACAGAATCACAGAAGTGGAGATCACATGGAGGGTTTTCAGTGGGGAGGGGGAAGGGGAGAATGGGGGAAAAGGTACAGGGGATAAGAAGCATAATAAGTAGGCATAAAATAGACAGGGGGAGGTTAAGAATAGTATAGGAAATGGAGAAGCCAAAGAACTTATATGTATGACCCATGGACATGAACTAAGGTGGGAAAGAATGCTGGAGGGTGGAGGGGTGCAGTGTTGAGGGGGGATAAAGGAGAAAAAAACTGGGACAACTGTAATAGCATAATCAATAAAATATACTTATAAAACTAATAGTTGTTCAATGGATTCTTTGAATTATCTATCTATAAGATCATGTTACCTTGTGAATAGAGATAGTTTTACTTCTTCCTTTTCAAATTCTTCCTTTTTTCCTTCCTTCCTTCCCTCCTTCCTTCCTTCCTTCCTTTCTCTTTTCTTTTCTTTTTGCCTAAATACTCCAGCAATATGTTGAATAAAAGTGGTGAAATGGGCATTTTTGTTATTTCTATCATGGAGAGAAATATTCAGACTTTCACCGATGTAGTCTATTACATTGATTGAGCAACTCTGATTTTCCAAGGAAGCTGGAAGTCTGAATTTTAATAAGAAATCTTAATTTTAAATCTTGACATGCATTAAAAAAATTGAGAGACAAATTGGCTTAGGGCCACTAGTTTGAAATATCTGATCAAGAAAAAATCATTCTTCCCTTTGACTTAGGAATTTCACTTCTAGAAATCCATCCAGAAGAAATGATCCAAATTGTGGTCGAAGTTTTAACCCTACATTTGAGTATCTTTTCTGAAGCCCAAACCTGGAAAGCCCCAGACAACCCCACAGTGAAGGTCACTTAAGGACCATGTTTGCCCCAGTGGAACCAAAGTTTTGCAGCCACTTAGGATGGTTTTAATGGACATTGTGGAATGTCATCAATAGAGGTAAGTAATTTAATATTAAAATTGCCATTTAATATAATTATAACTGTTGTCCATTATAAACATACTCCTCCCCCCACCTCACAACAAGAAGCAGAGGGATTCCCTAAGACCTCCCTCCTCGCTGGGTTAGGTTGGGTCAGCACCAGGCCATTTCCCTACCCACCCCTCACCTCTCCTCTCTTTTCCAAATGTGGCACAATGTGTCGGCGTAACTTTTCTTTTTCCTTTTTGTCACTTTCCACATTTGATTCACAGACCAGTTTAATCACAGAAACACAATTCAACATACCAATTTCCTTTTTGTGCTTCCACGTTCCACACACAGGTGCCCTGCCTATCAGAGACAGGAAATGCTTTGGGCAGACATCCATTCCCCTCCCCAGACTATCCCCATTTTCTGTAAGCACTTCAATCAAAACTATCTTGACCATCATTTTTGGCGTTGCTGGCTGGCAGGGCCCACACTTCTTCAAGAATTAAACATCAGTATTTATTATGCTGTTGCTTTAAACTATTCAATATTTATTTATTTGGTTTTTTATCTGAGAGAGACAGAGAAACAACAATCTGTTATTCCACTTCTTCATGCACTTATTGGTTGATTCTTGTATGCTCCCTGACCAGGGTTTGAACCCGCAACCTTGACATATCGGGATGACATTCTAACCAACTGATACCTGGCCAGGGCTGCTTCAAACTATTTAAACTGTAGCCATTTCACTAAGCAACTTAGATAAAAGCAGGCCTTCTTGAGATGCATTTTGAGACCGATGCCACACCACAGAAACTCGATCATTCCTTCTGTGGGTTCATTCTGATAAACCTGAATTCCTGTGTGAGTTCTCCAGTTCTAGGTGTCCATGACAGCACCTTGATGGGATGGAAAAATCCTGCTGCAGTTTGAGCACTGACTTGGGTACTGTCCTCCTTGTACCCTATAATGGGGGAAGAACAGGGGCTGGGGCACAGGCTGGGTTTCCCAGAGGAGGTGATGCCTCAGTCGGGGGCCAAGAGGCAGACTCACCGGGGAGAAAAAGCTCCACAACCACCGTGTCAGGTGCCGTCATAAATGTGATGTGGGCCCTACCCAGGGGCCCACGGGCCCTACTGGGGCTCAGAGGACAGCACATGTTCCCAGGGGACCAGGGAAAGCTGCCTGGAGGAGGTAGCGTTTGAGCCCTCTGTGCTGGGCTTAAGAGTGAGCCCTCAAAATTCATGTCCTTTTGGATCTGTGAATGTGACCTTATTTGGAACTATGGTCTTTGCAGATGTAATCAAGTTAAGATGAGGTCACACCGGACTAGGGTGGGCGCTGATCCAGGGAAGTCTGGACTCACGTGCACTGGGAGGAAGGCCATGCAAAGACAAGACGAAGCGACTGAAGTGGTGCATCTGCGAGCTGAAAAACAGCAAGGAGCAGCACTGCCCACCACCAGAAGCTGGGGCAGAGGCAAGAAAGGCTCCTCCCCTTAGCTTCCAGGTGGGGCGGGGCCCAGCTGACACCTTGAATTCAGACTCTGGCCTCCAGAACTGTAAGAGAATTCTGTTGTTTTAAGTTCCCAGGTCGTGCTACTTTTTAACGTAGATTTAGCAAACTACTGAAGCTTTGAGGGAAACCTTGTCATGGACGCACCTCCGTGCTATCCATGGTCCTGTGGGCCACCCGCTTGGGTGCAGGCCGTCGCGGCCCACTTCCCCACAGAGCACTGGCTCTCCCAACTGTGGCCAGCAGGGGTCGCCCCTGGCTTACGCTTCAGCCCCTCTCTCCCCCCCTTTCGGATTCCTTCCCTGGGCTTGCTGCCTCCTGGGGGCGGAGGCCTGGAGGTGGGCATTGGGGGGGTGTGCACCGGTAAGCTGTGTTACCTCCCTTTGCAGGGGACTCGTCCTCAGAGGCAGACGGGGTGGGATGAAAGAGTTCCTACTGTACGATCCAACCAGGAAAAGGGGTCATGAACCCCAACCCAGACACGGAGAGCAGTGGACACCCCCTATGCCCGCCTGTCAGTGGCCTGCTGACCAAACGATCCCCAGTGGGTGTCCAACGTGTGCCAGTAGGTAGGAGGTGCTGGGTACTGCTTGCAGGCTCAGTTAGGGGCACTCCTCACCAAGGGAACGATGCTCGCCAGGCTGCTTGTGGAAGATGGGAGCCGCCAGGGGCATTCAAAACTATCATTTCCCACCCGGGACAGCAGCCACACAAATACAAATAGTAACACTAGCAGCCACCCTTCCTGGTACCAGGCTTCGCTGGAAGGCTGCACCCTTTGCGGACTCTCAACAGGAGAGGTCTGGAAAGCTGTGTTTAAGAACGTGCATTCTGGAGCCCCACTGTCTGGATCCAGCGCCTGGCCTGCGGGTGGGGTCGTCTCAGAGTCAGACTCTGGGGCAAGGATTCAAGGGCAAGTACTTGACTTAGGATGTGCTGTCAGGGGAGTGGGCAAGTGGGGCAGGGAAGGGAAGGGACCCATAAAGGGGGAGTTATCAAGGATGTTACCACTGGGGCCCTGGGGCTCAGCCCGACGGCAGAGCAGAGAGAGAGCATGCAGCCTGTCCCGGAGTCCGCCCACCCAGGGCCCTGTGCACCAAGCCCACACCCTGTGGGCTGAGAGCTTCTGAGGCAGTAACTCCCAGACCCCAACTGTTTCAGCTCACCTGCTCTTACAACTGGATAAAGCCCCGAGGTCAGTCACAGGTGTCCTCAGACTTCTGCATAAAGACATAGGTTCTGGGAGTGGCCTCGGGGCAGGACAGCAACAGCGTCCCCTTAGTGGCTGGGTGGCCTCAGGCAGTTGCTCCTCCTCTCTGTGTCTGCGTCCTCACCTGTTAAGGAACCAACCTAATCGAGTGAAAGTAGAGAGCATATTGTAGAGTGGGGAATCCAAGGAGTATGGGGGGTGGCGGGGAGGGGGGAGTCCTGCTCGGTCTCTTCTACAGAAAAGGTAGGCGAGGTAGAGCGGCAAGCCTCAGGTGCACCACCGCACAGCGTGAGGGGTGGAGGCACACTCACAGGACGTCCTGTCCAGGGCCCTCCTGGCCCCCCGGAGTGTCTCACTCTCCCCTTTCGCACTGAGCTGTCCCTCAGCAGTGACTATAGCCCTGACCCTCATCCTCAGCAGGGCCTCCTGGGTCCCTCCAGAAAGCCTCTGGGCTGCCCCTTGAGGGTCCACAGGGTGCAGGCCGGCAGCGTTCAGCAGTCAGGAAGCCAGAGGAGGAAGGGGACTCCAGGGCACACCCCCACCCCTGCCCTCACAAAAAGCCTCTTGTGAGTTGTCTCACCCAGTGGACTCACCCAGCCCACCTCAGCATCTGAGAGTCATCTGCAGACCCCTCGAGCTCCTGGCCCATGGAAACACCGGGATGGATGTTACCCAGAACCCTTGGAAGCAACCTCTGTGAGCAGTCTGGCTTGGCCTCCTACAGGGCAGAATATTCACTCACACATTTTCTCATCATTCATTCCTTTGCTCACCCATCTTTTCTCAGCCTGGCCCAGGCTGGGCCCTTTCCCAAGCCTCCCACTGACGTGCAGCACAGCCTGCACTGGCTATGTGGCCAGCAGGGTCAGGGACAGCTCCACAACTTGTTCGGGGTGGGGATGAATGAGAAAATGCCCATCCTAAGCACTCAAGAGAAGTTACCTGATGGTATTACTCTCTTTATAGACATGTAAGGAGGCCAAAGCCCCTGCCCCACACTCATTGGCATGGAAGGATGTGCGGCTAGGTGAGGCTGGAGAGCTGAGCTCCAAGGAGACAGGTCTCAGGGTGAGGGGGGCAACGGTGAGCCTTGTCCCAGGGCTGGGAAGGGAGGGCCTTCCAGACAGTCCTGTCAACCACCTGAATCACCATCGTCAACCCTGTGGAGTGTGTGTACTATGTACATTCCAGGTACCATTTCAGTAACTCCCTGAATCCTCCCAAGCCCTCTGTGAGGCCTCCTCTCATTTCAAAGGTGAGGAAATGGAGGCCCAGAGAGGTTCATTAACTTGCCCAAGGTCACACAGCCAATAAGTGGTCAAATCCCAGTAAAGCTCTGTGTGCCTGTGCACAAGCCAACTGCCCCTTTGAAGCCCCTCCTCCACTGTGACAGGACCCCCAGATTCTTCAAGTCCTCTCCCAGTGGCACCTTCTTGAATTGCAGGCTTTGTCGGTGGATGAGTCATCTTCACTCCAAGAAGAAGCAGGTCCCAGCCACTTAATGCTGATGTCAAACCACAGACCTCTCCGGCCCTTCTCTCCTGGACCTCCCCCATGGGCCTCTTTACCTGACTTCCCGTGAGCTCGCTCTTCGGAAAGCCCCGTGTTTATATGCCCAGCCACTGTGATGACACCTGAGATGGCCTGTTTCCTGACGACATGACAGAGGAAAATAAGTCTGAGGCTCAGCCTGGGAGAGGAGGACACCCAGGAGCAGCTGGGCAGGCAGCCTCCCTGCTGCAGGGCCTGGGCCCGGGGCCTGTGGACAGCAGGCATTCAGCAAACACCCACCAGTGACTGAATAATCGAGAGAAGAACGTAAGCATGGACAGTAGTCTGGGGTCTCTGGTGACATTCAGATCTGGGTTAGAATCCCAGCTCTTACAGTTGAGTAGGTCAGTCGTCTTCATTGAGCCTCAGTTTCCCCACCTGACCTCTTAGAGGGGTTGTGGGTAAAGGAAGTATGTAATGCTCAGCCCACATCTGCCTGGGTCCCTTCATTCAGACCTGCGCTCCCACACCAGCTCGGGGTGCTGCTTTCTGCCCTGCCCCAGACAAGGCCCTGGGGCTGCTGGGACAGAGCCTGGAGAGCCCACAAGTGCTCTCCTCCCTCTCTGCTCTGCGGCCCTCAAGTAATGACTGGAAAGTGCCAATGTCTGGAAGCCCCCGTTTCCATCTCAACTTTCTCTGAGAAGGAATTTACACCCCTGAGCTCCCTGCAGCGTCAGGCTGAGGCCAGACTTCTCTGGAATAAACCACTAACTTCCAGATTCAGCCTAAGAATCCTGCATAAGTTCCCCCACCCCCACCCAAGAGCTGGAGCCCACCTGGCGTGGTCATGTAATACAGCCTTTCCTTGTCTCGAAAGCACCTGCAGTTACTAGGTTCTAATGTTTAAAGGTTGTTCTTAAGGTAAGGACAGTGCTTCCTTCCCAAGGGTGCACTGCAGGCCCACAAAGAAGGAGAACCAGCAGCATCAGCACAGCCTGCTTAAGCATTTTGTTTCAAAAATCAAGCTTACTTTCTTTTAGCAATTGCTAGCACTAGAGAGTTCCTTGTTCTTCAGTATCCTAAATCAGGTAGAAGAAGCTGGATTGGATGTTGGCCAGGAGCCTCCTCATGACTTGTCCAGTATGCCTTCTCCCCTTCTTCCTAGGTAACCAGGTGAACCGCTAAAAGTCTATGTTTCCCTCTCCCCATGCAAATAAGGACAGCTACCGAGATCTGAGCAGAAGCTGTTAGGCAGCACTCCCAAAAAAGCTACAGAAAAAAAATACCATCCAGTGGCCATTTTGTGACTTTGAGGATGGAGCCGAACTAAGCACCGCAGAGCAGAAGGACAGGGGAAGTGTATGTTCCTGATGACGTTCTAGAAGCCCACACCTGTCCGGGAGTCCCTATGCCTTTGACTTGTGAGAGTAAACCTCTATCCTATACCACTGCCTTCTGGGTTTCTGGAGCTTGCAGCTGGATACAATTCCTAACTAATATAGATGTAGCCACAGGTCTACAGTTTTGGTCCGAAGTGAAGCAGCAGGATTCTCTCTTCCTGGCCCCTGCTGCCACAGGGCCACCTGGTCCTGCTCATAGAGACCTGGCTACAGGAGCAGGGGACCCTTTTATGTCCCTGAGAAAGCCCCACCAGCTCTGGTGCCCAGGCCTGCTTAAGATCACTGGAGAATTGCACCCTCTGGAATAGGGCCGTAGAGGTACCAGGAAACCCCTGATACTGCACAGAATAGGGAGAAGCAAGAGCAGAACACTCCCTCCCTCTGTGGGTCCTATGATCTCCATCTAGTTATAATAAGAAAGAAAGGACCAAAGCAGCACAATTCGTAATAATAGGGAGGGGGAGACCTGGAAACAACCCAATGTCCATATACAGTGAAATGGACAAATAAACTGAGTTGTGTCCAGCCCATGGAATACCACACAGAAATGTAGATGAGCCATTCACTGCTCACACACAGACACAGATCATGCTTGCAGGCATCCTGTCCACCCGAAGTCAGACACAGAGTACTGTGCACTGAATGACTTCACTGTGGACATAATGTTCAAAACCAGGCAACACTGGTGGGAAGTCAGGGTAGGTGTCACCCTGGAGACGGTGCCGGTTTCTCATCTGGACTGTAGTCACACAGGTGTGTTCATTTTTCAAGATTTGTCAAGCTCTTTAATTGGGATTTGTGCATGTTTCTGTGTGTGTGTCAAACTCAAAGAAGCTCAGTGGTGACGGCACCAGAGGAAGGAAACACCCCGCATTTCGGCAGGTCTGAGAACAAGTGCTGGCGGCACTCAGCACACGATGGGGTCTCAGAGGGGTACTGTGAGCCATGTGGACTGTCGGACGGAAAGGGCTGGGGGCTCTCTGGTGTTTGGATCAACTTTAAAAGGGATTTAATTTGCCCTGGCTTGGTGGCTCAGTTGGTTGGAGCCTTGTTCTGAACAGCAAAAGGTGGCAAGAGCAATACCTGGTCAGGGCATATTCCTAGGTTGTGGGATCAATCCTGGGTCTGGGAGTGTGCAGGCAGCAAACCGATTGATGTTTCTCTCTCACACTGATGTTTCTCTTTCTCTCTGTCTCTCCTCTCTCTCTCCCTCCCCCTTCCCCCTTCTCTAAAAATCAATAAATGTATCCTTGGGTGAGGATTTAAAAAATAATAATAAAATAAATAAATCAAAGGGGACTTAAATGAATGACAACTGCTGTGGGCACTTGACGTGCTATGGAGGGTGGAGGGTGGAGGGTGGAGGTGGATATGGCGAGTATCTAGCCAGACTGTCTGAACCCGCCCTTGAAGCCACACCAGGACACCCTTCCCAGTCACAGTGGAGAGGCTCCGCCTGTCTCTGGGTCCCAGGGCCGGGGGCAGCAGCAGGGAACTGTGTCTAGCATGCACAAGGCGCACAGTCCGCACTTCCGACACGCTAGGCTATCTTTGCAATAATTCTGTAAGCCGCTTGTTGTCCTCACAGTCAGAGTTAACCAGGTCCTCTGGTTGCAAATGAAGAAAATCAATTCAAAGTGGCTCAATGAGAAAGACAGCAAGAAAGCGAGGGAGGGACAGAGAGAGGGGTTGATCCATTGCTTCAGCATCTTAGTTTGGGCTCTTCCCAAAGTCACATGTTTGGGGGTGGCCCCAAAAAGCACTGTGTGGGTATTGGGAAGCAAGAGAAAGACAGGAGGGGCCGATGCAGATGTGTTAGTGGGCTGGTGACTTCTGGGAATTTTCCCAGAGCCCCTTAGAACACATCTCAGGGTCACACAGGACACCAAGGAAGTCAGGCTGTTACCGCTCACCTCTTATCCCCAGTGGCTGAGGGTCACTTTGGGGCACTAACTCTCTGGCCCTTCTGGCCTGCCTCACCAATGTTCAAGCCCCACCAGCAGGTACTGCAGGTCACCTCCAGGAAGGCCAACGGGACACAGGCAGGGACCAGGTCACAGGAAAGCTGGTGGCTAGACCTGGGCCTTGGGTGATGTCACCGGCTAGTCCCTCTCTCTGTGCCCTGGCTCCCCTTCCCCACGTGCTCAGCATCTCCACACAGTGCTCTGACCCCACCCTGAGCTTCCACTACACCAGGGCAAGGGAGCTGCCCCTGCTGTTCCAGTGAGTCACAGCAGGGGCACTTCTGACTCCCAACGTGGCCACAGGACCTTTCTTAAACCAACTGCTGAGGCCCTGGGGGTGTTACCTTCTCACCTAGGCCCCTGGCCATGCAGAGCTGAAGGGGGTGGATCTGGGCCTCCTCACACAACACAGCCCTATGCTGCAGTTACAACAGCTTTCCAGAGAAAACTCAGCTCTGTAAGTCAAGTGGGCAAAAATGCAAATGCCCAGTCTGCCCCATGTAACGTGAGAAGACTGAGGCTCACCAGAGAGCGTGACTCACTCCCAGTCACACAGCTAGTAAACGATGGAGCTGGAGCTCAAACTCACCTCTGACTCCAAAGCTCCCATTTAAAAAGTGTTTGAGGTGTTGAGGGGGAAGAATATAAAAGTGCTTCATAAATATTTTTCTTATAAAAAAATCTCAAACATTATCGAACATCCCTCAGCCCAGCGTCCAGGATCAGCATGCAAGGATTAATACAGTGGTAAGTAAATGTTTAGAAAAAGGTGTGCAAGGATGCATGCTAAAATGATAATGGTTGTCACTGCTGGTGAGGGGAGCAGAGGCAGGGCCTGCACGTGCAGCTCAGGCTGTGCCCTGCACAGAGTCGCCCAACCAAGGGGGCAGGTGGTATCTGTCCAGCCTGTGCTGCATTCTCCTTCATTGAGCCTCAGTTTCCCCACCTGACCTCTCACAGGGATTGTGGGTATAAAGGTGCCTTCAGCCCAGCAGGAGCCTTTTTCTAATTCTCCCAAAGGTGCTACATGGATAGCTATAAGTCTTGGGGAGAGGACCAAGTCTTGCAGGTCAGACTCCTTCTCTGAAGGGACTCAGCCTCCTAGGGCTCAGGAAAACCCTAACCTGCAGGTGGCCCCTGTGGCTGGAGCCAGTCTGTTTTCATTGGCAAAGGGGTTCCAGCCAATGTGACAGGGGAATCCCACTCCCAGGTGAACTAGCCGATGGCTGGCTCCCCACTGCTTTGCAATCTGCTCAGGTCAATGCATGTTTGTTGAGTCTCTCTTATATTTTCTTGGTTCACTTGGAAGAGGTTAAGTGTCTGCTATGTGCCAGGCTCTCTTCTATGTGCCAGGGGGTGCAGTCCACAGCAATGGCATCAGTGTGGGCCCTCTGGCATCAAGATGGAGCTAGAAAGAAATGCAAGCAGGGTGTTGGGGGATGCCTGTAGTCATTAAAGAGGCAGCATGACAGAATCACAGGTATGGAGTCATTTGGAGGGTTACCAGTTGGGAGGGGGAAGGGGGAGAATAGGGGGAAAGGTGCATCAATTAAGAAGTACAAATTGGTAGGTACAGAATAGACAGGGAGAGGTTAAGAACACTATAGGAAATGGAGAAGCCAAAGAACTTATATGCACGACTCATGGACGTGAACTAAGGGGGGGATTGCAAGAGGAAACAGGGGTACCAGGCAGAGAGGGGGCAAAGGGGGGAAATTGGGACAAGTATAATAGCATAATCAATTTTATATGTGTAAATATACATATATATATACATATATGTGCATATATATAAAAGAGGGAGCATGAGCACACAGGGGAGGCTCCATCCCACAGCGGAGGAGACAGGAGAGTGACAGAGAGCCTCAGCCCACCCACTCAGTGCTCCAGAGCAGAGCCTGCCCTGACTGAGGCTGTCAGCTGACCTTACGTCTTATGGCAGCTTCTCTCTCAGGAGGTAATCCAGCAGGTACCTCCATGGAATGCAATTGATGTCCTGTGGAGAGTGCAGGGGCAAATAGTGCACCACACAGTGACAGCACTCCCTGCCTAGGACAGAGATCCAGTGGCAACATCTTAAAGGGGGAAAGCATGCCCCTTCTTTCCTTTCTTCCCCCTGCTACTAAGGATATAGACACAGTGGTAAATGAGCCACGTGGATGAGAGAAACATCCAAGAGGTGGCCAGAGGAGCCTGGCTCCCCAGATGACTGCATGGAGCAGAGTCCCCATGCCATCCCTGCACTGCCTGCCTTCAGACCCGACACAGGAGAGACGGATCTCCATCCGCTCAAGCCACTGTCACATGCAGCTGAACCTGTATCCTAAGTACATGAGCCTCATTCCTTCTCCACACCGGAGTCTGTTCCGCAAATACTGGCTGGGAAAAGATTTCATCAGCCCACAAGCCCAGCCCTCAGCCTAGGAACTTGGTTGGGGGTGGGGGACAGCAGAGGGAGAACTCCTTTTGGCTACATAATGACATTTTCTGTTGGTAAAATATGCATAACATAAAATTTACCATTTTAATCATTTTAAGTGTATAGTCCAGTAGCATTGAGCATATTCCCATTATTGTGCTACCAGCACCACCATCCATCTCCAGAATCTTTTTATCTTCCCAAACTGGAACTCTGCCCCTTCCACACTAATTCTCTAGGCTCCTTCCCCCAGCGCCTGCCAACCACAATTCTACTCTTTTTCTCTATGATTCTGACAACTCTGGGTGCCTCACATAAGTGGGGTCATACAGTGTCTGCCTTCAGTGTCTAGCTCACTTCATTGAGTACAACATCTTTGAGGTTGACCCATGTGATAGCAGGTGTCAGAATTTCCTTCCTTTTTAAGGCTGAATAATATTCCATCATATATATGGGTCACATTTTGTCTCTCCATTGATTACCCTTGTGTCGTTTATATCTTTTGGCTACTGCGAATGATGCTGTTATGAACATGGTGTACAAATATCTGAGTCCCTGGTTTCAATTCTTTTTCCCACCCCAGGAAACCACTGCCCTGATTCCATTGCCACTGATGAGCTTTGCCTGTTTCTGAATTTCATCTAATGGAATTGTTCAGTCTGCACTCTTGTTCTGTCTGCATCTTCCTGTCTCTGTGGGTGTCATCTGGGTTGCTGCATGGGAGAAGGGACCCATGGTAGGAACACACCACACTTTATCCAGCGTGCTGTTGGTGAGCGTTTGTTTCCAGTTTTTGTAGAAGACAACAGTCTTTGGGGAGCTGGTATTAGCCCTTGTTTCTCATGGGTGCCTGACCCTTCCTGTGCTTTCTGACTCCTACTCTTAAGCTCTTCAACGATAAGGCATTTCCTCTCTCCAGCTCTGGGCCCGCTGTGCAGTACTTGCCTGAAATCCAAGTCCCAACAGCGCTGCTTTGCTCCCAGCTAATGGAGCTGTTCTTCTGTCTCAGCCAGGAGTCAGCCAGTCCTGTCCATAGGGGCCAAGCCAGGCCAGAGCTCCAGGTACTGCAGCCTACATGTCTGAGGTGTGTGGTGTTACTGGACTGGGCACTGCAGCCCATGGCCCTCTGTTGCCGTCGTCTGTGGGGACTCAGGTGGGGGCTCTGCTCTGTGTGTAGCAGCGATGTAAGACAGGCTTCTTCTCATGGCAGTGTGGTGCCGGGTGCAGCCTCCTCGCAGCATGGTTTTCAAACCCGGGGAAATGATTCTAAGTACCACGTAGCTGGCTGGTGTTTGAGAAGTGGTGGCAGAGGTTTGTGTGAAGAGTGGGTGGAGTTGTCTACGTGCCAACAGAAAGGTCACCCTGGAGGTCAGGTGACAGGGCTGAGAAGCCCCTACAAGCTCTGGGCCACTCCCCAGAGGTTGGGAAGTGGACGGCTATAGCCAGGCTGGCGGGGTGCTTGTGACCTCTTCAGGCCACCCTAGCGTGGATGTCGACTTATACCTCAAGTTGCCCAGCCTCCTCCACACAGACCAAAGGGATCCCCAGGAGTCCAGAAGTGAGGGGCAGGCTGGGAAAATGGGGTAAGTGGAACCTGGCTCCTCCCCTCCTGAGCCACGGGAAGGGATGGAAACAGGGCATGGGCTGAACTTGAGAGGGTCCAGTCTTGCCCTCTCAGGGCCTCACCTGGCTCTGAAGTGAGTCTCACCTGCCAAACCGTGGTGAGGCTCTCTTTGAGGTCAGGGCCCTGTGCCTCCATGGAATACGAGTGGGGAGGGGAGGCTCTGGGGGAGCAGGGGCGGCTGGGTCAGCTCTGCAGGGGGATATCTCACCCAGGCCTGGGCTGCTGGAGGCATCTCTTAAAGGAAGTTGTAAAGTCTGCCTCGTGACTAACTTGGGTTTTGATCTGGAGCCAAGAAGCCTATCATTGCAGCTCTGAGAATGTTTTTAAGTGGTAGGCACTCCTCCAAAGCTTTGCTCAGGGAACAGTGGACTCTGGCTCTTCCGCCAACTCCTGTGGCAGCCACCCCACTCACTGAGTATATGTGGGGAGGGGAAAACTCGTAACAGTAGGGCTGGGGACAGATTTCCTTAATGTGCAAATAACGGCACCATTTTTCTTAGTTCATGGTGTGTGTGGTGCATGGGTCTGAGTGCTGCGTGTGGATTAGCTCCCTTACCCTCACCAGCCCCTCGCACAGAAGGGGAAGCAGAGGCCCTCGGAGGGTGCACAGCCCAGCTGGGTGGCACTGCCAGCAAGCAACAGAACCAGAATGCAACCTGGGCGGTGGCCTGGAGGCCCTCCATGTGCTGCTGCAGCTCCTCACAAGAATCACTGCACGTCAGTCCTCACAGCCACTACCCATCAGTAAGAAAAACCCAGTGACAGGCCAAGAAAGACGGACTAAGGACCACCAACAGATGATGCACAGAAGGACAACAGAAATGGATATGCCCGTAATCAAGGAAAACAACTAGATCCAGTGGGGCATCTCGGACTGGCAAATGTTTTAATGACTTGTAATAATGCCAAGCTTGCCAGGGAGCTGGGGCGCGTGCCTGCTGGGCGTGCCCTGGTCTGGCTGGTCTGGAATGCTGCTCAGCAGGACCTACCCAGCACTTCTGACAGCCCGCAGTCCCCTCCTCCTAGCACTCCCTCTTCAGAATCTTCCTGAGGACACTGTCAGAGGGGCAGCAGAGATGAACGTAGAAAGCCATTCATCAGCGCTTCATTTACAGGGATGAAAAAGCAGAAAAGTACACAAATTCCAAAAAACAGGACTAGCTAAAGAAATCACAGGCATACTACTAAGGGACCATTCAAACTGATATTTCCTGAGGAAATTTGGTAACACGGAAAAATGCTCATGTAATCACATTACACAAAAAGGGCGGGACATGAAACTGCGCAGAGTCTGGGAACGATGGCGGCTGTTTGCCCGCGAGCTGCTCAGCGAGGCCAGGTCCCGAGAGCTGTGTGTGGAGGCCCAGGCGCCAGCAGAGCCCTGCTCCCTGCACGTGTCTGTGTGTGGCTGGACTCTCTGTGTGCAGGTGTTATTTTAAAATGTTCTATTCTGAAATCATTTCAAATCTACAGAAAATTTACCTGGGTTTAAAAAAGAACTTCTGTGTACACTCCACCTAGAGTCACTCATTAACATTTAATCACATTTCTTTTCTCTTTCACCATTTGTGATAATGATTACATATTATACATTATATATGATATGTTATATATAATGTTATAATTATATATCATGATATATGTATGAATATAAAGTTGTTTTTCTGAGCCGCTTGTGAGTGGACTGTAGACCCCAGGCCCTTCACCCCAGTTGTTCAGTGTGACTTCCTAAGATTCTAAGATGAAGGGCATCCTCTTAACCACAGCAAAGTACGTGAAATTCAGAAATTTATTATAGAGCTATCAAGTATACCGTCCCTATCCAAATTTTGCCACATGTCCCAGTAACACCCTTTATAGCACTGCCCCCACCGACCCGCCAAACCAGGCTCAGGCAGTGCCTTTGGTCGCCACATCTCCCCCATTGCCTTTCATGCTGGGCTAGTTCCTCAGCTTTCTTTCTCCTTCATGATCTTGATTTTTAACAACCATAGACACTTGCTTTGTGTTATAACGCCCTACTCTGTGTTGGTCTGAAGTTTCCTGGGAATTTCGCCCACGCTGGTGTTTCTGGAGCATCACAGCGGGAGTCGCACCACGTTGGCCTGGCCCACCCCGGCCACGTGAACGTGGATCACTTGGTTAAGGAGCTGCCCACCAGTATCTCCAGGGGAAGCTCAGTGCTCCCTTTGTAATGAGTAAGTAATTTCTGAGTGATAGTTCTCTGTGAATATACTGTTCCCCACCAAATTTTTATTCATAACTTAGCATCCATCGAATGCCTGAGTCAACTATTATTATGATGGGTGCAAGTATGCATTACTTTCATTTTTTAATTGATTTAAAAAATGATTTTTATTGATTTATTTTTAGAGATAGGGGAGGGGAGGGAGAAAGAGAGGGAGAGAAACAGCAGTTGCCTCTCTCATGCGCCCCAACCGGAGACGTGGCCCGAAACCCAGGCCCGTGACCTGAGCAGGAATCAAACCGGCGACCTTTCACTTTGTGAAATGATGCCCAACCAACTGGGCCACACCAGTCAGGGCTCAAGTAGGTATTACTTTTGCAAGTTAAAGTAAAACTTACTTTTAAAAAATCAGGGAGGGTGGGGGTGGGGTAAATGCAGACAACTGTACTTGGACAACAATAAAATAATCAAAAATTTAAAAAACTCAATGATTTTCATTTCTAAAAAAGGTGGGGGATAGATGAAACAAGACTGAAAAAATGCTGATGACTGGTGAACCTGGGGGATGGGTGTTCTGATAGATTATACTCTTCTCTCCATTTCTGTGCATCTGAATATTTTCATAAGAAAAGTTTTTATTTCACTCTAATTAATAATATTCATGTTAAAATATTTGGGGAGCCCTGGCTGGCATAGCTCAGTGGACTGAGCACAGGCCTGTGAACCAAAGGGTCGCAGGTTCCATTCCCAGTCAGGGCACAGGCCTGGGTTGTGGGCCAGGCCCCCAGTGGGGGGCGTGTGAGGGAAAACCATAAGTTGATGTTTCTCTCCCTCTCTTTCCCCTTCCTTTCCCCTCTCTCTAAAAGTAAATAAATAAAATCTTTTTTAAAAAAAGAATCTAAAAAAAAAGCATTTTGGGAAAGCATACTGTTGTCTTCAACTTAATTTGAAATGTATCTGAAAGAAAGATAAATGGATGGATAAGTCCAGGCCTGGATAATGGCTAGAGCTGTGAGCAAGAAGCAGAAGTGTGAGTTGCACAATCTAATTGGTGAGTGTGTGGGAGCTCTTCATACAATTCTTCCAACTACTATGAATGTTTGAAATGTGTCACCATAAAGTGTTGGAAGGAAAGTGGTTATTTCCAAGCGGCAAGTCATTTTATCTTTCTATTGTACTTTTCTGTGTTTTAAAAGCTCTGTAAAGAACACAAGCCACTTTGTTTTTTATATTTATATTCAATGCTCAGGAACTTAGTAGCTCTAACAGGTGATGGCCAGGAGGTTGCTCCCCGCAGCAGGAGACAGGTGGGCGCTGGGCTGGCATGTTTGGGATGGTCCTCCACAGACAGAAACACCAAGTGTTCCTCAGGACCCAAGGGCACACAGCCCTTTGAAGAGGAATGGCTCCTTCCTCCCTCCTCATCCCTTCCCTGGATGCCCGAGTCACTCCCTTGCCAGCAGACATTCACCTTGCAGGGAGATGCTGTCCATACAGGCACGGGTTTGGGGCCCTGTGCGCTCCGTTCCCTCCAATGTCCTTTCTCACAAATGCCTCTTCTATTCTTTGTAAGAGCAGGACTTGTGGAGAAGGAAAGAACAGACAAGAAGAAAAGAGCCATGTGAACCCTTGGAGCATGGGGGCAGGGGAGCAGGGAATGTGGTTCTGCCCTGTTCCAGTCCCCCCTACTTCTTTCAGAATCGGGTTGCTCCCTTTTCCTATCTTATCAAGGAAGCACTGAGTCTGACAAGTTCATATCCCAGCCTCACCACTTCCTGGACAAGCATGTTCTCCTTTCTGAGCCTCCCTTTATCTGGACAATGGAGCTGCTCTAGAATGAAGGAGATAATCCACACCAACAGCGTGCCCATTCCTTCTGCAAAGGGCTCAACCAACAGTCACTGTCCTTCATCCATCCAAAGCCTCGTAGGTGACCATCGCTCTTCCAGACAGAGAAGCAGCAGGAACAACATGCAGTCCTCACTCTTTTGCAGGTGAAGCTCAAGCTGCAAAATTATTATCAGTCAATGTAGTTCAATAAAAAATATTATCAATAAATATTATCAATTATCAGTACGCCAATAAAAATATTATCAACCAACGTGGTCAAAAGCCCCTGACTTACTCATAGGTTCAAGGGTAAAACCCAAGACCCCGGGGTTAGAAAAGCAGTGAAGTAAGTGAAAAATGCAAGGGACATCTGTTTAGATCCTGTGTGCACACCAGCCATCCGGTTGTAAGTGGTGACTCAGGTGAGGTCAGGTGCCTTATCACAGGGATGCCTAGGGCAGGAGGAACCCAGATTCCTCCTAGGAACCACACAGCAGGGTTTCCAGGAGAGCAGGAAGGTCAAGTTGAGGGCAACCCCATCTACTTGTCCCCTTAGGAGCTGATGTCCCTGTATGGCTCCCACCAAAACACACGTTTTTCTTGATTTTTCAGCATCTTGTTGGGCCCTTGGCTTCCTGTGATGTGGCCTTTGTTTTTCCTGCCCCATTTTTGGTGGGGCTCAAACTCAAGCTTCACCCTACAGAGAAAAGGACTCCGAGCAATCTCTTATCCAATGTGGAGGGTTCTCCTGGGTAGAACTTTCAGGTCAAGGTTCCTGCTGGGATGCAGGTGCCTCTGGCTAGTCTGCCAGAGTGGACCCCGCCCCTGGCCTGGGCACATGCTGTGTGAAACTTTGTGCAAGTACAAAGTTTCACCACAGTCTGTTAAGACCACTGTCTCCTTGCAGCCTGTCTTCCCCTTCACCCTCCCCCTGGCTGGGTGGTGTCGGAGCGGCATTTCAGGGTGTTACAGGGAAGGGAGCTTGGGCTAGGGTTTTTGGGGGGATATGTGGGCTTTACTTACATTCACAGTACTTCCTTGTACAGTTAAGTTTTTTCCAGGCATCGCAGTGTGGGACTGGCTTCCAGGAATCCTCCTTCCTCCCAGGGCTGACTCACTTACCCGGTGTCTGGACACAGAGCCTTTAGGGCCGGGGTGGAGTCTTGCTGTTCAGGGCAGCACATGGGCTGTGGAGGAGAAGCAGGATTGGAATGCAGGGAGTCTTGCTAGTAAATTATGCAAATGTTTCTCTCTAGTAAATTATGCAACAGTTCCTTTACTCTGTCTCACGGTGCCCAGGAAACCAGAGGGCCCTAGCTCACTGCAGTGGGGACCAGGCACCTTTCCAGACCCCACTCTTTTCCCACCCTGCAAGCATGGGTGCTGCCCAAACTCTGCCCACCCTGAATGTCCCATTTCTCATCTCAGGATTTGCTTCTGAGACAGGGGCTGAGTGTTTATGAAAGGAAGACTGCAGAGTAGAGAATCTTTTGGAAAAGCAAACCTTGCCTTATTTCACCTTCTTTGAAAATGTAGATTTTCCTGGCACGTGGAGCTTTCATGCTCACTACACTATGCTAGTTTCAGCATAATAGTGGATATGAGTTGGTCACTGGAGCCAAATTTCAAAACAAAAACTTCAAAACCCCTTGCTACTTCCCAAGGGGGACCTGGGGCAAGTGGCTTAGCTCTGGGAGCCTCAGTTTCCCAACCTGCAAAATGAGAGCTATCATAAGGGCTGTGGTTGGGATGAGGTGGGATGATGCAGATGCAGTGCCCCACCCAGGGTCTTGCACTGAGACCCTGCTCAGTACATGGTAGCTGTTTTGTTAATATTACTGTTTAGTGTTTTTATTAATATTACCCACAACTCTGCCGTGAGGAGGTATCTAGCACTGTAAGCCCTCCATGCATGTGGGAAGAAGGCAGGGGAGAGGTAAGGAGCCGCTGGAGAGAGCAGGTGTGTGGGTCACAGACCCCAGAAGCAAACCTGGACTGATGCGGCAGTGGTGTGCTAAGGAAGCGCCCCTGGGGAGAGTGGGAAGGGCAGGAGGGGAACCAGACAGAGAAGAGAAGAAATTAGGCCAGGCTGTGAGCCCAGTAGAGACCTGCCAAGGGGAGCTCCCCTTCCCCTTGCCCACAGGGACTGAGCCACATCCCAAATTTCCTAGCCTGAGCTAAAATGCTGGGTGTTCATGCTCCCCCACCTGTCAGTCCCCTTTTAAAGGCCATCCTGGGGAAAGGGGATGACACTTTCAGCTCTCTACAAGGAGGGACAGCGACTCCAGTAGTCTGGGGACAGCCCACTCTGAAGAATCTCAGGTGAGAACAGTTGGAAGGCAAAGCACACTCAGGCCAGGGCAGGCCACATGGAAACACCTGGGATCAGACCGGGGCAGAGCGGGAGCAGAGGCCACAACAGGGTAAAGGCGTGCACCCTGAGTTAAGAGATGGGAAACTAAGGCTTTCACAATTATTTGTGCAAGTATAACACTTTTCCCTTGAACCTTGCTCTTTTCACTTAGTAGTTTACTTAGGTGATTGTTCCAGATTCGAACATGAAAAGTTGCCCTATTCCTTTTTAACAGCTTTAGTGTTCATTGAGTGGATATATTTTTATGGAGCTTATCATCCTCTATTGATAGGTATTTAAGTTGTTTCCAATCTTTTGCTATTAAAAAAAATACTGCAGTGAGCATCCTGTACTGGCAGCATTTCTGTACGTGAGAAAGTCCCTGCAGGGCAAATTCCTAGGGTGCGTGTTCAGGTCAAAAGGCACGTGCATTTAAACATTTTTTGTTGTTTAGATTTTATTTATTTATTTTTAGAGAGTGAGGGGAAGGGAGGGAGAAACAGAGGGAGAGAAACATTAATGTGTGGTTGCCTCTCACACTCCCTGCCAGTGGGGGACCTGGCCTGCAACCCAGGTATGTGCCCTGATTGGGAATTGAACCAGTGACCCTTTGGTTCACAGGCCTGTGCTCAATCCACTGAGCCACACCAGCCAGGGCCATTTAAACATTTTTGATAGCTCTGTCCCACTAGTAATATATGGCAGTACTTGTCTCCCACACCCTACCAACACAGCATTAGTGAAGTCTTGGGTCATCGCCAATCTGATAGGCGAAATAAGTTATTAAAATATAGTTTAAATTCACATTTCTATTTTGAGTAAGACTAAACATCTTTTCATAAGTTTAAGACTCATTTGTGTTTCCTGTTCTGTGGACGATCTGTCTGTATTCTTGCTCATTTTTCTATTGCAATTTTATTTCTCTTGTTGATACATATTAAGAAAATTTGAGTCTTGAGCAAAATGTCTCAAGGATGGAAACAGAGGGAGCAAATTCATCCCAAAGGCTGCCCGTGAACTTTGTCACCTAAATCTTGTGACCAGATTGGTCCTTTCCAATGCTTGGTTCTTCACTCACTGTTTTGCTTCTGTGAGCTCATCTATACCCTCCCACGGAGTGTTTTGTTGGGGCTCAGCTTTCCCCAGTGGTGTCAGCGGTTTCAGGAGCCACAACCTGTGTGCCTGCCTTCCCCAGGTTCAGGGTCCATGGAAAGCGTCTGAGTTGGGTGTCTCCCTCCTCCAGCAGGGACTCTGTTTTCTCCACAGTGTCTCTCATTTCAGGTCCCAGGTGACTGGTGCCCTGTCTTCACAGTGGCCCATGGGTCCCATGACGCAGCAGGAAGGTGAGGGCCCTGACTGACCTCAGAGCCTCTGTGCTCCCGGCTCTGGGAGTGTGGACAGCGCATCTTCCTTGATGACTCTGTCCTGGACCCTTGAAGGGCAGAGCCAGCAGAGGCTGCAGGAAAGGTAGGGACCAGCCCTGCCATGGATGGAGGAGATGTGGTGCGGGGGAAATGCTAACCCAGGTTGCACCTCGTTAGGGACACCTGTGGGCCTGGGGCTCCTGTTCATTCGTTCCCCAGACATTTCTGAAAGGCTAGGTGCCACAACACCCAGACAGGGACACTGACAAGTGAACACTGAACCCGCTCTGAGGCATAACCCTGGCAGCTGCTGGGCAGGAACAAGGAGGCCACAGGGAGAGTGTCCCCAGTGCGGAAGGCTGTCGTCCAGGAAACCATTCCTGACCAAGACTAGGTAAGACTGGAGGGCTTTACCTTCCTGGGAGTAGGGAGAGGCTCGGCCAGGTGTCCCGGCCCAGGATGCCAGGCCTTTCTCAGGTGACCTGGCCACGGGTGTCAGCATGGGCTGCTCTGTAGGGGGTAGTGCTGTCCACAGCAGTCCTGCCAAACCAGCCAGGAAACCTGTATGGCTGAGTGCAAGGCCCCTGGGACCCCACCCAACCACTCAGGTGGCAGCAGACAGGGGTCTGGGCATCACTCCCTCTCTAGACTGGCCCTGGTGCCACATCCCAGGACAGTCCTCAGCTTTGCTAAAAACCCAGGATGCACTTCCGAATTTGCCATTACTTATTTCCAGTGTGCTGGACGCCAGGCTAGGCGCAAGGGGATCTGCCGCCTATCCGGATGGAACTTCCAGCCTCGTAAGGGCCAGCCACAAAGCAAGTGCCCAAGTCCTCAAAGCTCAAGTGCTGGGCAGGGCATGAGCAGGCAGCTCTGAGGCACCTGTTTAGGGGCAGGCAGGGAAAGTAGCTCAGAGAGGGTGGCCTGTAAAGATTAGTTTGGGTGGGGGTCAGCAGGGGATAGACAGGAGGCAGGAAGGAGCAGGCATTTGAGATCCCAATAAGGAGGCCAGTAGGGAGAGAGGTAAGGCAGGAGAGGGAAGCAAGGCCAGGCCATGAGGCTAGGACACTGGGGGACAACCAAATGTAGTTCTAGGTGTGCGGAGAAGCCATTGATGGGGAGGTTGAGCAGGGAGGTGACCAGAACTGAACCTGGGACTTGGGAACCAGGCTATGACCATTATCACCACATGGGATGTGAAGAGGGGCATGGGCATGGGTTGAGTCCTCATAAGGCTTTCCACTGATGACCTGTTCATTGCCCACCTCTGCCCTCTGCCCACTTTACACTGAGGCTCAGAGAAGGGAAGGGAATTGTATAAGTTCCTCCAACAGTACCTGGACAAGTACAGCTGATGCCACAACTGCTCTGTTCCTACCTTCACCTAAACCTCAGGGCAGCTGCTGAGATAGATGCCTTGCATTTCAGTGAGTGTATTTCAGTCTGTTGGGAAGAAATATTGGGAGAGAAGGGCAAGGGAAAAATGGGAGGAGGGGGAGGATTTACCTGGACCTGCCTGGTGGTCTTGTGTTTCTGCTGCACATGCAGGTGCAGCAGGTGCAGCCGGTGCACCAGGTGCAGCAGGGCAGTAGCCCTGCCTCTCCTGCGCTCTCACAGCTCTGGGTTTGTTTGGCATCACCACCCTGGCCAGGAAGCAAGAACACGCATGGATGACAAAACAATGACTGGGCAGGCATGCAATTACCATATTTTGCCATGTATAATACACACTTTTTGCCCAAATTTTTTTTGGGAAAATAAGGATGCACATTATACATGAGTCATACTAATTCTGTATCTATGTAAGTGTTTTTAATTCTTTTATTTATGCTTATGCATTAAAAGTATAACTCTAGAAAGCAATAATGATATCTGTATGCAAAATAATACCCTGGAATACAATAATCAGTTTTGTTTCTCAATATAAATAAATAAAAAATGAGTTAAAAAATTAAAATGAAAGATTTTTTTCCTGAAAGTTTGGGCAAAAAACATGGGTGCGCATTATACACGGCAAAATATGGTAACTGACAAATAGAGAAATGAAGTTCAATGTGCCCTCCTGTGCTTATCATCATTTGGTCTCTTCCTGGCCTGGCTCCACCCATGAGGCCAAAGAGATCTGATCTCAGATCTGATATCACAGCACTGACCTCACTTCCTCCTGCTTCTCACACATCTCATTCCCGTGTGAGGGACAGCCTGCTTCACCCCTCTGGCCTCCAAGCTCCTACAATGAAACAAGATGATCCTTGGAGATCCTTCTGGCAAGTCCGGGCGAGCAGTGGCTAAAGCCTAGCGTGCTGACTCCTTGCCCAACACTCTTCCAGCTGCTTCAGGTGCCTCCCCTGGAACCCCATCACCACCGGCCTGTGCTGCTGGGACTGGCCAGCCCAGGGGCTGGGAGCCTCAAGGGGGCCCAAGTGGTTTGCTGTGCACTGTTTCTTAGGGAGAGGCTGAGGGCAAGGGCTCCTTGCACTAACAAAACTGTCATGCCCTCAGGCGAGTGCCTGTCCTCTCTGGGTCTCAGCTTCCCCTTCAGTGAGGAAGTAGAGGAAGGTCCCTTCCAGCTCCCAATCTGCTGATCTGGGGGACAGGGAAGTGGGGGGCAAAGACAATTTCCAGAACCCCAAGAGTCCTAAAATCACCCGTGCCCTTTGTCCAGCAATCCTGAGAAAGGCCGAGCTGACAACATTCTTGGGACTCAGATGAAGTGAGAGGGGCTCATCAACTCAGCTGCCTGTGGTTCAGGGCAATGGGGGCGGAGAACATTAGGGCCGCAAACAGCCAGGTGCTTGGCCTTCACTGCAACATTTATGGCTTGCAGTGCTGGGCCACAGCGGGGAGGCTGCATAATCTTACTCTGCAAGGTTTCAAGGAAAGAACGCCAGTCCTGTGGAAGGTCTGTCCTCCCTCCCAACTCCATCTTGGCTTCTTCTAAAGCTCATTCAGGAGAAACACTATTGTACCTACTTCCTGAAGGAGGGGACCAGCAGATGTCCTTTCTGGGCTCAGCCAGTGTGGGGCTGGGGCAGGGCCTGGTCTTTCATTAGACTGGGGCGAGCATATCCATCCGCTCCCTCCACCTCCAATCCACAGAAGGGTCTGAGGTCCTCTCCTCCACGCCTCAGGCTACATTTCCACCACCACGCCTAAAATTTCACCATCGTGGCACAATTCTTGCCAGCTAAGGTATCATCTCGGGTGAAAAATGTAGATTTCCCTGCTGTGAAATGCACACAGGATGAAATTCAAATGGACTCACAAAAACACAGGCAGCTTTTTCCAATGCCTGGCCGCAGACACCCAGAAAAAGCTCCTGTAAACAAGCAGCATCTGGGAGGCCCAGAGCTGCGTTGCCCTGTGATGGGCCTTGTGGGCTGCTCCCATGCACTAAGGGAGCTGAGACCCCATGGTCAGCTAAGCTGGGGAACCCAGGGCCTTTGACCTACTGCTGGTGCTGTGAGTTAACAAGCAGGGTGTGAGGTATACAATAAACTTGAATCCTGACTGCCCCTCCCCAACCATGGGACCTTGGCCAGTGCTTTGCCCCTGAGCCCCATCTTTCACATAGGAGTCCTTAGGATCCTTCTTTCAAAGCTGCTCAGAGGGTGAAACTCAACATGAAGCCCAGAGCTGATGCCTGGCACACATTGCGGGTTCAATGAACAGTGGTGATACGTTAGGACAGGTGTGGCTCCCAAACATACTTGGCCTCTGAGACCTTTACACTGGGCTGTGCCTAGTGGAATGTGACCCTGGGGCTCCCATCCCTGGAGGTTGGCAGAGGGAGGGCTGGTTTGTAGGGCAAGGAGCTCCCCATCAGTGCGTGAGGCAGGTTACCCAGGCATGGCTGAAAGGAGCCTGCAAGGAGGGAGAGTGGAAAGCTGCAGTGGCTGGGGATGCTGGTGTCTGCAGGGCCAAAGTGAGCATGGCTGGCTCCTTCCCACAGTGGCTGGGCCCACCACTCTCAGGAAACAGTCCACAGTTCTCTGAGAACCAGCCCTGAGCCGGGCCTGCTTGGAAGGCAGCCGAGAGAGAACACCATGGGTGTGACCCCACTCTAGCAAGGCTTGTGCCCAAGGCTACTAGGTGGCATCCCTGTCCTGTCATAGGTCACAGGGACACAGGAAATTGGGAAAGAAGGTTCTGGAATCCTTTTTCTTTTTCTTTAATATTAGACCCATTTTTTCCCTTCATATGTCAACAACCATTAATCTTCCTTCAGTGGCTGCAGACTCATTCTCTAGTATGTATTCTTAAAATATATTTATTAGCATTAAAAATGATGAAACCTTTCAAATGTCCAGAAAAATACAAAGATGTAACAAATATCCATGTTCTCAGCATTCTAATAAGTGTGAACATTTTGCCATAGCTCAGATCTTCTTTCTAAAACAAAATGAAACTACACATCAACAAATGAATGGATACATAAAATGTGGCATGTCCACGCAACGGAGTATTATGCATCCTTGAAAAGGAATGGAGGACCAATATATGCTACAACGTGGATGAACTTTGAGCACATTGTACTGAGCACATTAAAAAGCTGGTCACAAAAAACTACATATTGTATGATGCCATATATATATGAAATGTCCAGAATAGGGAAGTCAATAGAGATAGAAAGTACATTTAGTAGGTGTCAGGGGCTCAGGGGTGGAGAGGATGAAGAATGGCCACTTAGTAGTTATAAGCTTTTCTTCTGGAGTAAAGAAAATGCTCTAAATTTAGATCATGCTGCGAATTGTACAACTCCATGAACAGAATAAAAAGCACTGAATTGTACACTTTAAATGAATGAATTTTGTGGTATGTGAGTTACCACATGATTTTGTGGTACGTGATTTGCCTATTCTGGACATTTCATATATATGGCATCATACAATATGTGGTTTTTTGTGACCGGCTTTTTCACTTAGTATAATGTGCTCAAAGTTCATCCACATTGTAGCATATATTGGTACTTCGTTCCTTTTCGAGGCTGCATAATACTCCATTGCATGGACATGCCCCATTTTATATATCTATTCATTTGTTGATGTATAATTTCATTTTGCTTTAGAAAAAGGATCTGAACTATGGCAAAATGTTCACACTTTTAAAGTGCTGAGAACATGGATATTTGTTAAGGTTCTTTATATTTTGACCCTTGAATAACACAGGCATCAAATGCACCTTCCTCCACCGTGTACAGTAAAAAATGCGGGTATAACTTTTGACTCTCCAGAAACTTAACTACAAATAGCCTAATGTTGACTGAAAGACTCCCCAGGACCATAGACAGACAATTAACACATATTTTATATATTATATGTATTGATTGATGTGGACCCCGGCCTGTGGGGTCCGTGTGTTATGGCTACGACAAACAAATTCACACAGACTACAGAAGACCTGTGGAGAAAAAGGGACATGGCCACTCTCTAAGTGAGAGAGAGAGGGCCCCGACCCCTGCCTGGACAGGCTTTTATTCTTCTCTGGGCACATTACATCGAGGATGGTCCTCATTTACTATGCACAGGTTCACTGTAGGTGATTACCTTTTACAGATAACAAAGGAAAGAATGTTGCTAACTACTTCAAAGAGAAGGATGTTGCAGATAAGGGGAAAAGTGGTTGAACTGGTTACACTCCACACTTGGGAGGTTTAGCACAGATTTTAGGAAGTTACTTGAGAGATAGGCAGTAAACATTTGCTGCCTCAATTCAGGGTGAGGGAGTTTAGCAAAAGCAAGCCTCAAGGCAGCCTAGGTACAATGCAGACCTGATTCCCCACGGGGGAACCTATCCGTGGGCTCGGGTCCTATGTGCCGACCTTGCTCCCCGTCTGTTTTCCAAATTAGGGGCTGTGATACATTCCCCACGCCACGTGGAACGGTCCCCTATATTGATATTATATGCTGTATTCTTACAGTAAAGTAAGCTAGAGAAAAGAAAATATTATTAAGAAAATCATAAGGAAGATAAAATACATTTATAGTACTATTCTATATTTATATAAAACTATTGACGATACTATAAGTCTATGTCATATGTTTACAAGATGAATCATTTCTCTGTCAGTACCTACATCAATATAATGCTGTCTTATATGATTCAAAACACTGTAAATGTTCTACATATTATTAACACTAGACATCAAAAAACAAAAAGGCCCTGGCCAGATGACTCAGTTCTTTAGAGCACCATGGTTGTGGGTTCGACTCCTGGTTAGGGCACACACAGGAATCAACCAGTGAATGTATCAATAAGTGGAACAACAAACTGATGTCTGTCTGTCTGTCTGTCTGTCTCTCGTCAATAAAAAAGGAAAAGATAAGTGAAAAAGAAATTCTATTTATTGACAGGCATTAACAATTCATGCATTGATGACAAAGAAGCAGCAATATGATTGCTTTATGGTATCCTAGTATAATTGATACAATTACTTCATGATAGCCTAACCTATACACTAATGAATGGTTACAAAATTTTATGGCATACAGTATTACAGCCATATTCATAATACAGTATTGAAAACATTGTGCCCTGGCTGGTATAGCTCAGTGGATTGAGCACCGACCTGTGAAATGAAGGGTTGCTAGTTCGATTCCCAGTCAGGGCACATGCCTGGGTTGTGGGTCAGTTCCCTAGTTGGGGCACATGCAAGAGGCAACTGATATTTCTCTCCCTCTCTTTCTCCATCCCTTTCCCTCTCTCTAAAAATAAATAAATAAAATCTTTTAAAAATATATTTATTGATTATGCTATTACAGTTGTCCCATTTCGCCCCCTTCACTCAACTCCATCCTGCCCACCCCCTCCCTCCCACATTCCCACCCTATAGTTCGTGTCCATGGGTCATACTTATAAGTTCTTTGGCTTCTACATTTCCTATACTATTTGTACCCTCCCCCTGTCTATTTTCTTCCTACCATGCATGCTAGTTATTCTCTGTACCTTCCCCCCGTCTCTCCCCCTGCCACTGCCCTGTTGATAACCCTCCATGTGATCTCCATTTCTGTGGTTCTGTTCCTGTTCTAGTTGTTTGCTTAGTTTTCTTTTGTTTTTGTTTTAGGTGTGGTTGTTAATAACTGTGAGTTTGCTGCCATTTTTACTGTTCCTATTTTTTATCTTCTTTTTCTTAGATAAATCCCTTTAACATTTCATATAATAAGGGCTTGGTGATGATGAACTCCTTGAACTTGACCTTATCTGAGAAGCACTTTATCTTCCCTTCCATTCTAAATAATAGCTTTGCTGGATACAGTAATCTTGGATGTAGGTCCTTGCCTTTCATGACTTGGAATACTTCTTGCCAGTCCCTTCTTGCCTGTAAGGTCTCTTTGGAGAAATCAGCTGACAGTCTTATGGGAACCCCTTTGTAGGTAACTGTGTCCTTTTCTCTTGCTGCTTCTAAGATTCTCTCCTTCTGTTGAATCTTAGGTAATGTAATCATGATGTGCCTTGGTGTGTTCCTCCTTGGCTCCAGCTTCTTTGGGACTCTCTGAGCTTCCTGGACTTCCTGGAAGTCTATTTCCTTTGCCAGATTAGGGAAGTTCTTCTTCATTATTTGTTCAAATAAGTTTTCAATTTTTTGTTCTTCCTCTTCTCCTTCTGGCACCCCTATAATTCGGATGTTGGAATGTTTCAAGATGTCCTGGAGGTTCCTAAGCCTCTCCTCATTTTTCCGAGTTCTTGTTTCTTCATTCTTTTCTGGTTGGATGTTTCTTTCTTCCTTCTGGTCCACAGCATTGATTTGAGTCCCAGTTTCCTTTGCATCACTATTGGTTCCCTGTACATCTTCCTTTGTCTCTGTTAGCATAGCCTTCATTTTTTTCATCTAGTTTTTGACCAAATTCAACCAATTCTGTGAGCATCCTAATTACCAGTGTTTTGAACTGTGCATCTGATAGGTTGGCTATCTGTTCGTTGCTTAGTTGAATTATTTCTGGAGCTTTGAAGTGTTCTGTCATTTGGGGCTTTTTTTTTTTTTTTTTGGTCTGGGCATGCCTGTTACTTAAAGGGGCGGAGCCTTAGGTGTTCCCTGGGGCGGGGTAATGCTGGTGGCTGCGCTTTGACGCTGTACATGGGGGAGGGGCCGAGAGGGAGCAATGGCGCCCACTCCACTCTCCACTGGATTTCAGTTACTCCCTCTGCTACCCACAATCAAATTGGGCCCCTCTTGTGCTGGTTCCCGAGTGGGTGGGCTTGTGCACACTCTCAGCCCCTGTGGGTCTCTCCAACGAACTCTCCTGTGAGGCTGGGACTTTCTCCTGCTGCCGCCCCAACCCCCACGGGTGTTTTCACTCTAAGGTTTGAGGCTTATTTCCCCGAGCTAGAGCCCTGGGTTACGTGGTCTGCTTCGCTCCCCCGCCGTTCCTCCTGGTTTATCTGTGCACAAATGTGGGGCCGCAGGGTCTGCTAGTGGTCAGACTGCCTGCCCCATTCATCCCACACTCCTCCAGTCTCGGTCCCGCCACGGCAACTCGAGTCCTCTCTGCCCCGGCTGCCCATCTCCGCCCCTCCTACCGGTCTGGATGAATGTTTATTTTTTATCTCCTTGGTGTCGGACTTCCTTGCCCTACGATTTTCTGTCAGTTCTGGTTGGGCAAGGAGGCGCAGTGTGTCTACCTATGCCGCCATCTTGGTTCTCCAATAAAATCTTTTCAAAATAGGAAACATCGATACATTTTTTGAAAACAATTTACCTGTGAAGATAGGCTGATACACAGTTTCTCCAATTACAAGAGAGAGAGAAAGGCACGTAATATAGTAATTTATTTCTTTGAGGGTAAGTCATGAAACACTAAGAAAATTAACATATTAATTCTATATTAAATGTCACTTACCTCATGTCTATGTAAAAACAGATCATCCACTTCCACACAAGCCCGGCACACAGTGTTCTACGTGATGAACCCTCCTGCGGTGATGGTGACGATGACACAAAAACATGTCACACAGACCTTGCCGTGCAGCTGTTGGATTTTCACACAAAGACACACATACACAACAAACGAGTATGCTGATTGTATGGCCTGATGACTATTTGCTACTCATGAAGTCGGGGTGGTCTTCATCCTCATCATCTTCACATGGAATAGGCTGAGGAGGAGGAAGCGGAGGCAGGGGAGGCAGGCACACTCAGCGTAACTTTATGGGAATACACCATAATTTCTGTCTGACTTCTTTGCTTTTTCATTTCTTTAAAAATGTTTCCATACACTACCGGTCCTTATTCCACCATTTCCTTAGTTTTAGTGCCCAAATCATAGAAGGGTCCATGTCATAAAAGAAGTCTTGCATAATTAGAACCCTTCTGCCAGATTGTCTGATGTCAAATGTTTTCTGGCTTTAACAGAAGTCGTCGCCTGTTAATTCCTCTGGTGTGATGCCTACTAGCCCTTGAATTTCTCCAAGACCCATATATCTTTAAGCCCCTGCCCTGCCTTTGGGCCATATCCGCAATCTCTTTCATGATTCCCATGACTGGCTCTGTTGTACATCCTGTTAAGTCATGCACAGCATGTGGACACAGGGTTCCCCAGCAAGAGTTTACTGTTTGCAGTGTGATGGGTTTCACGGCCTTTTCTATGACAACGATGGCATCTTCAATGGTGTGATTCATCCAGACTTTCACTATGTTCTCTCCAGAGGGGTTCTCTGCCATAGCTTAACAACCCTACTCCTTTTCATAGAGTACTGTGTGTAATGAGCCTTAAAGGCTGTGGGACCTGGAGGCTGAATTAAACATGTTACATTCAGGGGCAAGTAGACCACTTTGATGCTTTCAGTGTTGAACTCATGGGTTTCTGGGTGGCCAGGGCACTGTCTCATGTCAAAATAACTTCAAAGGCAGTCTGTTACTGGCAAGGTATTGTACTTCCTGGCTTCAGGAACAAAGCATCAATGTAAACAATCCAGAAAAAGGGTTCTCCTTGTCCAGGCCTTCTTGTTGCACAACCAAAAGCCTGGCAGCTGGTGTTGATCTTTTCCCTCCAGGCTCGGGTATGAGCAGCATGATAGACAAGGGCGATCTGGACCATGCACAAAACACGGTTAGCCCTTCCCTTCCCGCCTTCATTCAGGGGCTCACTTTTCTGCTTCACTAATAAATGTCCAAGGTGCTTTCTTTCCCCCCAGAATAGAGCACTTTTATTAAAAACCTGTTTCTTCTTCTTCTTTTTTAAAGATTTTATTTATTTATTTTTAGAGAGAGGGGAAGGGAGGGAGAAAGAGAGGGAGAGAAACATCAGTGTGTGGTTGCCTCTCACACTCCCCCAACTGGGTACCTCGCCTGCAACCCAGGCATGTGCCCTGACTGGGAATTGAACCTGCGACCCTTTGGTTTGCAGGTGGGCACTCAATCCACTGAGCCACACCAGCCAGGGCCAAAACCTATTTCTTCTTAATGATTTTCTTAATGGCATCTGTAAACTCATCTGCTGCCTCTTGGTCAGCAGAAACGTCTTCTCCCACTATCTTGACATTTTTAAACCAAACCTCTTTCTAAAATTATCAAACTACCCGTTGTTGGCATTACCTTCTTCGGCTTCAGATCCTTCCCCTCCTTTTGCATTAAGTTGCCATATAGTCGTTTCACTTTTTCTCAAACCATATTAATCTATAGGTATGCCTTTGTTATAGTAATTCTGCACCCACATAAAAGCTATATGTTTAATACAATATTAAAAGCTACTTTGTAAAAACTGTAAGGATTTTGTGCTTGCTAATGGAGCTGCTACAAAGTCTTCATAAATTCCCTTTCCTTTCTTTGTTTTACAAGGGTCTTTGTTTTACAAGGGTCCTGAAGTCATTTATTTGAAAAGGTGGGCAACCAGAGCTGCAGACCTCAATCCTATGGTACATATAAAGCAATTCAACCTATTATCGTAATGTAATGACTTTTCTTTGCTTCTCGGGAGTAATTCCAGTATCAGTGGTGCCATTTCGTATGGGTCCCCTGGTGTTATTCAAGGTTTGTGGCATTGCACAGCATAATGAAAAATACACACTGAGACAGATCACTTTTTATTGCAATATACAGTTTACTGGAGAGATGAACTGCTCACGTGGAGATGATTGGCGTGACGTGGTGTTTTAAGCAGATAATCTCAACACGAACTCCCAGCAATAGCACCAGGAGGTGGCTACAAAATCATTACAGTAGTACAGCATGTGCCACGGTTGATTTTATGCAGTTACAATTTAATGCTGCATCTTTACATTTGTTTATATTTCTCTTGACTATGAATGGTGCCATGTACGGCCTGTGTTTTTGTGTAAATTTTGGTTAATTTTATTTTTTTGTAGTAGATTTGTATATATTTTATGGTAGTAAATAATAAAATAGACTAGTATCTAGATATATTTTATGCTTTCATGACATACCTAACTTTTTCTTATTTTTAAAAAATATTTCTGGGCTACGCAGTTCTTTTGGGTTCTTTCAAATTATCACAAATCTCAAAAAAAATTTCCAACATATTTATTGAAAAAATCTGCATAAATGGACCTGTGCAATTTGAACCTGTGTTGCTCTTTGATCACCTGTGTGTCTCAATAAAGATGAACATTAGTTTGGTAGGGTTGCTGAAACAAAGCACCACAGACAGGAAAACTTAAAAGACAAAAACTGTCCCACCACTCTGGAGGCTGGAGGTCCAAACCCGGGTGTCGGCAGGGCTGGTTCCTTCTGAGGGCCGTGCGGGAAGGACCTGCTCCTGGCCGCTCTCCTCGGTTTGCGGGGGGCCGTGTTTCCCCTGTGTCTTCACATTGTCTCTACTCTATGCGTGTCTGTCTGTGTGTCCAATTCCCCGTCATATACGGACACCAGTCATGTTGGATCGGGCCCCCCTCGTGACCTCATTAGGACTTGATCATCTGTGTAAAGACCTGTCCCCAGATAAGGAGACATTATCTTACCTGTTGCTATGTTTATGAATGCAGAGCTTGGGAGGATTCATGGCAAGACAAATGGACTTGAAGCACCTATGGCTATTGGAATTCAGGCCTGCAGCATCTCTCTGGCCCTCTGAGGGGCTCTGCCACCTGCACTACCAGACACCTGACCCAACATTGCCCTGAGCCCTGTGGTCCCAGAACCAAACTCCAGAGCAGCCTACCCAGTCTTGCAAAGGTCACTAAGCCCCAGAGCCCATAGGAACAGAGGGTAGGCAGGCCATGTCGGGGAGGGACAGGAAAATCAAAGCCCAGCTTCAGAGACCTTCAGGGAAGGCCATTTAGCCTTGAGGCTTATTAGTTGTCCATGGGCAGGGTCCAGTGCCCTGTGGGGCCAGAGCTGGGTGTTTGGGATGCTCAGGGTAGAGAGGGGCAGCAGGGCATCTGAGGGGTGCTCTGGGTGAGATCTGCCTCCTAGATAGGTGGAAATCCTCTCCCTGGGGCCAGGACCAACGTGTAGTCTTACTGAAAGCTGGACCTCCTTCCCTAGGTGACTGTGGCCCCCCGAGGGACTCAGGACTAGGGAGGACAGCCAGGTCATGGCTAAGGCCACAGCAAGGCCCTCTGCTCTCTGAAGAACCTTCCTGAAAGAGAGCAGGCCCCCTAGCTGGTTGTGCTGGAGCAGTGACTGTCACCCAGAATCCACAAGTCGCATACTGATGTCACGCAAACCTTTGTGAAACAAGAAACACCTGACATTTAGTCCAGGGCACAGACCTCTTTCCCTTAGCCTGTCAGACAAAAATGAAAATAGCCACACAACAAAATTATACCTATTTTTTTTGTCAGATTGGCAAAAAAAATGTATTTTTTGGTGTGCCACAGAATTTTAGTAGTTTGTGAACCATGAGATGAACAAGGTCACAAACCACTGTCCTGGAGGGCAGCCAGACACACACACCCAGTCTTTGCCCCCTGGGTTCTCACCACTTGGCCAAAGTCCAGTTCTCTCAGGTGGATGTGGGGAGAAGTTGTTTTGGGGGCAGATGCTCCCAAGAAGCCCTAGGAGGAGAGTGAGAAAGTAGATCAAAAGAGATGGAGGCCGACATGGTGAGCATAGGATGGGAACCTGGGGCCAGCTCCCTCCCTCTGGGGGCCCTGCAGGCATGGCAGGCAGACTCCCTGCTCTGGCTCAAGCCCGCAGTGAGGCCAGGAAGCTGAGGGTTCACTCACTAACTTGTGTCCCTTGTTGGAATGAACCTGCCGCACTTCCATCTGCTCCTCTAGTGGTGACAAGCACAGAGGGCCGCTGGCAGGGCAGAGACCTTCAGAATAGCCAGAAAAGCCAAAGCATTATCAGCTGTGCAACCTGGGACCGGTCACAGTGCATCTGTGTTGAATAAGGGAAGGAACCAGGTCTCCTCGTGAGAAAGGACTAGGTCTGCACTGCTCACTGCTCTGTCCACTGAGCCCAGTCCAGCCCTGCATCTGGCACACGGAGAACTTAGTAAATATTTGTGGAATAAATGTCTCACAGCTTCTGGCATTAAATTTTCATTAATGATGATACCTACCCATTATTGAATACTTCCTCTGGACCAGGCACTGCACTCAGGGCTTTACACCCCACTTCACCCCTGCAGAGCCTCTTGGTACAGTAGTAGTGGCATCACTGCCTCACTGAGAGGTGGTGGCCCTTCGAGGCAGGGAAGGTGCCTCACCAAGGTCACTCAGTGTGGAAATAGCAGCCAGATTTAATCCTAGCTCCTGTGTTTCCTTTTCAGATTATTCATTAAAAGCAAACAAACAAACGAAAAAAAACTATGTACAACTTCCGTTCCATGAAGTGCATGAATCTGAAGTGCACAGCTTGATGGACACATGCACGTGTATGTGCCCACCTCTGGATCACCCCCGGAGTATGTCCATAGCCAGGCAGGCTGCCCACGCCACTTTCCGTGCAACGTCCTCCTGCACCAGAGGCAGCCGCTCATCTGACCTTTAGCACCATAGGTTCGTTCATCTCTTGAAATTCTTGTTAGCTGATTCACATAACATGTGTCTGGCTTTTGTGTCCAGCTTCTTGCACTTAGCCTTATGTCTCTGATGTTTGTCCATGTGGCTGCATTTATTGGCAGTTTATTTCCTAATATTGAATATGAATGTGGGTAAATATACTATGGTGTGAATATATCACATTCCCCTGTTTCCAGTTCTTGGCAATAAATAAAGCCCCTATGAACATTTTTGTATGTCTCCCTTGGTGGACATAAGCATTCATTGCTTTCCTTTTCTTTTCTTTTTTTGACTAAAGACTTTTATTACTTAGTTATTTACTTATATACTTCTATTTTTATTATTTTTTATTGTTGACACTATTATAGGTGTCCCCACTTCCCCCACTTTGCCCACCTCTACCAAGCTCCTGCCCCCTCCCCCAGCAAAATAAGCCAGGGAAAGACAAATACTGTATGATCTCACTTATATGTGGAATCTAATGAACAAAATAAACTGACGAACAAAATAGAAACAGAAGTGTGGATAAATGGAATAGACTGACAGATCTCAGAGGGGAGGGCCAAGAGGGGACTGGATAAAAAAGGTGCAGAGATCAGCCAAAGAGCATATCTGTATAGCCCGTGGACACAGACAGTTAATCCTCACTCGAGGATATGTTTGTTGGTGAGAGAGAGAGAGAGAGAGAGAGAGAGAGAGAAACACTGATGTGAGAAAGAAAACATCAGTCGGTTACCTCCCATATGGGCCCTGACTGGGGATCAAACCTGCAACCTAGGTATGTGCCCTGACCGGAGATTCAACCCAAAACCTTTTATTGTGTGACATTCCAACCAACTGAACTGCCCTGCCAGGGCCTAAGCACCTATTTCTGTTGGGTTGATGCCCAGGAATGAAATGACTCAGTCATCGGTGCACATCTGTTTCGTGTTAGCAGGTTCTACCAAACAGTTTTCCGAAGAGCTTGCCCCAGGCAGAGCGTGCGCTTTTAGCTGTCATGGCACATTGGTCATGTGGCCCATAAAGACTTTTTTGAGCAAATTCTGAACCAGGCCCTGTGGAAGGTTAGGTGACTTTGATGTAGTCTCTAATGTGCAAGGAATGTAATCAAGGTGAGGATCATTCACTAATAACCACCATATAATATAAATCAGGCCCTAAGAGCCAAAGGCCATCTTCACCTATACACAGCGCCTTACAGTTTGCACCAGGACTTCATTTCACTCTCATAAGAAATGGCCCACAGGGACATTGGGGGCGGGAGTTGTATAATGACCCCATCCCTTTACAGACGAGGAAACTGAGATCTCGTAAGGGGAGGTGATTCACCCAAGGTCATGCACAAGAATGGAACAGAGCTGGGACACAACCTTTGGGCCCTGCCACGTGGCTCCAGAGTGATGTCCGGGGTCCACCGTGGTGCTGAGAACTGTTTGATGCACTTGTTTAGAGTACCAAGGATCCGGCTGTGCTGGCTATGAGTCCTGGCTCCCTGCACACGAGCTCTGTGACCTTGGGCAAGTCACCCAGGCCTCGGGTCTTCATCTGTAAAATGGGGGTGATGATCACACTTCCTCTTCAGAGAGTTGCTTTGAGGATTAAACAAGTTAATGCCTAGAATCCTCATGGCATTGGGTAAGTGCTAATGATGTTAGTTTTATGACGTATTTTTTTCACTCTCTCATTTTACAAGTCCTGTGTCTACATGTTTGAAAGGTGATAGTGATGGGGACTCTGGCCCTCATTTCTGGAGCTGCTCAGACCATTGCAAGGAGGTGAAGGTCAGCCGTACTCCAGTACCTCCCCCAGTCACCCGCTCAGCCTGGATGGGCACTCTCTGGGTGGGGCTGGTCAGGAAAGAATCTTGGCAGACTTGTAACTATGGGCTGCATTCTTCAGCGAGGCGGCCTAGGTCCACTCAGCTGATTTAAGCCCCGGGCATGGCCAAGTGCACCGAAGAGGGCAGGTCTGCCTGTCCCCTGGCCAGTGGAGCCACCAAGTGCCCAGGGCTTGGTCCATTAGCAGGCTACAATGGACATGACTTTCAACGGTGACTCTTCATTTGCTATGTGACACCAGGCTTCAAGGCCCGCCACTGTGCACCACAGGCAAATGCTCTCAAGTAGCAGCCATACCTAAGGATGCCAGGAGGCTGGGAATGTCCAGGTGGAGCTCAGCATGAAGCAGAGGCCCGAGGTTAAATGCAGAGCTGTCATGTGGAAAGGCAGTGTGCTGGCAGCCTTGCCCAACCTCTGCCCCTCCTGCCTCCCCAGCAGGCCTCTTGAGGCCAGGCCTGCCACTCACTGCCCATGCAACCTCGGGTGAGTGACCTTGCTGCTCCCAGCCTCGCTTTCCAGATCCAGTCCACACAGTGTGGGCCCCTTCCTCCAGGGGCTGTTGGGAGGGCATGGTGAGATCATGCAGCAAGGCATGGGGCTGCCCGACATGGTCATCTGGGCCATGCATTCATTCCAGAAGCCTCATGGAGACTCTCCCATGTGCCAAGCACTATTTCAGGCACAGGTGTGCAGAAGGAAACAAGATAAACAACAGCTCTGTCTTCAGGGAGCTGACATTCTAGCACAGAAGACAGATAAGACTTCAGAGTGAGAAGTGCCGAGCAGGATGGAGAAGGAGCCATCCTCGGGGTCCTGGGAGAAAAACATTCCAGGCAGAGAACAAGTGCAAAGGTCCTGGGGGGAGATGAAATTTGGGCATTTGAGGAAGAGAGCAGGTCAGTGCAGCCCCACTCCAGGAAGTGGGTCACCTGTCCCGTTCCTAGGGCCTTTAAGGGTCCCCTCTACTGGTAGTGCATGGTTATGCATCAGCTTTTTTCAGAGAGGAAGTTCCTCCCAAGATCCAACCAAAGCCCCTAAGGTTGTTGCAGCTGAAGCGCAAGCCTTCTCTTCTAGTGCCCCCTGGGCCCAATGCAAACTGGTTCTTCCTGTCTCCTCCTCATTAGCTCCAAGATAATCATCATGGTGGGGAAAGTTAATAAAACACCAAATGCCTTAAACATCTTCCCATGAACCCAAGACAACTACACAGGCCTATTCTTCTGAGTCCCAGAGATGCAGTGAGAGCAGCAATGCCCTGGGAAAGAAACTGGACCCAGAGTACCTAGAGAAGCCTGGGGAATGGGTCCGAGTGATTACTCAGGCAGCGTGTGGGAGAGGGGGAAACAGATGGGTTGTATTAATGAAGGTGTTCAACTCAGTGCCCAGAAACCAAGAGGAGAGGAGGGGGAAGCTTGGGGATCAAGTGAAACTTAGCTTCAGGTATGGATTGACCCAGGACCTTAAGGTTTGGGATATACCTGGTGGCTCTCTCCCTTCCCCCTTTGTCACCTGAATCACAGTCACCTTCCTCTCTGGGACACAATGGCATTCTCACTAGGTCTCCCTCCTTCTACTCTTGCCTCCCATGAACCCATTCTCTCTATATTTTAAAAACGTTGTCATAGCCTGCTTAAAGCCCCCATGGCTTGCTGATGCCCTTAAAACAAAGCAGAAACTCTTATCAAGACCCCAGGGGCCCCCGTCTACCTCCCCCATCCTACCTTGCTCTCCTCTCCCCTCATTCCTTCTCTCTGGGCCTTGAACACACCATGCTCATTCCTATTCAACTGTGCACCTACCGGTTGCTTCCTCCTGGCACATCATCATGTAACTAGCTCCCTCGCTTCGGGGCAGTTCAGATGTCACCAGCCTTGGCCATCCACCAACCCAGCCCTTGTACTCACTCTCCAGACCGGCACTGTCCAGTGGGCCTTTCTGTGATAATGCAAATATCCTCCCTCTGTGCCGCCCAGCACAGTACCTGGCAGCCCCATGTGAACCTAATAAGCACCACAAATGTGGCCATTGAGACTGAGGAACTTTTCATTTTACTTAGCTGAAACTTAAATTGGCTAGTGGCTACCATATTAGACAGAACGAGTCTAATGTATCACAGGGTGTACTTTTTCCCCCAAGCCCTTGACACGACTTAACATTTCTTTGTTCATTGTCTGTATCTCTGAATAGAGTATAAGCTCTATGAGGGCAAGGGCCGTGCCTGTCTTGTCTAGGGCTGTATCCCCCGGGCTTAGAACTGGGCCTGGGAAATAGTAGATACTCAATACATATTTGTTGAATAAATGAACAAATGAATGAACTTAACTCCTATGGACCGTGAACTCTGGAGCTACCCAGCTCTCTGAAGACAACGCTAGTTTTTCCTGGGACTTGCTGTGTGACCTCAGGTCAGGATTTTGCTCTCTCTGGGCTCAGTGTCCTCATCTGTAAAACAGGGGACTGGACCAGCAGTTGTCCAAGGGCCCCTCTGGCCCTAAGTCTCTGAGGCTTCCCGCTTCTTCAGTCTGCCCAAGCCAGCCCCATTTACCCATCTCCTTGATTTCCCAATCTCTCCAGTGACATCATAGGAATGGTGATGAGACAGGCTCCGTGTACCCCAAGCCTGTGTTTGGGGATCAAACAAATCAGGCTGGGCTGTGCTCATCTCCTATGGACAAGTGGGCTTTACATAGGTTTGTGGGAGTCAGTGAAGTGATGGCTCGCTGTGGGGGCTGCGTCCTGGGTCACAGTCTCTCTGGCCGGCCGGGGCAAAGGGCCCCCAGGATCTAAGCCAGTGCAGGCTGGCAGTTGCAGTGTGTGTGCACCAGGAGTGGAGTCTAGGCTCTCTAAGCCCAGACCCTGCAGCCAGTCCACTGCTACCCTGTGGGTAAGGCTTGAAGGCTGGACCCTATGAGCTTCTTATGAGGACTTGCAGGAACCAAGCACAAGGAATCAAGAAGCTGGTGCTCATTGTGAGTGACCTGAACACTGACCTCCGGACCCCCACCATCCAACACTCACACACACATTCACACATACATACACTCAGCCAGACACACACAGCTACAGACACTGACATGCACTCACAGAGGTGGGGACACAGCTAAAACGCCCATCTGTACGAAAGGCATGCAAACAAACATAATACAACGGATACACAGATGACACATTTACACAACTCTCACATACATTCATCCCATCACAGACCTATGGCTAAACATGCCGATACACATGTAGACACATCACATGGTCATGCCTACATATATTCTTGAAGTCAGCCAGACCCCACCTGGACAGGCACAGAGACCCCCAAAGGAATTCTATATCCATAACACACGCACACACACACACACACACACACAGTGACA
The DNA here is from genome assembly GCF_022682495.2 of Desmodus rotundus. Classification (NCBI taxonomy): domain Eukaryota; kingdom Metazoa; phylum Chordata; class Mammalia; order Chiroptera; family Phyllostomidae; genus Desmodus; species Desmodus rotundus. Next base: position 61,328,649 of record NC_071395.1, read on the forward strand.
GCCCGCAGTGATCTGGTAAACCAGAGGGTCAGAGCCTGGGCATTCAGGCTCCAAGCAAACCCCACCTCCCAGCCTGGCAGCACACAGGGCTGCCTGTCAGAGCAGCAACCTCTCCCTGGCCCTTGCCCTGGCCAGCAGGCTGTCCTTCCGGCCCTGATGCTGACGGTGGGACCAAGGTGGATGGAGTCCAGCTGGTGGTCTGTGTTGCCTACCTCTTTTAATCCAAGCCCCCTTCTCCTTGGCCATGTGACCCTGAAGGCCCTCCTCCTCTAGCTGAGCAAGCCCTGGAAATTTGTGTAACAATCAGGAGTTGGGGGTTCTTTTGAAAAGAGAGACCTGTCAGGACTGGTTCCAAGGGCTACAGGTCAGCAACAGGCTGGGGCCACAAAAGCTGCTGCCCATTTCAGAAGGATGGTGAACACTCCAGCTCAGCAAAGTCACTGCGGTGCTCACCCACCTGGTCCCTGAAGGCTTCTGAGTCTGAAGCCCCAGAAATATATGCTTCCAGACTTTTGTTTTCCTGCATATGTGTGTATTTTCACATTTATTTATCTAGTCATATACACACACACATCTTGTTAGTAATTTTTTACAAAAACAAAAATGGGTTCATTGAGCAAAAACTGTATGAGACCATACCCAGGTTTCCCTTCCATATATTATGAATACATTTTCTTTTTTTTTAAAGATTTTATTTATTTACTTTTTTTTTTAGAGGGAAACAGAAACATCAATGTGTGGTCGCCTCTTGCATGCTCCCATCTGGGGACCTGGCATGTGTCCTGACTGGGTGACCTTTCAGTTTGCAGGCCTGCACTCAGTCCACTGAGCCACACCAGCCAAGGCACATTTCTAAGTTAATAAATATTGTCAACCAATGATCATTGGCACCAATTCAATGACAACAGCAATCCCCAGTTTGGGGTGCAGTGAAGAAGGGAACTTTATCCAGTGCAAAACAGCTCGATTGTGATACAGCAGGACTGAAAACAACACAACTGTGAGGCAGCTCTGGGACCAGGCTCCTCTCCGGCTGGACAACTCGGCTAGACAGCTGCATTCTGCCCCTCGCTGCATTGGTCTGCTCTGTTCTGAGACAGTCTGCCCTGGCCTGTGCAGGTCTGCTTTCCTCCCATGAAACCTCTGTGTTTCAGCTCCCAGGGAAACAGCCTTCAATCTTCCGTGGAAAGGGAAAGTGTGCTCTCAGAGCCAAAGGGGAGCTGGCTTAGACAGAAGTCCCCACTCCTGGTTCCTGGTCGGTTGGTCCTTATACAAAGGACGACTCCAGATCCTTGCAGATTGGTTGGTCCAAAAGGCACTTTGCTGATTGTTCAGAATGGAGCTGCCTTGATTGGCCAGTGAAGATGTTGATGAGGATATAGCTATGCAGCTCCGATTGGATGGGGGAAACCTCAGTCCTATTGGTTAAAATAGGATTCCAGAAACTGCTTTTTAAGGGCTGGCTCAGATGGTAGGGACACAGTGCAGGCAGGCAGTCAGTGCAGAGGCAGGTAGTGTAATGCTGACTTCTCCATAAAGTGCAATTTGCGTGAGAGACCCCTGTGCAGAAATGGCTGCCAGACTGGTTTTTAAAAGATTTCGGCCCAGTTAGGGACCAGGAGCCTTTTTTAGTAGGTAACTTCTTTCTCAGGGTCCCCCCTATCTCTCTATACATTTTTAAATAATACTAATTTTTTTAGTAACTTTAGATTTAAAGCAAAGAGAGCACAAAGAGTTCCAGTATACTCTTCATCCAGCTTCCCCTAATATTAACACCTCACATAACCATGGTACATTTGCCAAAACTAAAAAACTAACATTAATAAAATGTTATTAACTAAACTACAGACTGTATTAGGATTTTGCCAGTTCTTCCGCAAATTCTTTTCCTCTTCCAGAACTGCATCTTGGATCCCACATGCATTCAGTCTAACTTGTTTCCTTCAGCTCCTCTGGTCCGTGATAGTTTCTGAGTCTTTCCTTGTTTTTCACGACCTTGACAGTTTTGAAGAGCACTGCTCAGATATTTTGTAGAATGCCTCTTAATTTCAGTTTGTCTGATGTTTTTGTCATGATGAGACTAGGGTTACAGTTTAGAGGGAAGACCACATTATATTCAGGGGTGCCTGATATCCACCCGATTTATCACTGCTGATGTTAAGGTAAGGGGCATCTGCTGGGTTTCACCCTTGTAAAACTACTGTTTACCTCCTTTTCATTCTATATTCTTTGGATGCCAATCGTGAAGCCACACCACACTCAAGGGGAGGGAGACTAAGCTCCACTTCTCACAGGAAGAGTATCTACACGTGTTAGTATAACTGGATTTTAAATGACAGAACAACATTTCATTTTTTGGATCTGCCTTCATTTATGTAGCCGGTATCTTAATGTCATACATTTCTGTTGCTTTGGTTTTTCCTTTTACAAACAAAGCTGCAGAGAATCTCAACTTCAGATTCAACAAATATTTTTCAAGCAACTCCCCTGAAACAGGCACTGTTCACTCTGGGAAACAGCAGCTGCATCCCTCGTTCACTTTGTTTTCTTAGAATAAGTCCATGGGTTGGGGCTTCTGGGTCAAAAGATAAGCACATTTTTAAGGCCTTTGATAAGCATCACTAAACAAATCTCCAAGAAAACTGAACCAATCTACCCTCTGGAGTAACACTCTTTCTTTTTCAACTATTTTTTCTTACTGCAAAAATAATTCACGCTTTTATAAGATAACTGGAAATTACTGGACATTTGATAATATTAAGGAATTACTGTTGGGGTCCTTTTTTAGCTGTGATTATGGTATTGTGGCTACTCTTTAATAAATAGTCTTTCTTTATCTTTTAGAGGCATGCCCTGAAGAATTTGTGAAAGAAATGATACAACTTGGAGATTTGCTTCAACATAGTATAAGAGGCGATGGGTGTGGGGATATGCTTGAAACGAGGCTTGTCATAAGTTGATGATTATTAAAGCTGGGTAATGGGAACACCGACCTTCATCCTACGACTCCATATATTAATAAAAGAACAAGTCTGTTAAAAAGTTTAAATACAATATAAATCTATAGCTTAGGTGAGAGTCCCCATTCTTTTACCTTCCAGGGTTAATTGTAACAGTTGCATGTGCTTCCAGTTCTTTTCCATTTAAAAGCTAACTATGTATATTGTAGACACAAAAATATGTACAAGAATGACCTATACTGTACACACCATGTTCTCACTAGCATTTAAACTTTTTTAGATGGTATTTTGCAGACAGTTGACCACTTCAACGCTCTCTCATTCTTTAATAACTTTGTGGTACTCCCCTGTATCAAAAAACCGTACTTAATTTATCTGATCCTCTAATAGTGGACAGCTGGCACATCTCCAGGTTTTGCTGTTAAGAACAGTGATGCAGTGAACATCCTTGTACATAACATACTTTTGTGTACCAGGGCGAGCAATTCTACAACCTGTCTTTCTAGAAGTGCAATCACTAGTCCGAAGGTTATGCACATTTAACATTTTCACAGAAAGGACAATGTAGCCATTGCACGTCTAATGCCTGGCGTGCTCTCCTGGTACACATCTCAGGACTGTTGTCATTTGGTGCCTGAAGTAGAAAAGTATCGGGCAGTCAGAGCTGGAAGGGGCCTCTGAGATCTTCTGATGTTGCTTTCCAGTTCCAGAGCAGCCTCCTTAGTCTTGGGGAAGGGCAGAGCCCAGGCTTCCTGCACTCCCCTCCTGGCAAGCAGCACCCTTGGCTGGAGGCTGCGTAGGGGAGTGGTTACAAACCTGCTGCCCACGTCTGAACTCAGGCTAATCATTTACTGGTTGTATAAACTCGAATAAGGTACTTGTCCTCATCTGTAAACTGGGAGTAATACTAATCCCAGACAGCAGTCTGGGAAGGGGTAGGTATATTAATTAAGCATATATTAGTTAAAATATACACCATTTAAATTAAAGTATATGCTTATTGGGGCCAATTTGAGGAGACTGACAGAAAATAGGGGGAGGGTCCTAAGGACCCTTATCAGGCACCACTTGGCACTGACAGAGGTGACTTCAAATGGTGATAGCTGGGTTTAGTGAGATTATGCATGTCAGATACCCAGCACCCAGTACAGAGCCCAGCACACTATCAGTGCTCCAAGGCCATGGACTTCCCCAAGAGCTGACATCTGGCTGATAGGGGTTAGTCCATGACCGAGGAGACTGACCAGGAAAGGAAGAGAGACTGGCCAGGAAAGGAAGGCCCAAGCAACAGGCAAAGAGGGGACCCAAGAGAAATGGCCACATCTGGACCACTGCTTGTTATTATAAATACGGTTTTATCAGAACACAGTCACACTCATTCATTTACATATTGTCTGAATGTCTCCATGTGACAATGGAGAGGTGAGTAGTTGCAACAGAAACCATATGGCCTACAAAGCCTAAAGTATTTACACTCTGGCTCTTTACAGAAAAGACTTGCCAACCCCAAAATAGGGGTTATAGGCATAATAATAAGTAGTTTTTGAGTACTTACTATATTTCAAGTACCATTATAAAAAGTCCTCATAAATAACTCTATGATGTAGACACTATTGGTGATACTAGTCTCAAAAATGGCCCCAGTGAACCATGTCTCCTGGGGGGTGGCCAATTGATGCTGCTTTCTCACATAGGTGTCTCACTCCTCTCTATCTTTCTCTCTCTCTCTCCCTCTCTCCTACCACTTCCCTTTCTCTCTCTCTCAAATCACTGAACGTATCCTCGGGTGAGGGTTAATTAATTAAAGATACTTAAAAAAAAAGAGACAGAGACAGAGACTGACTCAGGGTGAGACCATGGGGAAAGGAGAAGCTCTGAGACTGTGAGAAGGGAGCAGTTCAGCCTGGTCACCATCTGCTTGCCCTCACATGAAAGAACCCCGGCAAGAGCATCAGAACTTCTCAGCTGAGCCTAGTCAGCTCACAGACCTATGAGGGGCAATAAAAGTGTGGGTCAGTCACTACTTGCAGTAGGAGTAGGGGGTTTCATGCAGCAACAGCTACCTGAGATGGGACCTCCGCTGCGATTATCCCAGGTCTGTGGGACCTCAAAGCCTTTTCCTCTCCACTCTCCCTTAATTGCTGGACATTAGCATCTCCCAAGGAGCTTTTCCAGCTGTCAATTAAACCAGAAGTTCTGGGAATGGAGGCTGGAAGTAGGTATTTTTTCAATCCCCAAGGATCTGAAAACCTTGGCTCCATTCATTGTTTCTAAAATTCACCTAAAGATAAGAAATCCTGCCTGGCACGCATTTAAAAAAAGAGATTCCTGAGCTCCAAAAGCTATACTGATTCAGAATTTCCATGTGACCATGCTGGTAATCTGAAGACTTTACTTGTCGCCCCAGGTGAATTTTATTATCAGTTATTAGAAAATAAAAGGTGAGAGGACAGCCAGCTCTCAGGCTGGGAGAACTGTTTAGCAGTTTCCTATGCAGTTAAACTTTCATTTATGTTGACCCTGAGAATCAGCGTACCAGTTAAGAAGGGCTCCTCGTGGCTGATTGGGTTCAAACTTTTAAAAGGAACCTAGCAGCCATCGTTAAACAGGGGCTTCCCTTGCAAAATCACACTTCAGAGAGAAGACTGCACTGAACTGCCCGCCTGTCCTGTGTCCCTGCCATCTGAGCCAGCCCTCATAAAGGAGTTCCTGGAATCATATTACAACCAATAGGACTGAAACTTTCTCTGTCCAATTGGAACTGTGCTGTTATAATAGCCTCACTAGCATCTTCACCAACCAATCAGAGTGGCTCCATTCTGACCAGACAGTAGTTTCTGGACCAAACTGTGAGGATTTGGAGTCCTCATTTGCGTGAGGACAGACCAATCAGGAACCAAGAATGGGGATTTCTCTATAAGTAAGCTTGCCTCTGGCTCAGGGAGCAAACTTTCAATTGCTATTGAAGACTGTGTTTTCCTGGCTCTTGCCCTGGCCAGGAAGAGCCATGCTGTTCCACTATTGGGCTGTATGACAGTTGTGCTATTCCACAGCCAACTATATTACAGTTGAGCTGTTTTCACTCAATAAAAGTCTCTCCCCCTTCACCGAATCCCAAATTGGAGACTCCTGTCGTCATTGAATTGGCAACTATGATCTTTGGTTGACACCATACAACCCAGCAATCACCCTCTTGGGTTTTCCCATCAGAAATAAATATTTATGTCCATCAAAATACATGCACAAGGAAGGATGGTCTAAGATCTTTATTTGTAATGGCCCAAACTGGGAACATCCCAAATGGCCAATTACAGGAGCACAGATAGATGGATTGTTGTACGGTACTTCCACACAAGGGACTACCTGGCGGCATGAAGTATCAACACACACAACACAGGTGAATCTCACAGACCTACTGCTGAGTGAGAAAAGCCAGATACAGAGAGTGTAGATTCTACTTATATAAAGTTCAAGAACACAACAAACCAATCTGTGGTGACAGAGGTCAAATAGTGGCTACCTTGGTGGGTGTGTGCCTATGTATGTGTGTGGGGGTGTTCTATAGCTTTATGTGAAGGTGGGTACTCGTGTGTGTGTGTGTGTGTGTGTGTGTGTGTGTAAGTTCTTCTCCCTCACAGGATGCAGGGACACTTCCCAGGGCAGCTATCAGATGCACAGAGCAGAATTTAGCTGCATTTGGGGCCCACTTGAGTGGCATTTGCGTGTTTGTTTCTTTATTATTTCTTTCAGATGTACATTATACTGTACATTGAGATACATACAATACATACAATAAAGTGAGCACATTTTTTTTAATGGAAAGTTTATTTTTTTAAGATTCTTTTTTAAGGCAGAGGGGAAGGGAAGGAGAGGAGAAGGAGAGAAACATCAATGTGTGGTTGCCTCTCATGTGCCCCCCCACCAGGGACCTGGCCTGCAACTTGACTGGGAATCAAACCAGCGACCTTTGGTTCTCAGGCCAGTGTTCAATCCACTGAGCCACACCAGCCAGGACTCAAGTGAGTACATCTTAAGTATTCAGCCCATGAGTGCTTACATGTTCACACTATTTGCCCTTGTGCATAGTGCTGTTTTAGGCCCCTGGAAATGGAACCCAAGACTATAAAACACAGACTCTGTCTGCATGGATTTTATAATCTGGGATGGGAGATATGACAAAAAAAGGCAGAACAGTAAGTTTTCATTCATTAACTTGTTGTGTGCTTTTTGAGAACCTACCTTGTGCCAGGCACTGAGCTAGGCACTAGAACTGTAGCAGGAAGCCAGATCCAGTCCTGGTCTCATGGTGCTCAAAGTCCAGTCAAGTTTGGGAGAGTAGCACAGTGAAAGGTTACACGTAGCTGTTCCACATCCTAAATATTTCCCATGTCCATTCTCTTCTACTCCCACTGACCCTGTACTTAGTTTATGTCCCTACCTTCTTTACTCTCTGGGCTATCGTAGTAGTTTCCTGATTGATTGTGTTTCCAGTCTTCTACCTCTGATTCATTCTCCAGACCAACAGCCCTTATTTTTATCTTAAAAAAAAATGAGTTAATGTTCTCCATTGCCCAGACAATTCTGGTGTTGACTCTCACTTAAAGGGTCTATATTCTGACCACAGGTAAGTTCTTTAAATACCCTGAGCCTCATATGTGTTTTTTGTAAAATGGAGATAACATAATAATTATACAATAACAACACCCATCTCCCTGAAGAGGCTGAGCTCTAATCTGCCATAATAGATATTCATATGTATATGCTAAATCTCCACATACACCATCTATTTAATGCTCCCAATGATTCTCATTGCTTATTACTCTCATCTCTCTGCACTACCCAGTAATATCAAGGTGTTTGTATTCGTGGACACACCCACTGCTTTCAAGGCCCTGAGACTCTACCCTGAGCTCCTGTCTGGAATGCCTTCCCTCTCCCTCCTCCTGGCTGGGTCTTGCTCAGCCCAGGCACTGCTTCCTCCAAGGAGCTGTCCCTGAAGCTGCATATGCAGTTGTGTGCCCTAGTCTGGATCTCCACAACATCCCTGATTGAATTTGTCTGTCTTCTGCCTCCTGTTCCTTTACTCGCTCAAGTGTAAGCTCCTTCCAGGCAGGCTTGAATCAAATGCTTCTGTATACCGCCAGCTGTGGACCCATCCTGTTCAGGGAAGGGGCTGGATGTGTCCACTGACTTGAGCAGAACATGCCAACGATTTTCTTAAGGGAAGTGGCCATCGAGTTGGCCTTGAGGCATGGGTAGGACTTTTAAAAATTGTTCTAAAACAAGTTGTACATTCACACAATACCAAATCCAAAGGGAACAAAAGGGCTTACAGTGAGAAGTAAAAGTAGGTCACCTCTCAACCACCCAGCTCCCTCCCTAGAGGCCACCACTGGTATCAGTTTCTGAGTATTCTATACAAGCAAGAATTGTCTGTCTACCCCACTACACACACACACACACACACACACACACACACACACTTACTTGGCACAGATTTAAACCAACAGAAATTTGCAATAATAGTACAATAAATACCCTTTGTTTAGATTCACAAATTAACAAGCATTATATCATGTAATGCTCACAACCACCATACAATCATGCCAATTGTGTAGATGAGGTAACTGAGGCAGCAGGCAGGTGAAGGGACTTACCCAAAGTCAAAGAGTTAGTGAGGAGTAGAACTGCTCTTTCTCCCTCAGGCTGCCAAAGACTTTGATCCACCTTCCCTTGGTTCCCTTTGGAGGAAAGCATCTTACTAAACTGAAATCTACCTCCCTGAGATATTCACCAGATGATCAGTGGAAAAGTACACAGCTCTGGAAGCATTTGCTGCTTCTCCTAGAACCTTCCCATTCCCTAAGCAACAGCTGCTGTCGCTGCCACTAACACATACTTCAATGTCACCTCCTCTGTAAGGGCTGAGTTAGCTCACTCCCCCTGTTTAAAGACTTCAGTGGTTGACCCCTGGCTGCCAGCAAGATGACATTTATATGCCTGAGGTTGGAATTCAAGGCCCTACATGATCTGGCAGTCATGAATCCTTTTAGCCTCATCGGTCCTACTCCTTCCTCCTCAACCTCTCACCATCTGCTTAAATTTCCCTACCCCCTTGAAGCGCCCCTATATTCCCAAAGAGCGATTTCCCCCTTTTCGGGCTCCTGAATATTCTGCCTGTGCCTTCTTTACACTCTTCTCCAGGTGGTCTTTTGGCTAGGACACCGCACGAGTTAATTCGGGAGTCTGAGCCTTAATTTCCCCAAGCACATAATGCGGGTGAGAAGTCCTACTTCAGGGTCTGGCGCAGAGTCAGCTCTCACTAATCTCCCATAATAGAACTGACAGCTCTTGGAGGCTGACGTCTTCTTTTAGTCATCCCTTGAAACCCTACCTCCTATTTCTTACCTTTTCTGCGCCGCAGTTTCCTTGTGTGTAAAATGTGGATGACAATGGAGAGACTGTGCAACTTTAAGGCATATCAAGCACTTGGAATGCTGAATATGATTTCTATGATGGAGGTGGGGAGGGCTGGCACATAGTAGGTGTTAAAGCAATCCGTTCCAGGGTGGGCTCGGCTGTCCAGATGGGCACCGTAAGGCAATGTTGGAAGTAAGAGGTTTGTAGAGACCCTGCCCGGAGGTCGATTCCACTCCGTCCCTCCCGCAGGCTCCCGCCCCCGCCCCAGCCCCTGCAGCTGTCAGGACCCCGTCCGCCGCGGCACCAGTCCACCAAACCTGAACGTCCCATCCCTGCGCTCCACCCTCCTTGCCTACACAAGTTACCTTACGCCCGGCTGCCCTTTGTCCCCGCCCCTGGTTTCCATTGGCCGAGGGGTTTCTTTGTTAGCTAAAGCTCGGCACTACCATTGGTCGATAGGGCCGCAGTTCGCGTACGGCGCGGCCCCGCCCCGCGCGCTGCCCCTCCGGCTTCCTCCTCCCCGGCGCCCGCCCACCCGCCCGCCCAGCCCCGGGAGGGAGCGAGGCTCCGCTACCATTTGCTGCGGCCGCGGGGCTCCAGGGGGCACTGGCGGCGGTACCGACCGCAGGAGCCCGCAGCGACCCGGTACCTGAGAGCCGGGCCCGAGCGCGGGGAGGCAGCAGGCCCAGAAGGCTGCGTCCATGGGCCCGCGACGTCCGGGTGGTGGCTGTACGGGTGGGCGGCGGGGACCGCGCGCTCTGTGAGGGCCTGGGGCTCAGGGCCCGGCCAGGGGGGTGCCTGGGCGTGCAGTGCATCTCAGCGCCGTCGTGCGAGAAAGGCCCGGCCCGCATCCCATCCCACGAAGCCACCCTGACTGCCGGGGACGCGCTCCGGCCTGCGTCTGCGGCCCGGCTGTGAGGCGGCGGCCGGCGAGGGCTTGCTGCGGCGCCCGCTCTGCGCCCGGCCTCAGTCTCCCAAGCCTGCGGTGCATGGTGCCGCCGCCCCTCCAGCCGCCGTCCGCCGCGGAGCGCGCCGGACCTGGCTGTCGGGCGTCGCCGCGCCGACCATGTCAGCGGCCAAGGAGAACCCGTGCAGGAAATTCCAGGCCAACATCTTCAACAAGAGCAAGTGTCAGAACTGCTTCAAGCCCCGTGAGTCGCATCTGCTCAACGACGAGGACTTGACGCAGGTGAGCGGGCAGGGGTCCCAGGGCTGCCCGGGAGACAGAGACCCGGGCCCCGCGCAGTGTGGCCGCCGTCCCCAGCGTCCCCGTTGGCCTGGAAGTTACCAGGCGCGCGGATGCCGCGGTGGGTGTTTCTAGGGGTCGACCGAGGAGGGCGCAAGTGCCTCGTCCGGGGCGCCAGCGCCTCCCCGCCCTCCCCATCCCCCGGTCCTAACGCCTGTGAGACCACAGCCCTGTTACGGAGAGCAGACGGTGCCCTGTTCCCGAGGCGGGCGGGAGTGGGGGTGCATCTGAATGCTCCTGGGGAAAATAAAAACCGAACAGAAAAAATGTGCTTGAGTCCTTGGGGGAGGGGGAGGGTGGAGTTGGGGGGAGGTCGAGAAGTGTATTGACAGACTCAGGACAAAGGGAAAATCCTCAAGTATGCCGAAAAATAACATCCTCTCCTGTTCCCATAACCCTGCCGTGTGATTCATGCTTTTTGGGTGACTCAAAAACGCCTGGCTTTTCTTAGTAGGAACAAAGCTCTTTAGGATGTTTTGCTGCTTCACCGGATCCCCGCAGAGTCTGTTTTAGGACCCAACTTAAACTTGTCCGCCCAGAGGGGCCAAGTCGGCCACGGGACGGTGGCTTCCCCCTATCAGACCCGGGCTGCCCTCTTTCTTTGTCGTTGTCGCTGTCAGTGGTTGGAGAGGTGAGGGGTCCAGAAGTCTGCCGAGGAGGGTCTTGCTCTTGAACTTAAACTGGAGGCCGTAGGGCTGGAGCTCCCCTCCCCCTCCCCCACCGGCCCAGCTCTTCAGTCGCTTGGCAAGGAATGAGGAGACCTGTGGGTCTTGCGGAAAATCGGTTTGCTTCTCGTTTTATCTGTCAAAGGAAGTCTTTACGATAGTCCAGTAGCTCTCAAACCTTCCTCAGAGTCACAGTCTTTAAAAATAAGAGTCCTGCCCTCCCACCCTCCATCCCTGGAGTGATGTAGGAGGTGAGGGAATTTGTATTGGTAACAGCTCCCCAAGAAGTTGGGCTGCTGTCCCCAGTGGCCTTTGGGAGCCTTGCTGCCTGAGCTGCCTGGGTTCCTGGGTTCTCTGGAACTCTGGCTGTCTTTGGGACTTGAGGATTTCTTGGCTTTCCTGCGGCAGCCTTGTCTGCATCCCCTTGGGGTAAGTCTGTGCCCCTTCTTGCCCTCTCCACCAGTCCCCCTCCTTTTCAGAGCTTCCTGTCGTGCTCCTGAATGAGGCCAAGGGAGCTCCTTGCCCATTCCCTTCCGAGTTGGGGGGTGGGGGCTAGTTGAAGCTCCTACTCTTTCAGAAGAACCCCTAGAAAGGAGATACCGCTTTGAAGTGCATCCGCCTAGCTGTTTTTAATGCTACTTAAGTGCTCACAGGGTTTGACTTGTTTATGTGGCTGAGGAGAGTGTCAGGGCAAGAGTTTTGTCCGGAGACTTAGTGCCTTCCTCTGAGGTCAGGTTCCCAATGGCCAGGAAAAGACTTTTCATCTAAAACCAAAAAAAAAGCTTAACCCAACACTGAAGGCTGCAAAGTCATAGGATTGTTAGGACAGAAGAGCCAGGTCAGCTTGGGAAGGGTAGAACTGCTTCCTGTTAAGGTGTTCTGGGCTGTGGGTTGGGCTTATAAGGGAGATTACCTCTTCTTGACTGGATGCCTTTTCCTGGGAAGCAGTTTATGTGGTGATGAAGGTCCTGGACCAGGAGTCGGGAGACCTTGCTTCTAGTCTTGGCTGTCAACTTTCAGCTATGTCAAAAGGACCTTGAACAGTCCTTTTGCCTTTGTATAGTTCATTTCTTTTTCCATGAATTGGGAGTAGAGATCTCTGGCTTACCTCACCAGGCTATTGTGAAAAGGAAGGACTGATACTAGACTTTTTTTTTTACAATTTAAAAAACAAACAAAAACCACATATAGAATTGTAAACTTGGATTTAGGAAGTTCCTGACCTTGGCAAGCATTGTTCTTTTTTTTTTTTCCTTTTAGAGAGAGGATGAGAGAAAAACAATTTGTTGTTCCACTTATTGATGCATTCATTGGTTGATTCTTGTGTCTGCCCTGACCGGGAATTGAACTCACAAGCTTGGCATATGGGGACAATGCTCTAACCAACTGAGCTACCTACCAGGGCAGCAAGGGTTATTCTGAGAGAGTTTACTGGTTATTTCAGGCAACTGCCAAAATCGGTAAATTGGGTACTTATTTTCTGATCCTTAAGCTTAGGTAAACTAGAATGGAATCTTTGTATTTGGGCTGACTCTGTTAAGAAATTTTAAAAAATCTGGTATTTATTTGATTCAAAGGAGTGGGGTCACGAATTTAAAGTACTTTCCTCTCTCACTGCACTGACAGTTGAATTGTGGGTTTTAAAACAGACCTGAGTTCCAGGGCATAACTGGAATGGTAGTTTCTGAAATAATGAGTGGCGTTGTTTGTGCTGGGTGAGATTAGGTCAGCCTTCTACCTTCTGGGATCTTGCAGGAAGAAACTGCTCTTGAAAAAAGGAGGGAGACTCAGGACTTTTGCCAACAGCCTCAGCTGCTTGCTGCTCTCTGCGCCTGCCCCCCCACTTCTGCCCCTGCCTTTTACTCTCATCCTCATGGCTCCTTTAGAAAACCTCAGCCAATTGATTCCCATCAGTCTCCCCCACGTCCCTGCTTCCTGCTCCCTTCCCCACCCTGAGTTTACATTAGACCATCAAGATCGGAAGATAGATCAGCGATAATTGAGGCCACCCCCTCTCTAAGAGGTGAGGGCACTGACATCAGTGAGGCAGTGAGATGGGCTTTTGCCCTGGGATGTCATCGTCCCAGGGGCAGACATTTCTTTGAGCCTTCTGATTTTAGCTTATTTCCACAGCTGTGGATTTTGTTTGTTTTTCCCCCAGAGAGGTACAGAAACCTATTCCAGGAACAGCATGGTAGCATCAGACCTGGAAGAGATTTAAAATGGTCAGCTAAACTACTTTTAACCATGAGAACACTGAACCCCACAGAAGGGAGCAGCTTGCCCAGTGCAGGGACACAGTCAGGATTCTTCATCCATTGTTCTGTCCCCTACTCATATTAAGGGTCTATAGTGGCCATCCCATAAACACATGGTGAGGAGAATCCTGTCAAGATGCTTATGTTACAAAGATGTCTTGGAGGGCAGGCCTTCGGTACCCCACCAGGGATCTTGAGATTACTGACTCGGAGCAGAGGTGTTCCTTACTCTTTCCCCCCCGCGGGAATTTGGAGTGATCCAGGATGAGTAATGAGCAACAGTCCATTATTACTTGTCCTGGCACTCTCCAGTCCCAGCCCCTGTCCACAGGCCAGCATTCACCCTTCAGCTTCCCTGGGCACTCCTCTGAATACAGATGGACTCAAATATTCAGTTAAAGCCTTTTTTAACCACACCTGTATGGACCTATTTGCAGCATTATTTTTCCCTGGTTGGTAACATGTCTTACAACTCTTTTTATGGTATTAAATAAAATTGTACTAAAATCATTCTGGGTTTTGCTGTTACAAACAGTACATGCTTAAGCGAACAACTTTCCAAATGCTTTTGGGTATATGTGAGCCTGCATGAATGCAAGTGTTTCTCTGGGGGCAAATACTTAAAAAAAGAATGACTGGGTTGATATCAAGTACATTACATTTCTTTATAGATTTCACCAAACTCACCAAACTGCCCTTCTAAAACGTCTGTGTCATACCATTGCCAGGGTTGGATATTATCAAATGATTTAGTTGTTTAGTATTTTCCCTAATTACTAGTGAGGTTAAGCCTCTTATTATTATATTTCTTGAATGTGTTTTATTTCTTTTGTGCAGTGCCAGTTCCTATTGTTTTTTAAATTGGGTTAATTCCCGCCCCCCCCCTCCTGGTCCCCCAGTGATTTGTAGGAGTTTTCTGTATACACTCTAGGTCAGGGGTCCACAAACTTTCTGTCTAAGGCCAAAGAGTAAGTATTTTAGCCTTTTAGGTCATACAATCTTTGTGGCAACTATGCAACTTTGCCATTACAGTGCAAAAGCCGTAGACAATACATAAACTAATGAAAAACGGCTGTTTCCAATAAAACTTTATTTACAAAGCCAGGCGGTTGGCAGGAATTGGCCTGTGAGCCATAGTTTGCTGACTCCTGCTCTGGATGTTAACATGACACTTGTCTTTTTAAATTTTTATGTATTGTTATTTCTCTTTATCATATGGTAGTTTTAAACATGAACACAGTTAAATTTACATGTGTCCTTTTATAGTTTGTAGTTTTAATCTCATGCTTACGAAGTTCTTTCCAAGATTATAAAACAAATGCTTTTATGCATATGCTCGTAACAGCACTATTCACAGTAGCCAAAACATAGCAAGGGCCCAAATATTGATTGATGGGTGAGTGGACAAACAAATGGTGGCATATCCAGACATCGGAATGCTACTCAGTTTAAAGAGGAATGAAGTACTGAGACATGCTACAACGTGATTGAGCCTCAAAAACATGATGTAAAGTGAATCGATTGAATTTATATGAGATATCCAGAATATGTAAACCCATAGAAGCAGAAAGCATATTAGTGGTTGTCAAGGTTCTGGGGGAGGGTGGAACAAGGAGTGCCTGCTAATGGGATAAGGGTTCTATTTCAGTGGTGATGAAATGTTCTAGAACTAGATAGAAATACTGGCTGCATAACATTGTAAGTGTACTAAATGCCGCTGAATTGTTCACTCTACAGTGGTTAATTTTATGTTACGTGAATTTTACCTTAATAAAGAAATGTACAAAAATCACAAGGGCACGTGTGTGCGCACACACCCAAATCCCAAATCTCCCGTCTGCTTCTTGTACCATTTGGAATGAATATCTGATGGTTGGTTTCTAGAGTCTAGATCAGGGATTGACAATTTTTTTTTAGGTGGCAGATAGTTGGTACTATTTTAGGCCTGCGGTCCCCAACCTTTTTGGCACCAGAGACCGATTTCATGGAAGACAATTTTTCCACTGGGGTGCAGGGGAGGCAGGGTTAGGGAGGTGGCAGAGTGGAAACAGTAGGCACTTGCTCACCGCCACCGGCCCCCCCACCCCTCACCACCTGCTCTGTGGCAGGTTCCTAATATGCCCCTGGCCCAGGGGTTGGGGGCCCCTGTTTTAGGCTTTGTAGACCAACAGGCTACATCAAAGATTTGACATAGGTACTTACAACCATTTAGAAACGTAACTGCCATTCTTGGCTTTGGGCCTTAAAAAGCCAGTGGGCTAGATTTAGCCTGCCAAACTTAGCTTGCCAACCTCTGGGTTGGACCAGCCATATAATGTAATTTAAAATTTTCTAGTTGCCATATTCAAAAAGTAAAAAGCAGGTGAAGTTAATTATATTTTACTTAACATATCCAAAATATTGTCATTTCAACAGGTAAAGAAGTTACGTGCAATTTTTATCTTTATGGCACCTTTCAGTTCAGACCAGCCACTTTCCAAGGCTCCACAGCAAGCAACTGGTGCCTACAGTGTAAGACCAGGCAGCTGTCGCTGCAGCAGCCTGGCCCATGGCCGGGCTCTTTAGACCCCAGGATGAAGCACAGGGCGGGCAGGCTGTACTTGTGGGTTTCTCTCCTCTGTGGGGTATTGTACAGACACTGGTGGTCTCAATACTCCTGTTCGTGTCCCTCACCCTTTCAGTGTCTTTTTGCCAACTTTTAGGAGTTCTTTCCTTGAATGTTACATCATTTTTGGTGGTGCTTTTTAGTGTGGTTGAGAGCTCTGGGCCTCTGATACTTGTTCCCCATCCAGGGATGGAAGGGAGGAGGGTGCCAGCCAGGGCCAAGCTGTCCTGTCCTGTGGACAGCGAGAACCTGAGGGGCAGGCTGGCGTGCCCCTCTAGGCTCATTGCTGGATGTGGTGACTGCATCTGATACAGCCCTTTGTCTTTGCTGAGGGTTTTGCGGCTGTATCCTAGCTGCTTCCACCCACCCCACCGCCCCCCTGCATTCTAGCCTGCTACTTGACCTTTGTCTCCGAATTCTTTTCCCCTTGCTACACAGAAGGACTACAATGGAAGACCTATGTTCTATTCTTGGCACAAACCATGCAGTGTGACCCAGGAAGGTCAATTATGTTCTCTGTGCCTCGGTTTCCTGCCCATAAAGCGGGTGCCCACACATATTCTGTGTACTACGTGTGGTATGCTGTGCTAATGGAATGACAGGAGGGTGCTGGCCAGGTTGGTGGACGTTGCTAAGCCCCATTTGTGGTTAATTAATATTCCAGGAAGCATTCCGAGGACCATTCCTTTGGGGATAGCTTTTCTTTGGGCTGTCTCCTGATTACTGGGACTCTGATGTTGATTAGTGGAAATAAAGAAATTTCACTTGGAGTGTTTATCTTTGAATTGTTCCCAAGCTGCCATTCAGCCTTGAAAGAGAGGAGAGCACATTGCAACTAGGGAAAAGAGACAGAGGGAAGTAACTTTTACTGTGACCCCATAATGCTGTGTGGGGGGAGGGTGGGTGGGCAGGGAGAGGTGTGAAGAGCACTGGATGCTAATTTGGAAGCATTCAACCTGAGAAACAGGCTTTTAATTTATCCTTGGAAACTCACTCTCCAAGCCTCACTTTCCCATGACTGAAATGACTGACTTGGACCATGTCAGTGGTTTTCAAACTTTCATTAAGTCTTGGAGTCTTTTACTCAAAGGAATTACATGTGAAAATGCCATGTATAAAACAAAAAAAGCGACACAGTTCTGGGCTACATGGGGTAGGAGCCTGGAGCTTGGCTTCTTGGTTGGCCACCTCTGCTTCTCATCCCTGCGGCCTCCTGTCACTTCTCTGTATTCTGTGGTTCTTCCATTTTTAGTCTATGAGATTTCTGTGAAATCATCCGAGGTGGTTTCACAGCTGCCCTGGGATGGAACCCCTGAATGCCCAGTCCCACTGCTCCCATCATATTATCACTTCCTTCGGGAGTGAGAGAGCCAGTATGTTGATTTGCTGGCATTTTGTCTCTGTAGACTGGAACTGGAATCTTCCAGGCTACTCACTGGTTTTTTTCAGTTAGGGTCATCCTAGTTCACGTGAAACCACAGCCTGTTTTTTGCCTGGAACTTGTAAGACTTTGGGTCCTCCCTCTCCTCAAGCTTAGTTTGGCGTTTGCATGTTGCCCTGGCTGGACAATAGTCTGCCCAAGTCATGGGGGCTGCTGTCAGTGAGAGGGAGCACAGGGACCTGTCGAACCCTCCTGAGCCTCCATTGAATCTAGTGTTATACACCATGATCTCATTCTGCCCTTGACAGCTGGGGAGGAGAGTAGGGCTGGTGGCGGGATGGCCACCAGAGAGGTTGGGTGGCCTGCTCAAGGTCACCAAGCTGCCTAGCTGTGGGGCTACTATACAGAACTCGGTCCCATGAGGCTTCAGGCCAGTGTTCCTGTGGCCAAGAGTCTGTCCTCCCTTTCTTTGGGAAGGCCGCTTTGACTTGTAAACTTGTACCGTTTCTGTAGAAGGCTGGGATATTGTAAAATGAATCAGAGCTATTTAATGGACTTCCAATTTCTATCCATGGGAGCAGGGACTTGCAGGGGCTGGGTGATCTCTCTCCATTAAGCAAGTGAGGGATTGCCCCCGGTTAGCGGAGGGAGCTGCTCAGGCTCACAGAGATTTGGTGACCTACCTAGGCCAGTGTGGGTTTTTCCAAAGTCTTGTTTGGCCTCCCTGTCTGATAACCTTTGCTATAAAAAAAAAAAAGGGGGCCTTACTCTGACTTGGTTTTCTTAGTTGCTAGGGTGTGTGGAGCTACCCGTGGGGAGTCTGGCAGTTTAGGACATTTTGCAGGTCCTTGTGCAGGTTCTGAAATCTTCTCAGCCTTGGGGTATCCCATATTCCCCAGACGAGCTGCTGGCCTATGGTAGTGACCATGACTTTGGCATAGTCCTGAGCAGGAAGTACTGTTTTTCCCCCTGAAACAGGAATTCACAATCCGGAAATAGTTGTGTCCTTGATCTCTAGGTCCTAAAGCACAGGTTTTAACAGGCAGACCAGCAAGGCTCCTTAACGCACCTTCAGACCTGTTCTCTTACTTTCTACTAGTCCTGGCCCATAGCTGAAGGGGCCTGGGCAGTGGCTGCTGGCAGTCCCATTCCAACCAGAGAAAGAGCCTGCGTCTCCTGGGTCTCTGGATTCCACACCCATAGCCTTTCTAGCGACCTGGGTGCAGGGAGCCTCAGGCTCAGTAAGGTTGGGCTGCTTAGTTGTCTCCTGTCTGGGGACCCACTCTGACCTAGAAGTGTGACACAGTTCCACTTTTCATTTAAATGTGCTCAAGTAAGGGGATGGAATTGGGGTGGGAGAGACTTTCAGGACAGTTTTGGGTTAACATTCTGGCTCCATTTGAATGCTGGCTGAGCAGGTTACTCAATCTGTGTCTATGTTCCTCCTCTGAAAACCATGTTTTGGGGTGCCTGTGAAGACGGTAGACGGTACAAGAAATAGCAAGTGCAGAATTTGTAAGTGCTTGGGTACATAGTGGGTGCTCAGTGAATGGGGTTTGTTTTGCAAGCACTGCCCCAAAGAGGGACCTGCCTCTGTGATTTTGTGGGACGGCTGACCCTCTGTTTCTGTCTACCCCCACACCCATGGAACAAAAGTCCAGCCTGCCTCCCCTCCCACTGTGCTGGTTGTCATCACCCTAGAAGTTCCTTATGTTAGCCCCCAGGGTTGGAAAGGCCATAGCCATTTTGCTTGTTTGGGTTTGATTTTTTCAGCCATGTTTAAGTATTGGGCTGGCAAAAAAAGTTTGTTTAATTTTTTTCCATAGATGGCTCTAGTAGTGCTTACTTGTCTTTAACATCATTTCAAACAGTTTTGTTAGATTGTATTGGAACAGCTATCACATCAGTGTGCATTAAAAAAAAAATCAAAATTGGTGAATTTTTCTGAAGCCATTTTAATACTGGAGATGACACACTTTTGGTGTATTATGCTTTATTATTTCAAGAAAGGTAAAAATGCAACTGAAATGCAAAAAAAAAATAAGATTTGTGCAGTGTAGGGAAAAGGTGCTGTGACTGATCGAATGTTTCAAAAGTGGTTTGCAAAGTTTCATGCTGGAGATTTCTCACTGGACGATGCTCCATGGTCAGGCAGACCAGTTGAAGTTGATAGCAATCAAATTGAGACATTAATTGAAAGCAATCAACGTCATACCACGTGGGAGATAACCAACATACTCAAAATATCCAAATCAATAAAGTTATTGATGAAAATGAAAAATGTGTATTATTTTATGGAAAAAACTAAATGGACTTTTTGGCTAACCCAATGTAAGATTGAATTGGTTTTAAGAATTTTTAGTGAGCAGGAAATGAAGAGGACAGGTGCCATCCGCCTGAGAGCCAACATTAGAGGGTGGTGCTGCTTCAGGGTACAGTGGCCAGTGGTCAGTGCAGTAGCCACCCGGAGCCCCTGCCATGCCCACAGAAGTGCACAGATCCCGATTTCAGAAGTCACTTCCATTGGAAGTGTCTGAGTTGCCATCAGCAAGGTAGAGGGATTAAGAGAAGCTGCTTATCCCATTGGTGTCCCTGGGAGCAATTGTCTGGGAATCAAAGTCCTTGTACCTTGGGGCCTGGGTGAAATGGCCAGATGAGGATAAAGAGCAGCCAGGTCCAGTCCCAAATCACTGGGCAGGTGGGCAGGAGATCTGGCCAAGATATGTCCTGGCCCTTTGGTCCCCAGCATTGATTCTGCCAGCCAGGTTGGTCCTTCCGGCCTCCTCTCCGCTGCCCTTTCAGCCTTTACAAAGGGAGTGCAGCTTTCTGCCAAGGGGACCCTTTTTAGGATCTTAAGTAGAATTGGCTCCTTGCGAAAGCCTGTGAACAGGCTCTTCTAACAGGGAGATGCCATCTTGGCAAAGAGCCCCTGACTCTCAGTCTCTACATCTCCCTTCCTGCCTAGAAACCCTGTGAGCTTAAAAGTCCTCTTTGGGGAGCTGGGCCAGCTCGCCTGGCCATGAAGCCTTTTATGGTGCAGAGGTTTTCCTGTACTTAAATCAAAGGAGCAGTTGACATGCTCTGGGAAGATTTATTGAGATAGCGGTGCCATTCTTAGCAAACAATAATTGCGGAGTGTCAGGACACTATTAACTCATTTATATTCACAGCAGCCTTATGAGGTAGAGAAATTAAAAAACTGAGATGGAAAGAGGATACTGTAACTTGCCCAAGGGCAGTACAGTTAAGCAGAAGACCTGGGATGCAAACCCAGGCAGTCTGACTCAGGGCCTCCTCCTTCCACCATTTCCCACGCTAACCCTAGTCAGATGAGGAGGGCCTTCTGGATTAGTGTGTGTATGGCCCTTGGTCCGTTGTGTCCAGGGGGGTAGGGGCTGTCCTGCTGGAAGGGTGTGGGTATGGCTGGGAAGGGTATGGTTGGTGGATGAGGCTTGGGCTGAACTTAGATTTCTTGTCTCTTTTTTCCTACCTGTTTTTAATGGAAGCACTGCTTTTTGAGCGACAGAGTGTAACTCTTTCATGCAAAGCTGTTGTCCTAGATATTTGTCCCCATGCATTCTCCAGCATTCCTCTCTTTGCCACAAACGGTATCATGTCCAAAAATCCCATGGCCATGGGCTTCTTGTCAAGACCAAACAAGGAAGAGGGTTTTTTAAATGTCATTTTCCCCCTCTTTCTTTAGCTGCTGCAGTCCAGAGAGGAGGAATCCTGAGCATGGGCCGGGCTTTCAGGGCATGTGTGTGGGCAGAGAGTTGAGCAGGCGGCTGAGTTGGGGAGTAAGGGGGAGAATGAAGAGCGAGCCGTCAGCTGTGTGTCTGGGATCTAGTGAGCTCTGTGTGTGTATGTGGGGAGCGGGGTTAGGTGGAACTCACATGACAAAAATTAACCATTTTAGGGAGTACAATTCAGTTGTATTTAGCACATTCACAGTGTTGTGCAAACACCACCATTCTGTAGTTTAAGACATTTCATCACCCCAAAAGAATACCAGTAACTATTAAGCGGCTATTCTCTCTGCTCCCTACTCTCAGTTTTCAGCAACCACCAATCTGCTTACTGCCTCTAGGGATTTACTTATTGTGGAAATTTCATCAAAACGGGATGATAGGATATGTGACCTTTTGCCTGGCTTCCTGCACAGCATGTTTTCAGAGTTGATCTATATGTGGTAGCATGAGTCAGTACTCATTGCTTCTTTTTTTAATTGTTCAAGTACAGTTGTCTGCATTTTCCCCCCCACCATGCCCCACATTGCTTTTCATGGCTGACTAATATTTCACTGTAAAGGTGCAGTACATTTTGTTTTTCTGTACATCTGTCAATGGACATTTGGGGTGTTTTCACCTTTTGGCTATGAACATGTGTTTGTTCGAACACCTACTGTCAGTTATTCTGGGTAGAAATATGAGGTGCAGTTCCTGGGTCCAGTGGTAATTCTGTTAATGCTATGTTTTGACCAGTGCATCAAGCCAAACATCAGCACTACATCCTGTTGGGTGGGAGGACAGTGGAGAAAGCTCAGAAGGGATGGTGGAACCTGGACGGTGCTGCCCAGAGCTCAATGTTCCTCATCTGGAGGGGTCTAAGATAGAGACCTGGGACCCAGGGCCACCCTCAGGGTCGCAAGCTCTGTCTGTGTGGCTTTGAGGTGGTGGCAGATGTGGCTGTGTGCAGGAGTGACGGAGCCACTTGGAGCTTCATTCACTCCTCTTTTTGTTTAACTTGAAGATCAGCTGAGCTGCCAAGAAGGAGCTAAGTTGGGGCTTTAATATTGTTGGGAAGGGGGCTGAGGAGTAAGGGACTTGAAGGCCAGACAACATGGGAAGACTCCGGAGCACTGCAGAGTGGGGAGGTGCGTGGGGAGCTGCTGGTGAGAGGGCCTGTGGAGTTGAATAGAGGGAAAAGGCCTTATCTGGCCTGTTTGCCACTTTGTTTCCAGTTTTCAAATTTTATTTCTTTAGCTATAGATCATGGAGCTCCTTGAAACGGAATGGGGAGCTTGCGTACGTTGAAAGCTGGGAGGAGAAGTGGTGCCCCTGTGTGACTACCTCATCCCACCCCCATGCTCCACCCCACGTTCTGCAGTGGCCTTTGAAGCACAGCCTCTGGGAATCTTCACTGTTTGAAAACAATGATTTACTCTAACCCTTGCATTAATATTTTTTATATAATGAAATATTTGATGTTTACAAAAGAACATTATATGTACGACGTATGTACAGTATTCAAAATGCCTAAGGTGTTTGGTGTTTCCCATGTTTCAACCTCAGTGGCTGGGATCCAGGGGAGGGGACCCACAAGGAGGTGTTCCCAGCATAGAGTTCAGCACCCTGTCTTGCCCTCCTCTCCATGGCAGAGGTCTGCCTTGTTGACTGGAAGGTTTCTCGGCTTGGTGTGTGGAGGAACCTGTTCATTTCTAGATGGACTATGATACAGCTGCCTGGGTGGGGGCAGGACTGGTGTGAAGAGGCGGACTTTTAAGGTAGTGCTGTTGAGGAGAAAGGACTCTTGAGTAGAGACCTGGAGACACACCTGAAGGATCATTGTATTTGGTCTGACAGAGCCAGAGAAGTGTGATCAGGTTGGAGCAACGCTGCCGGTAGAACAGCCAGAGAAGCAGGGGTGTTGTGGGGGCAGGGCAGTTATGACCTGAGGATCTGCTGCTGTGGGGGTGGGGCAGTTGGCTAGGTCACTGGGTCTTAAACATTTTATTCTTTGGACCCCTTTTAGTTCTTGATTATTGAGGCCCTCAGAAGGCTTTTGTTTATGTAACATGGTATTTACTGCATTGGAAATTAAAACTGAGAAATTAAAAAAATATTTCTTAATTCATTTAAAAATAAACCTGCTACATGTTCACATAGTTGTATTCAGAAAAGTAACTTTCCCAAAACAAAAAAAAAATCTTTGGGAAAAATCATATTATTTTACCTGTCTTGCAAATCTCTCTAACAGCTGCCATACATCTCTGTAACACCTGTCAAAAAGACAGCTGGATTCTCATATCTGCAATTAATCCATTGCATTATCAAGTCCCGTAGCCTCTGGAAACCCTATACTAAATTAGTGAAAGAATCAGAGTGAAAAAAGCAAATGATGACTTAGTTCTTTTATAAAAATAGATTTGGCTCACAGACCCCAAAGGGTCTCTGGGACTTGGGCCATTTTCATGAAGGCCCGAATGCCTTGATAGGAGCCAAGGTGAGTATGCCAGTTATGATGGAGTAGATGCAAGTGCAGAATCTGGGCTGATACCCGAGTTGGGGTGGAGAGTGACAAGGGGGCCACTGCAGACGAATGCCTGCTTCCTCTGGCAACCCACCCTTACTTCCTACCCCTAGGGCTGTCTGAGGCCAAATGAAGTGCTAGTAAGGTACACAGCCTGTGGTAGGGACTCCATTTGAAAACAGTGGGGTAGCTTTTTTTCTTTTGACTGTAAGAGGAGTCTGAGACTTGGAAAGGAAGTCGCTTTGCATAAAAGATGTTTTACCACTGTGCTCTGTAGCTTTCAGAAGGGAGAAGTCAGAGGTGACTGGAATGTTTTAGGTTGGAGGCTGGGGCATCTGCAGAGCCTGCCAGGTCACCCCTGTGTAAATCCTCCCAGCTGAGGATTTACAGCCTGGGTCTGGCCATTCTCCTCGCCCTGCCACTGATTTACTCTATGGCCAGAAGGCAAGATAACCCCAGTCTTTTCATCTGTTCCCTGAATGGTGCTTGATAATTTCCAAACCCCAACCCAATTCCTGACCTGGAGCTTGGTGTTCAGGCACATGAGTAAGAGTCATGGAGGTGGCCAGATGGAGAGCTCCTCTCCCTGGAGATAGAGGGTTGGGACTAGGGTTGAAAATCAGGATGGAGAAGGAGATAAGGATTCTGTGGTCTAGGAGTGATGGTTGAGTCCCACTCCCTCTAAACATGTTGACACGAAGGGGATTCAAAGGAATCTTGGAGAGGTCTCAAGTGACACACTGGGATTTTTTATTTTATTTTTTGGGAAGCTTGGATCAACTCTTACAAATCTGCCTCAGGAAAGTTGCCTCTTCTCTTTGGAATTAAAATGCTCCTCTATTCCTGGCCCTTGGATTTGGTGACTAGACAGGAATTTTGATGTCTTTAATGTTAATGAGAGCTATCCCCGTGGACTAGGATCTGTTAGTTACACTACCATTTTTGTTAAAAAAAACATGTTTCCTACCCCTTCTTCCTTTCCCGCTCCCTGCTCCTGCCTCTCCAGCCCTTCCATGTCCTTTTTGGTAGGCAAGTCTCTGTGGGAAGGCCTGTGTAGGTTTCCTGGAGCGGGTTTTCAGCTTGAGCTTGGCCTGTGTAGCTGGAGCTGACCAACCCCCACGTTGCTTATAAGGAACCTTTCAGGACCCCCTCCCCACCTCTAAACCCTCTTTCAACTCTTTTACCCTTTTTTGGCTTTAAGGAGCTAATTGTCCAAGCTTCAGATTGATAGTGGTCTTTACTTCTTTGGTTTCTTAAAGGAGGTTTCAAAACAGTCACCAAATGTACAAGGATGTTAACAGCCACCAAAAGGTGGAAACAGCCCAATGTCCAGCAAGTGGAGAATGGATAAAAAACAAAACGGTGGCACATCTGTGCAATGGGATATTCTTTGGCCATAAAAATGAAATATTGACAGATGCTAAACATGGGTGAACCTTGAGAACATATGCTCAGTGAAAGAAGCCAGTTGCAAAAGACCATATAGTTTCTGATTCCATTCAGGAAATGTCCACAAGAGTCAACTCTAGAGACAGAAAGTAGATTAGTGGTTGACAGGGGCTGAGGTGTGGGGGTCGGGACAGAGGGTTTGGAAAGTGATAGCTAAAGAATACAGGGTTCCTTTTTGAGGTGATGAAATGTTCTAAAATTGATTGTTGTGATGGATGAACCACAACCTATTGAATTGTACATTTTAAATGGGTGTGTTGTATGGATGTGAATTACACCTCAAAAATTTATGTCTCCAAACAGTTATTATCCCCACCTTGCTTTGGTTTGTGGTCATAATTCACATTATGCCAAACTATTATAGGCATACCTCATTTTATCACACTTCACTTTATTGTGCTTCCCAGAGACTGATTGTTTTTACAAATTAAAGTTGTGGCAAGCGTGCAGAAAGCAGAAAGCAAGTCTATTCAGGACCACTTTCCTAATAGCATTTGGTAATTTCATGTCTGCCACATTTTGGTAATTCTTGCAATATTTCAAACATTATTATTATTATATTTGTTATAGTGATCCATGATGTTACTATTGTATTTGCTTTCAGGTGCCAGGAACCATGCCCAAAGAAGACAGCAAATTTAATCAGTGAACGCCGTGTGTGTTTGATTGCTCTACTGACCCGCCTGCCATTTGCTCGTGTCTCCTCTTCTTTATAGGCCTCCCTCAGTCTAATAGTGATGGTTCAGTCCTGCTCCCTCTAAACATGATACGAAGGGGATTCAAGGGAATATTGGAGAGGTCTCAAGAAACACATTGGGATTCTTAATTTTATTTTTTTGGGAAACATCACACAACAATATTGAAGTTAGGCCAAATAATAACCCTACAATTGCCTGTAAGTGGTCAAGTGAAAGGCAGAGTCGCACGACTCTCACTTTCAGGGGTGTCCAACCTTTTGGTGTCTTTGGGCCACACTGGAAGAAGAAGAGTTGTCTTGGGCCACACATTAAATACACAGACACTAACGAAAACTGATGAGCGAAAAGAAGATTTTAAGTAAATTTAAGATTTTGTGTTGGGCCACATTCATAGCCATCCTGGGCCACATGCGGCCTGTGGGCCATGGGTTGGACACCCTTTAAGTCAAAAGCTAGAACTGATTAAGCTTAGTGAGGAGGGCATATCAAAAGCCAAGACAGGCCCGAAAGCTAGGCCTCTTGTGCCAAATAGTTAGCCAAGTTGTGAATGCAAAGGAAAGTTCTTGAAGGAAATTAAAAATGCTACTCCAGGGAACACATGAATGATAAGAAATCGAAACAGCTTTATTTAAGCTGATAAGAAGAAATTTTTGGTGGTCTGGATGGAAAATTAAACCAGCCCAGCATTCCCTTAAGTCAAAGCCTAATCCAGAGCAAGATTCTAACACTCTCCCATTCTGCGAAGACTGAGAGAAGTGAGGAGACTGCAGAAGGGAAGCTGGAAGCTGGCAGAGGCTGGTTCGTGAGGTTTAAGGAAAGAAGCTGTTACAGAATGGTCCGGGGGGTGCGGGGACAAAATGCTATTACCTAATGGACCCTCCTTCTCCTGGGGTTCCCCTGTACTAGGTTCGCCTTGCCCACCGCCAGGGAATTATAGCTCTCAATGCCAGAGATTGCTGAAAAGGAAAGGAATTATTTATTCAAAAGTTATACAGACTTAAGAGTAATGACTTAATGTTTTCATTGCGATCCCAAAGTCTCTTAAAACACCCACAGACACACACAGTCCTTCCTTCCCCCTTTTGCCCAGCCCGGGGTACCATATCTCAGGAACAGAAATAGAAATTCGTGGCTCGGGTAGCTCCTGGTTCTTCCCAGTAATCCGTGCTCGGCTGGCAGGCCTTCCTTGGTTCCCGGCACCATCAGCTGTGTTGCTGGAATCTCCAGTTAATCCCAAACCATGTGGCACCTTCTCATAGCCCACCAGCAAGAGTTCTTTCACCCCTTTTCTTCCCAGCAAGTTCTCTCTTGCTTCCTAAGCCACGTGGCAAAAGGGAGCACCCAAAGCCATGTGGTCCCTTTTTATCCTCATGGATGCTGCACCTGGGTTTTAAATCCCAGTGCCAATCTTCCTCTGCAGCCCCATTTCTGACTCCTCCCACAGTTGGCTACACCTGCCAGCATTCCCATATTTTTCCAGCTTTTCTGGGCTGACATACTAAGTCCAGGCAGGTGTGGCCCCATGGTGTGGAGCCAATCATCTCCAAGCTTTTATGTAGGCACTGTAACCAGGAGGAGTTGCCTAGTCATGGGTTGAAGTCGTTCCCATCTCCCTGGCTCAAAGCAGGCCTATAGCTATTTAACATATCCATGAAACCAGTTAAAAGTTATAGATGTTAAATGACCATGCCTGAGTCTATTTGCAAAACTGTTGCTATGCGGAACAACTCTCAATGGCCCTACTCCATGTGTCCCATCCCCCAGTTCAGACTTGAGGGGGTGAGGACATCCTATATTTTTAATATTTCTTGGACACCCTGAGTTCTGGACCCCATTACAAATCCCTCTTTGGGGGGGGGCCCTGGCTGAACCTGTTACAAAGCTATTTCTATAACATAAAAATGCAAGGTGAAGCAGTAAGTGCTGATGTAGGAGCTGCAGCAAGGTAACCAAAAGATCTAGCTAAGATAGTAAATGAAGGTGGCTACACTAAACAACATATTTTCATTGTAGACAAGCCTTATATTAGAAGAGGACACCATCCAGGACTTTCATAGCCTTTCTCCTTTCGTAGAGAGGAGAAGTCAGTGCCTGGCTTCAAAGCTTCAAAGGACAGGCTGACTCTCTTGTTAGCTGCTAACGCAGCTGGTGACTTCAGGTTGAAGTCAGTGCTCATTTCCCATTCCGAACATCCTAGGGCGCTTAACAGTTACGCTAAATCTATCCTGCCTGTGCTCTATAAATGGAACAACAAAGCCTAGATGACAGCACATGTGTTTACAACATAGTTCACTGAATCTTCTAAGTCCAACTGTTGAGACTGTGGTTAGGAGAAGAGACTCCTTTCAAAGTATTACTGCTCACTGACAATGTACCTGGTCACCCAAGAGCTTTGATGGAGTTAGGTGTACAGTGAGGTTGGTGTCATTTTCATGCCTGCTAACATATCATCCACCCTGCAGCCCAGGGATCAAGGAGTAATTTTGACTTTCAAGTTTTATCATTTAAGAAATATGTTTTGTAAGGCTGCAGCTGCCATAGGTAGTGATTTCTTGGATGGATCTGAGCAAAGTAATTGAAAACCTTGGGAAACGATTCACCATTCCACATGCCATTAAGAACATTTTGTGGTGCTGGCTGGTGTGACTCAGTTAATTGAGTGTCAGCCTGCGAACCAAAGGGTCACCGGTTTGATTCCCAGTCAGGGCACATGTCTGAGTTGTGGGCCAGGTTCCCCAGTAGAGGGCACTCGAGAGGCAGCCATACATTGATGTTTCTCTCCCTTTCTTTCTCCCTCCTTTCCCCTCTCTAAAAATAAATAAATAAAATCTTCTTTTAAAAAAAGAACATTTGTGATTCATGGGAAGAGGTCAGAATATCAACAGTAACAGGAGTTCAGAAGAAGTTGATGCCACTCTCATGGATGACTTCGAGAGGTTCAAGACTTTGGTGGAGGAAGTAACTGCACACATAGTGGAAATAGCAAGAGAACGAGAATTACAGGTGGGGGTCTAAGGATGGGACTGAACTGCTGCAACCTCCCGATGGAACTTTAATGGGTGAGCCGCTGCTTCCTATGGATGAGCGAAGAAAATGGTTTCTTGAGATGAAATCTGCTCCTGGTGAAGATTTTGTGAAGATTGTTGAAACGATAACAAAGTATTTGAGAGTATTGACTCCAGTTGTTAAAGAAGTTCTGCTGTGGGTAAAATGCCAGAACTTGCTCATGAAGGGAAGAGTCAAATGATGGCAGCAAACTTCATTCTTGTGTTCTTTTAAGAAATGGACACAGCCACCCCAGCCTTCAGCAGCCATTGACATTGAGGCAACACCTATCAGCAAAAAGATTATGACTCATTGAAGGTTCAGATGACAGCACTTTTGAGCAGTAAAATATTTATAAATTAGGGTATGTACATGTTTTTAGACCTAATGCTGTTGCACACTTAATAGCCTACAGTGTAGTATAAACATAACTTTTATATGCTCTGGGAAACCAAAATATTTGCGCAACTCACTTTATTGTGGTGGTCTAGAACCGTCTGAGTTATGCTTATATTTGACATCTTAATTTTCCATCCTCTTGTCCTTTCCTGTTTGACATTTGGCACCCATGTGTAGCTTATGCCACAGATTCTACCATCATTCTACCCTGTCTTGGGTACTCTAGGCCTCCAGGAACATGCTCCACAGCCTGGTGTTGGCCTTACTCTCACATACACTTACTTGTGCATATATGTATACACGCACACACAGCTTGGGATTCAGTTGTGGTCAGATATGTGGCAGCATTGGTGGAACACGTTCTGGGCCAAAACCAACAGGCCTTCAGATAACATTACTTAGAACTATGGTCATTGTTTCACCAAGTATTTATTGAGTGTCTCAGTCTCCACCCTGTGCTACTTTTGCTTTAGCAGAGGGGTGGGACTGTCAAAAGATTGTTGTGAGTTTGGGGGCTTTTGTGGTAGCTCTGGAGGAGTGGGCCCTGAGGATACCAGGCCTCGTAGAGTTCTTGGGATGTGTCCTGTCTTCTTGGTATGTCTTCGAACCCTGGACCCAATAACACATTGCCATGTGGGGGCAGCACTGTGTAAAAGCTCTGCCACCACCTCTGGAGCGCATTTTGAATCTCTGCACGTACCAGCCGACCTTACACTGGCTCAGTTGTGTTGCTTTTTCTCTGGCTTTCACTTCTGAAGTTGGTCCTTTGCTCATTCCTCATGGAAGTCTCTAACAGACTCTGCCTCTCTATTCCACTGTGTGGAGTTCCTTTCCCTTCGCTCCACTTTTTGTGCCTTTGTTTTATTGTGGGTGTTCTCAGCGGCTTTGTCATCTTTGTATTACCAGCCTTTGGCAGCAAAGGTTGATAAACTGTGTGCTTCTTCAGAATTCTGGGGCTGTATGTCCTGGTATAATTACTACAGTCCCTGTTCATTCCCCAAAGTGTCCCAGTTTGGGTGATAAATTGTACGATTACCCTACTCTGCTTTTCCTGGGGTAGGGAGGAGGTGCGAGCCTGTGCTCACATTTGCATTTTGCACAGGTAGGAAGCATTCGTTTTGGAAAAGAGCCCCACTATCTCTGTCAGATCCTTAATGCCCATGGGGCCTGACCAGTCTGGGTAGGCAGCTCTGTGGAAGGGTGGTTTGTGGTTGATTCATCGTGTAGTGATGAGTTGTGTCAAGGGGCCACATGTAGGCCCTAGGTCTCAACTACAGGGATGTCTGGGGAAGACTCTGAGGGCTGTGCTAGTCAGGACTAGACTGCCCAGGAGAATTCTCCACTTGGGAATGTACTTCCTGCTGGGATGGCTCCAGCCTTCACCTTCATGCATGGCTCACTGATGTGGAGAGGCTGTGTCGAGTGTTAGGGGCCAGGTATGGGGCCAGGTGGCCTTCGCTCACACCCCAATCAATGTGTGGTTGCCTCTCGTGCACCCCCTACTAGAACCTTGCCCACAACCCAGGAATGTGCCCTGGCTGGGAATCAAACCCATGACTCTGGTTCACAGGCCGATGCTGAATCCACTGAGCCACACCAGCCAGGGCGCAAACTGCTTTTGAAACAATTGATCAGTCACAGTACCTTGTCCATACACTGCACAAATCTTTTTTTGTTTCAGTTGCATTTTTATTTTTCTTAAATAATAAAGCATAATACACAAATGCTGTGTATTTTCTTTCATCTTCAATATTAAAATGGCTTTACAAAAATTCAATTTTGATAACTGTTTTAAATACACACTGATACGACAGCTATCACAACACAATCTAACAAAATTATTTCAAATGAAGTTAAAAGGCAAAAGGTAACTAAGCACTACCAGAGCCATCATATGGAAAAAAGGAAATGAACTTTTTGGCCAACTTAATACCTGGAGCCTCATAAGCCATGGGTGTCAATTCTGATGACAGTGGGGAATAGGGCAGATGTGACTAAGAGGGGAAACCAATGGGCATTTTTAAAGACTTCCCAGCGTGTTCACTTAGATCACGTGTGTGTTCTGTGGACCACATAACTCATGCTTCCTGCCAGCTGATGAACAGCAGCCATTCTCACTCGAGGCTGGACTTTTCGCCCTGGTCACATTAGCCCTGGGTCCTGATCATATTAAATCATTTGCAGAGGCCGTGGCACAATTATGAATATCTTTGCATTGGCCAATTGTTCTCTGCTGACTTTTGGAGGCAGATGACAGACCCTTGGAGCCCATGTTAGCAGATGGTGCCCACATTGAGGAATGTAGTCTGGGTAGAGGACACAATGGCCAGCAAGGTGGTACTATCCAGGGCTTAAGAGCCCCAGGTGAATCTTGAGACTGCTCCAGCATGGTTTGGTTCACATTGCATCGTGGGGACAGGTTCGTGTGTGGCCTCTCAAAGGGTCTGCAGTGATGACCAGTGCTTACTGGCCTGGCAGGTTTGTTTTAAAAGAGAAGTCCCAGTTTCCTCGGGTTCATGAACCTACTGGGCATAGTCAAGGTGTATGTGACCCCTGGTGTGGGTCAGGCAGGTGAGCACATAACTGCTGAAAAACTTCCCTCCTCAGTGTACTTGGGCTTAGAGCTGTCTAGTTCTCTTGCCATCCTTCTGGGTGGCCACAGGACACAGTGAGATCTTGGCAGGGGTGTGACCTGGGACTGGAGCGTGACATGTGCTCACATCTCATTTTACTGACATATCTAAGAAAAGACAGGTGACCTTGAAATCTCCCATGATTTTTTTTTTTTTTTCAGAGAGGGAGAGAAACATCGATGTGTGGTTGCCTCTCTCACGCCCCCACTGGGGACCCGGCCTGCAACCCAGGCATGTGCCCTGACCAGGAATCAAATCAGCGACCCCTTGGTTAGCAGGCCGGCACTCAATCCACTGAGCCACACTAGCCAGGGCAAAAATCTCCCATGATTCACAAGCTTATAAAGATGGCTAGATGGCAGCTACCCAGACCATGTCTCTCTTTTTAAAATCAAAGTGTAGAAAATAATAAACTGGTAGCTTGCTGTGAGTGTCAAAACGTTTCAACAGAAACTCTTGGAAAAAAGAAAAGGGCAAGGAACCACCTCAAAACCATAGAAAATACATTAGCTGTGACTTATGCACATTATTCCCATAGATTATTCAGTGAACCCTCTACCAAAGGGCCATTTGCCTCCTACTTAATGCTTGAGTGCAGCTGCCCAACCCCTTTGGCCCAGAAAAATACATATTTGTCCCAGGAATTTCCCTAGAGCTGGGATACTGGTCCCTAGTGGTATGGATCCTTCTTCAGGCCTGTGTGGAACTTTTCCTTTTGAAGAGCTTTCATTAGGACAGTTACTCGGCTTGGAATTCAGGCATTCAGCCTGGTGTGAGGCAGCTTGTGTGGGCTTTGCGTACTCTGCTTTTGCCCTGAGAGGCGAGAGCCTGGTGTCTGGTGCCTCTGGGTTGGCCTCTGCAGTCCTGCCCATCACACTGTTCTGGGGCCCCCACTCGCCACTTCTACTGTGAGACTCACTCTCCTGAACACTGCCAGCCCTCAGTCCCTGCTTTCAGATTGCTTTGAGCACCAGCATGGCCCCATGTAGGCGCTGGGATGTATGTCTCTGATTCCAAGGCATTGTTACCCAGGGTGTGTTTGCTGGGTGTAGTTTAAAAAAGATGTTATGGAAAGGACATGTGTATTTTTGTGTGTTGTAGATGATGAAACTGAGGTTCACAGGGATAATGTCTTGCACTGGGCCATATGACTAAGTGATAGAACCAGAACTTGGACTTGGGCCTCCTGGTTCCTAGGCCAGGTCTTTACACTACTGAGCTGCTGGGTCAGGCCATTGGTGGAGAGTGGAGTATAGGCTGCCATGTAGCAGCATTACTTTACAAAAATCAGTAAAAATAAGCAAAAAACCCCAAGAATTGTTCATGATCCTGACAGTTAACACGATAGCTGTTTTCTTGTTGACTCCCAATCTTTCTCCATTTCTATGCTTTTTATAAAGAAACCACGTTTTCACATCCCACCCTCCTGATTGCTTGTTCCCATGTCAGTCTTCACTAGACCTGGAGCCCCTGGGGGAGGGGCTGTGCGCACTTCATGTTTTTATGTCTGATACCTTGGGTGAGTCCAGCTTCAGAGCAGCTCCTCGGGATGTTCTGTGGAATACCTCCAGAAGGTTCCTGTCACCCAAGAGAATGAAATCACCCAGCTCTGTGCAGGAAGCACTGGCTTGATGGAATCCTGTGGGTCATACTCCCAAGGGTTTCTTAAATTCATTAGTTATTTATAATTAATAGCTGTATAATTTAGTGAGTTGATAAATTACCATTCATTTAGCCATTTTTCCTTGTGGGACATTGAGTTCCGCCTAAATCATGAGTGGAAATTTTTGCCTCTCTGTGGTATTTCTTTAGGCTTAGTTTCTGGTCATGGGGTTACTGGGGCAGGAACATGGAGATGTCAGTGTTTTTGCCACACTGCTGCTCTCTAGGAGCTCCGGCTTTCCCACAGTGCTTCTGCTTTGGTCTTTGCCAGCATGGCACATGTGGTGGTATGACTGGAGATTGAACTTAGAGAAGGGAGAAGTATAGTTGAAGTTCAGCTTGTCTTCTTGCTGGTTGTCCCTTGGTGCTGACCAACATCTCCCAGGGACCGGGGAGTTCCACACGTGGAAGTCAGATGTGTGGCTCGGGCTCACCATCTTGGCTGGGAAGGCCTTACCAACAGCACTTGGACAACAGTTAGAGAGCAATTCGGTTCTCAGCTGTGTGGTGGTGACTAGTAAGTGTGTCCGTTGAGTCATTCATGTGTTTTCTCGTTTAGTCACCAGAGCCCTGCTTGGTACTGGGCCCTTCACTAAACGAAGGTGAGAGTCTTGTCCACAGTGAGCTGAGGTATTGTAAGAGGAAGAATATGGATGGCTTGGTGTTGGGAGCTGAGACAAGGGAGGTTGGCAGGGGGCTGCCAACAGGTTGGAAACCAACCTTGTTCAGAGCCTACCACACAGAAAACTCCTTCTTCAAGCTCAGAAGTCCGAAACATACTTCTGTTCCCCTGGGAGGTGTAAGTGAAACAGAGCAGTTCATAGAAGAGGGAGGCAGGAGTGTCCTGCATTAATGTTAGCAGCAGCCACAGTAAGCACTCAATAAACAACAGTTGGCTTTGGGTCAGTGACTGTATTTGAAGGGGGTATGGGATTTTGAGGGGGTCTTCGTAGGGGACAGTGAATCACCCTTTTCCAAGAAGAAGGCTAGGTTTGTCTGTGGAGGTGAGCTTTGGATGGTGAGGGGGCACCAGATGGTAGAGGGACTTCGGGATGATGGGATGTTAAACGGGGATAGGAAGGTGGGACCTGTTTGCATTGGTAGTTTTGGGTCCCTCCCCTTTAGTACCATACTGTGTGACATATCTGACTGCCTGTCTCAATGCCACATGCTCCCTTGAGGGCGGGTGAACATTAAGGGGACAGGGAAAAAATCCCTCACTGACTTTCCCATCCCTGCTGGCTGAGCCACAGACAGGCCACATGGAGCCGGGAGCCAAGCATGTGATGTTCTACATGCCTTGGAACTGGTTGCGACTGGGTGGCTGGGTCCAGAGGCCTGTATGTTTCTGGGAAGCATCAGTGTGGCAGGTTGACAGTGCTGTGAGAAGCAGACCAGGACACCTGCTCCTTCCCCTGCCTGTGGCCTGCCCATTTGGCCTGAGTTGAGACAGTTGGGGTTCTTGATGCAACCCAGATCTGCCCGAGGAAAGCAAGAACCTTGTTGTGGTCAGGTAGACAGGCCTGAGAGAGGGTGTGTGTGTGAGCTTGCATGGAGCCTCCAGAAGCTGTTGGAAAGGCTAGGGGAACTGAGGCAGTGTAGCTGAGGGTCATGTTAGGTAGCCCTGCCTGGGGAAGACCTTGGTGGATTTCAGTGGATGCTAAGGTCTTTGTGGCTGGAGCCTCTGGCTCTCAGGCTGTGGCAGGTCCCCCTTCCAGTATTATCCCTGTGTGTGTGAAAAGGAAGTTTTCGGGAAGTAACAAGTTTGATTTTCTTTTTCTAAATTAAATGTTATTTTGAGATAATTGTAGCTTCCCTTTGCAGTTGTAAGAGATAGTACGTTGAGATCCCCTGTGTCCTTCTCCCAGGACCCTCCCAGCCACACCTCCTGCCTCCCACCACTGCTGCCTCCTCAGCCCCTGGCAGCCATGCATCTGGGCTGCCCGTGAAGTCCACGTTTCAGGAATGTTGTGTTAACGGCACAACAAGAAATCTTTGGGGATTCGCTTGTTCTCTCATCATGTTTGCTGGCGATTCATTCAGGCCGCATGTATCAACAGTTTGTTTCTTTTATTGCTGACTAGTATTCCAGGGTGTCATGTACCACAGTTTGTTAAACTGTTTAATGTTCACCTGTTGAAGGACATCTGCTTTGCTTCCAGTTTTTGGCTATTACAATAAAGCTATTATAATTTTTTGTGTACAGTTTTTTTGTGAGTGTAAGTTTTCATTTTTCTGGAATACCCAGCAGTGCAGTTGCTGGGTTGTATGGTAGGTGCATGTTTAGTTTTTTAGGAAACCAACCTTGTTCAGACTGGCTGTGCCATTTCACATTCTCTCCAGCAATGTGTGAGTGATAGACAGCTGACACATGAATAACATGGGAGTTAGGGGTATTGCGTCCCCACGCCCTGCAACCCTCCCTTCTGCACATTCAAAAATCCACATGTAACTTTGGTTCTGTCAAAGCTTAGTTTTTCTTTAGTATCCTCATGGGGTCGGTTCTAAGAACCCTCCTCCCCACAAACTAAAATCTGAGAATGCTCAAGTCCCCGTATAAAATGGCACAGGTCAGTGCGCACAGTCAGCCTTCCACATCCACAGACTCCCAACCATGGCCTGAAAACAGTACAGGTATTTATTGGAAAAAATCTTTGTGTAAGTGGACCTGTGTAGTTCAAACCTGTGCTCGGAGGTCAACTATACTTTCTTTACATCCTTGTCAGCATTTGCTGTTCTCACCATTTTATTTTGCTTTTTAAATTTAAGTCATTT
Source organism: Desmodus rotundus (assembly GCF_022682495.2). Taxonomy (NCBI): domain Eukaryota; kingdom Metazoa; phylum Chordata; class Mammalia; order Chiroptera; family Phyllostomidae; genus Desmodus; species Desmodus rotundus. The sequence continues at coordinate 61,365,094 of NC_071395.1, forward strand.
TCATAAGTGTGTAGTAATATCTCATGTGGTTTCAATTTGTATTTTCCTAATGGGTAAAGATGTAGAAGATCTTTTCATGTCTTGTACCCAGTTCTAATTGCATTGTTTGTTTTTTTACTACTGAGTTTTGAAAGGTTTTTATGTATTTTATACACGTTTACACACTAGTCCTTTGTTAGATATTTGGTTTGCAAATTTTTTATCCCACTTGGTAGCTTACCTTTTCACGCTCCTAAGGGGATCTTTTTGTAGAGCAAAAGTTTTTAATTTTAATGAAGTCTAATTTGATAAGTTTATGTTCCATTTTGAATTAATTTTTCTGTAAGTTTGAGGTTTATTTTCTACTTGTGGATGTCCATTTACTTATTTATTTTTGAATTTTACTTTTAGAGAGAAGGGAAGGGAAGGGAGGGAGAAAGAGAGGGAGAGAAACACCAATGTGTGGTTGCTTCTCATGTGTCCGCCACTGGGGACCTGGCCTGCAGCCTAGGCATGTGCCCTGACTTGGAATTGAACCAGCGACCATTTGGTTCGCTGGCCTGCGCTCAATCCACTGAGCTACACCAGCTAGAGTGTGGATGTCCTTTTTTGCTGCAGCACCCTTTGTTGAAAGCTGTGTCCTCTGTTGAAATGCTGTAGCACCTTTGTCAAAAACTAAGTTGGGTGTATTTGTGTGGGTCTATTTCTGGTTCTTTGTTTCACTGTGTCTAACTTTCCATTAATACCACATAATCTTGATTACTGTGGATAAATAATGAAACTTGTAATCAGTTATAAGGATTCCTCCTTTATTCTTTTTTAATTTTTAGAAATTATTCTAGTTTCTTTGCCTTTCAAAATGCATTTTAGAATAATCTTGTCTATATCTACAAAAAGTCTTGCTGAGCTTTTGATAGTAATTGCCTTAAACCTGTTTGTCAATGGGGAGAATTGTCAATCTTCTAGTGTATGAACACAACGTGCTTCTCCATTTATTTAGATCTTCTTTGATTTCTTTCACCAACGGTGTATAGTTTTCAACATGTAAATCCTCTACATGCTTTGTTACAAGTATTTAATTTTTAAAAAGTGATTATAAGTAGTAGTATATATTTAATTTTGGTGTTTGCATATTTATTGCTAGTCTAGAAATGCAGTCGATTTTTTATACCAATCTTATATCTGTAGATTCCTTGTGGTTTTCTACTTAGACAATTATGTCATCTGTAAATATTTTATTTCTTCTTTCTGATCTGTGTGCCTTCTGTTTCCTTGCCTTGCCTTATTGCACTGACTGGAACTTCTACCCCCTGGTCGCATAAGAGGTCTGAGAGTGGGTGCCATTGCCTAGTTACTGATCTTAGAGGGGAAGCATTTAGTCTCTCACCGTTCACCATTATGTGCAGTGTTAGCTCTCTAGTCCTTTGGAGATGCTCATTACCAGTTGAGGAAGCTCCCTTCTATTTCTACTTTCCAGGGTTGTTTTGTTTGTTTTCTAAATCATCTAAATCATGAATGTGTGTTGAACTTCGTCAAATGCTTTTTTTTGCACTGAAGGATAAGATCACAATTTTTCTTCTGTAGCCTATTAATATGATAGATTACATTGAATTAAAAAATATACTAAACCAGCCTTTCATCCCTGGAATAAACCCCATTTTGTCATAGTATATAATTCTTTAAATGTGTTGCTGAATTCTATTTTGCTAATATTGTTGATTTTTGCATTTATATTTATGAGGAATATTGGTTTGTAGTTCTTTTTCTTCCCCCTTTTTTGGTACTCTGTCTGATTTTGATATCAGGTTAATAGTAGCTTCATAAAATGACTTGGAAAGTGTTTTTTCTTCTATTTTCTGGAAAAGACTGTAGAATTGGTATTAATTCTTTAAACATTTGGTAGAATTCTCTAATAATACCCTTTGGGCCTGAGATTTGTTTTGGGGGAGTTTTTTTAAAATCAATTTTTAAAAAAGATTTTATTTATTTACTTTTAAAGAGAGGGGAAGGAATGGGGAGAGAAACATTGGACCTGGCCCACAACCCTGGCATGTGCCCTGACTGGGAATTGAACTGGTGACCCTTTGGTTTGCAGGCCTGCACTCAATCCACTGAGCCATACCAGCCAGGGACAATTATGCTTCTTAATCCCTGCACCTTTCCCCCCTATTTTCCACTTCCCCCCTCCCAGCTGATAACCCTTCAAATGGCTCCATATCTATGATTCTGTTCCTGTTCTAGTTGTTTCACAGTTTGTTTTTTAGATTCGGTTGTTGATAGTTGTGAATTTGTTGCCATTTTAATGTTCATAGTTTTGATCTTCTTTTTCTTAAATAGGTCCCTTTAACATGTCATGTAATATTAGCCTGGTGATGATAAACTCCTTTAGCTTTACTTTGTCTGGGAAGCACTTTATCTGCCCTTCCATTCTAAATGATAACTTTGCTGGATAGAGTAATCTAGGTTGTAGGTCCTTGCTGTTCATCACTTTGAATACTTCTTGCCAGTCCCTTCTTGCCTGCAAAGTTTCTTTTGAGAAATCGGCTGATAGTCTTATTGGGAACTCCTTTGTAGGTAACTGCTTTCCTCTTGCTGCTTTTAAGATTCTCCGTTTATCTTTAAGCTTTGCGCAGTGGCAGTATCGTAGCCCATGAGGTTTATCCGAGGTGTGATTATTGCTAATTGAAAAGATTCTCTGTTTATCTTTAACCGTTGGCATTTTAATTATGATGTGTCTTGGTGTGGTCCCCTTTGGGTCCAACTTGTTTGTCACTCTCTGTGCTTCCTGGACTTGTATGTCTATATCCTTCGCCAAATTAGAGAAGTTTTCTTTTATTGTTTTCTCAAATAAGTTTTCAATTTCTTTCTCTTTCTCTTCTTCTTCTGGTGTCTCTATGATTCAGATGTTGGTACATTTGGTGATGTCTCAGAGGGTCCTTATACTTTCCTTGTTTTTTTTAATTCATTTTTCTTCTTGTTATTCTGGTTGAATGTTTATTTATTCCTTATGTTCCAAATTGTTGGTTTGAGTCCTGGCCACCTTCACTTCACTGTTGGGCCCCTGTAGATTTTTCTTTATCCCACTTAGTGTAGCCTTCATTTCTTCCCTTATGCATTTGCCATCCTCAGTGAGTTCTTTCAGCATCTGGATCACCAGTGTTTTGAACTCTGCATCTGATAGATTAGCTATCTCTGTTTTGTTTAGTTCTTTTTCTGCGGTTTTGTTCTGTTCTTTCATTTGGGCCATATTTCTTTGTCTCCTCAATTTGTCAGGCTCCCTGTGTTTGTTTCTGTGTATTAGGGAGAGGTACTTTAACCCCCTCCTGTCTTAGTAGTGTGGCCTATTATAGAAAAGGCACCAGTAAATTGTGTGGGGTGGAGGCTTAGGTGATTGCCAGGGCGGAGCAACCTGCTTCACTGCTTTGTGGCTCTGTGTGTAAGGAAGGCTTAGAGAGGGGACAGTACTGCTGCCTGGCTTTGGGAGGTTTTCCCGGCACCCATCCTGTTTCAAGTCACTTCACTCACTTCCTGTATGTGACTGGGTGCCCTTCCCGCTGTTGCCCTGGTGGTGAGTCCCAGAGTGGGTGGGTTTGCATATACACGAAGTCTGTGTGGGCCCTATAATTGGAGTCTCCTGAAAATTCGGCAGTTTCTTCTGCTGCCGCAACCCCTACTGGTTTTTACAGCCAGAAGTTACGGGGATTTCTCTCCCGGAACCCTGGGCTGTGCAGTCTGGCCTGGGGCTGGGATGGCTCATTCCCAAGTTATCCCTCTATAGATTTTTATCCACCATATGTGAATTTGGGACTGTCCATTTTGCCTCCGCTGCTGCCTCTCCTTGTCACACAGCATCTCCGTGCCTTTCCACCCATCTCTGCTACTCCATCACTTCTCCTACCCATCTGGATGAATGTGGCTTCTTTATGGTTCTCAGGCCGGCACTCAGTCCACTGAACCACGACAGCCTTTAAATCCTTGGTTGTCGGACTTCCATACAACTCAGTTTTCTGATGGCTCTGGGTGTTAATTGTTCTGAGATCTAGTTGTAATTCTTTCTGTGGTTGCCTGAAGAGGTGAAGCGTGCCTACCTATGCCTCCATGTTGACCGGATCATAATTTCTTGTTGAAGCATTTTAGCCTGGCTGCTTTAAAATTATCATCAGATAATTCTGACATGTCTACCTCAGTGTTGGCCTCCGTCAAGTATCTTTGTTCATTCAGTTTTACAACCTTGATGGTTCTTGGTATGATACTGATTTTTCTTTTTTTTTCTTTTTTTTTTTTATTGTTATTCAATTACAGATGTATGCCTTCTCTCCCCATCCCTCCACCCCACCTCAGATGATACTGATTTTTCGACTGAAACACAGACATTTTCATTAGGTTTGTGTTTGACCCTTCTCTTTTGGTTGGATTTTTCTGACACTACTTCAGCAGGGGAAGGGGAACTACTGCTTTTTATATTTTTAGGTGGAAGCACAGGCCCCCACCCCCTGCCCTGCCCCCTGCTTGGTTTACATTGACACCTCAGGTGGAGGTGCCTTGTTACTGTGGGGATGGAGGGGAGTATATTCAGGGGGAGTCCCCAGATATACTCCTCTGACATTGTCCCAACAGGGAGAGACAGGATGCCTTTTTGCTGCAGGGTGGGGATAGAAATCCTAGCTCCCTACCTGGCCTCCTGACACTTCCCTGGCAGGGGTGCTGGGACTCCTCTCAGCCAGCAATGTGGGAGTCTAGCCTTTGCTGTCATGGTAGGGGTCAGGCTTCATCTTTTCTGTGGTGTCTGGCGGGAGTAGGGTGGTTATTGTCTTTAAGAGTTTTCTGTCTTGCCAGGCTGTCTCTTCCCTGGCTCTTTGGCTGAGGAGAACAAGCTTTTATATTTTGTCTATGCCTGTTGGCACTCCTAGGTTGCCTGCTCCTCCAGTCTTCCTTTTGGGACAGTGAGGCAAAAAGAAAACCCAAGGCCCTCACCTCCTTGTTGTTTCTTGGTTCCTCAAGTGTCTCCATCCTGCCTGCCTTTTCTCCACTTTGCAGAGTGTTCTCTAGTTTGTCTCATATACAGTGTCCAGGGTTTTATTTGTACATAGGAAGAATAGGGAAAATTACATCTATCCCATCTTCCAGGAAGCAGAAGTTTCAGAGAACCCTATTTGGAGGGGCTTTGGGTTGGGGAGTCTGCCCAGACCACCAGCAGCCTCCTCGCAGAGACCAGCCAGAAGGAAGAACAGCCTCTGTGTTACTGGGTCTGTGAGGGAAGATTGGCTGAATTGGAAGAGAAGCAGGTCAGGAGGTGCTTTCACATGGTGACTTGTACATGGGGTGTAGGTAGGCTGTTGTGCTTTCACCTGGGTGGCCTGCCTGAAACAACCCACCCCCAGCCTTTGGGTCCTTACAGCCCAGCTTGGACCCTCAGGATTGACTGAACAGAGAGCTGCTTCTCCTGCACACCACCCCCCTCCAAAAACGAACAAACAAGCCAGAAAACAAAAAATCTAAGCATACCACTAAGAGTTTCTAGAGCATACTCCTGTGTGCCAGGTTCCTTGGGTTGTCGGTTTCAAAGTTGTGTTTCAGGTTATTACGGGTTCTCAGGAAGAGAAGGCCTTCGGGCCTGTTGGAGGCCTTGCCCCAGGGAAGAAGGGGGAACTGCTGCCTCACAAAACCACTCGTGACTGTCCCTGCTGGGCTTCTGGACTTGTTGACATGACTGGGTCTGATGTTGGCATTTTAGATAGTCTGAGAAATATTAGGAGAAGCTACAGTACTTCCTGGGCCAGGTGGCCAGGTCAGGATGGCAGATTATCTAAGGAAGAAGCAGCTCTGTGAGTTGGGTGTCCTGGTGCTTGACTTCTCAGGCTTCTGGACTGGGTTACAGAGTTGGGATGTTTTCAGTAAGAGGCGCTGAGAAGTTTTAAGAACCAGCATGAGCTGATCTTGGCTCCTTCCTCACTGTCCCCATAACACAGCATTCCTGCCACTGTGCCTGGCCCGAGAGCCCTCTCTATCCCAGTCTGTCATCCTGTGTGTATGTAGGGGGCTCACCTCCTTCAGGGTCATTTCTGCTCCCCCATTGGCTCACTTTAGATGGTAGTGCAGGGCGTTAGGTACCTCGCTGTCTCCCAGTGACCCTGGAGCTGCACAGTGAACACCTGGTGGTTCTTGTTGTTCAGCCAGAGGCACCAAATCAACCCTGTAGGTGCTTCTTGCTCCACCTGTACTCTGTCAGACCTGTGCCTGCTGCCTCTTGCTCCCCCTCTGCCTTCTGTGTCTGGCACATTCCATCACCCTTCCTGCAAACCAACAGACCAGGTTATTGACCTTTGAAACCTTTGTTCCTGCCTCTTTGAATGAATTTTCCCAAATTTGATGGTGGGGGAGGGGGAGTAAAGCCGTGTCACTTGAAAACTTTCAAAATGACCTGCTCCCTGGCCCCTCCCCAGATAAGTTCTTCTTAGGTATGGGAAGAGGCTTCATTAATTTACATTTCTTTTGGACTGTGAACCCAGGAGAATAGGAGCAGTTTCTTATGTATCTCTGCTTCCCTATTGCCTGTCATGGGCCTTGGTAAATGATTTTGTTTAACAGCTTTATTAAGATAACATTCACATACCCTGCAATTGACCCAATTAAAGTGTACAATTTGATGATTTTCAGTATATTCCCAGAGGTGTACAGCCATCACCACAATCAATTTTAGAGCATATTCATCATCCCAAAAGAACCCTTGTACCTCTTAGCTCTCATCCCCTAATCCTTCTATCCCTCAGCCATAAGCAACCACTGACCTGCCTCTTGTTGCTATGAATTTGCCTTGGTAAATGTTCCTGATGGAATGTTACCTGCTTCCCAGCCTGCTTCTCCTCCCAGGGCACTTGTTTCTTGCCCTGTGCCTTCCATTGGCCCAGCCTTCCCATCTTTCAGGATAACCTGCATACTTGGAAGGGGTACCCTTTGGGGTGATGTGTAGAAGGAAGTCATGGCCAAGCAAGGTGGGTGCTGGCAGACCATGGAGCTGCTCACACAGTAAGTCTGAGTAGACATTTGTTGAGTGAATGACACTGATGTTGGGTTGGGGTGAGACAGTGTCTGGTTCTGAGGAGACCTATGCCAGTCCCTCGGGTCTCCCACTGTCCCATTAGGGACAGGTCAAGTAGATATAGCTGATAATGTGAAGTTGCCCCAAAGCGCTGTAGCCGGAGACTAGGAGGGTGCTGTATAATGAAACCTAGATGGAAATGGAGGGGGCGTGGCCGTGGTCTGACCTCTCTGTTTTACAGTTTGGAGGACTTTATGATGATAGGCAAAGTGGGGATTGATCTGGCCCAGGATACCTACCCCAGTGCTTCATGAGGGCTTTTGTGGGGTCTGCCAAGTGTGCACATACAACCCTGAGTGATGTGGGAGAGAGGCTGAGCTTGCTCGCTTGCTTGGGGACAGCTGTGCGCCGCTGGTGCTTGCTGAAAACACAGGCCTCTACTCTCTTCGCTTCTGCTTTCCCAGGCAGAATTTTATTCCCTACTCAGGTCATGGCCTTCCTGCATTGTGTCCCTCTAATCTATCCCTGGTTCCCTGCCAGTACCTATTCCTGTGTTTCATCAAAGCCGGCCTCTCACCTCCTCCCTTCAGCCCACTGCATACCCCTTGCCCACGGCCCCTCTTACCTGCTCGGGTCACGTTCGTGGGGAAAAGCCAGTGTGCTTCCCCTGGGGCCCATGAGGACCCTGCAGCAGCCAAGAAAAAAGAGTGTTCTTAGCTCACCCAGATACTGTGTGAGCTGTAGCAAGTGACCTTCCCTCTCTGAGTTACAGGTGCCACAGCTATTAAATGAAGTGGTGTGGCAAGAGAGCCCTAAGGCTCATCTGGAGATCAGTCCTGTGTAAGGTGGGGGTTGGGTTTTAATTTGTGTTACTGCCCGTCAAAGTATAGTGGACAGATAGGCCTGCTTAATGGCTTTTCCAGTCCCTTCTCACCAGCTGGGTGTGGCTGAAAAGGGAAGCAGAGCCAGAGTATCTGTCTGGATCTTTTAGTTCATGTTGAGCTGCTACTGCCAGGGTCTTGGATGAAGAGGACTCTTTGAATATAAAAGTATAATAGTAATTAACATTTATTAAGTATTTATAGGCTAAACACTGTACTCAGTATTTTTTTCTGGTTTTTTTGAGATATAATTTATATACCATGAAATTCATCCTCTTAAAGTGTACAATTCAGTAGTTTTTAGCATATTCACAAGGTCATGCAGCCATCTCCACTATCTTACTCCAGAACATTTTCATCACCCTAAGAAGAATCCCCGTAGCTGTTAGCGTGTTCACTCCCTATCTCCTGTTCCCTCCATGGCCCGGCAGCCACTAATCTGCTTTCTGTTTCTCTGGATTTACCTATTCATAAAAGTGGAATCATACTATGTGTGGTCTTTTGTGTCTGTCTTCTCTCAGCATAAAGCCTTCAAGGTTCATCCACGTTATAGTATGTGTCAGTACTTAGGCCTTCTTATTGCATGGATGTACCACGGTTTATCCATTCATCTATTAATGGTCATTAGGTTGTTTTACCTTTTGGTCATTGTCTGTAGTGCTGCTGTGAACATTCATGTCCAAGTTTTTATTTGAGCACCTGTTTTAAGTTTTCTTGAGTGTATATGGCTAAGAGTGGAATTCTGGGGTGTATGGAATTCTGTGTTTAACCTTTTGAGGAACTGCCAAACTGTTTTCCACAATGGCTACACCATTTACATTCCTTTGCATTATCTCATCCATCCTCACATAAGTTTCATGAGGTGTAGATATAATTATTGCCCACCCCCACCTGCAAATGGGAGAGTTGAAACTCAAAGGGTTTTCAGCTCAAGGTTATACAACCAGTAATTGGGTGATTCTTTGGCCGGTGCTAGCTGCGAGCCCTGAAGCAGTGTCTCTTCTTCCAGGCTGTTTCCTACCATCAGGATGAGGGTGTTTGACTGTGTTGTTCACGTGATATACCTGGTACCTAGCACACCCCAGCACTCAGATGGTTATTGAATAAAATGCCATTTTTTCTGATCTTGGTGGCTTGATCAGGAACTTGAGAGAGGCATCTATTCCTTAGGAGGTCCTGTACTCTGCAGTTTCTCATCTTCCCACTGGGTTTCCTGTTCCACTGTCTGTACCAGGTGCTGCAGACCTCCCATGAGCCTTTTGCTGTCACACATCTTCCTTGGAGACCCAGGCTGTGGCTGGGGAATGAGATGTGTGGAATGTGCTAGGTAGAGGTGACTTCTGTTTCTCGCAAGTGCTTGTCATTAATTTGACTGTCTAAACCTGTTCTTTCTCTCTGGTCCAATGCCACTGACGACCTGCCCTTTTCGCCTCCAGGCAAAACCCATTTATGGTGGCTGGCTGCTCCTGGCTCCAGATGGGACCGACTTTGACAACCCAGTGCATCGGTCTCGGGTAAGGGAATCAGTGAACTCCTGGGGCGGGAGGGACTGGAGAGGGGCTCCCCTAAGGGTAAATTGACAGAAAGGAGGAAGGAGATGGGGAGTTGACAAGTGGATTGCTGAATTGTAGGAGCAGGAGGGAACCCCATTGGAAAGCTCTTAGAACCCACAGGAAGTCTCAGTTACACCTAGTTAAGCCTAGTGCTCCCTTCAAAATAAGTTCTCACATGGTGCTGCCTGTTTCATTGGTCAGCTTGACTCTAGAAGTAGTTAAATGGAATAGTTAAATAGTTAATGGAAAAGGCAAAAGAGCAGTTCAGCAAATGTTTGCAATTGTGCTAGTTAGGCTCCCAGTTCCTTCAGTGCCAGGGCTCTGCCTCCTGTAGCTCCCTCCTTCCCTCTTCACTTTCCTCTCCTCCTGTCCTCCCCAGCTAGGGGCTCAGCAAATGAGTGCTAGTGAAGGGATGGGGGTCTTGAGGACCAACTTTTGCTTTTATTCCTGCTCTCCTGGGCACTCCAGCCCAATGCAGGTTCTTGCTGTGCATGGCTGCTGGTGCCTTGTTCCTGACCAGTGGTTTATTCCTCTGCCAGGGATCCCCTTTGGATTTGAGTCCAATGAAAATGATGTGTTTCCTTTTCTAAACGCTCTTTTCCAGGTGCTGCTGCCTGTACCCCACTCATTGCCGCAGCGCTGTTCCCTTCTTGTCCCCTGCTCTCCCAGAGAGCCTCTGACTGCCTCTTGGTCTCTGCTGCTGCCAGCCCGAACACTGTTCTCGAGGGGGCTAGCGCAGTACCCCACAGGCCTTGTGTGTGGTTATTCGGGATTCCTTCTACAATGGGCTGTCCTTAAAGGCTACAAATTGGAGCCTTGAGAGTGTTTCCTAGGCAGTTTCCCCCTGGACACCCAGCGTGGAACCAGTCCTCTACTGGTCCTCTTTGTAAGGGGGATCAGTGTCCTGTTTCTGCCACCCAGGCTGGAGGACTGTGTTTCAATGCCTGCAGTAACCTTTTCCCATTTATATTTAGGTCTTACAGAAATGCCATTCCCAGCTTCTAATGGGAAAATCATTATTATAAATGATGTAATTCTGGCGCAAAGAAAAGAGGCATGATAATTTAGATAGTTCTTGTGGCCTTACTGCCCGTAAAAGTATGAATTATGTTGAGCTTTTTGAAATGGTGAAAATAGGTCATGAGATCCTCATGAGGAAGGCATATACCTCATGGTCTTTTTCATTCTTCCCTCAGTGCCATTGGACCACCATCGGCCTCCAGTACCTGGCCTTTGGTTGGAGAGCAGAGAGAGGGTACCCTGTCAGTCACACACTCCCTGGACATCGGAGTTGTCCCCACTGGTCTCATAGCTCCTCAGTTTTGAGCTCACTTCTCAGTGAGTACTAGGGCCTGGCTACCTTTTCCCCTGTCTCCCATTCCCTATGAGACACCCTTTCACAGCAGTTTCCTAGATTTTTTCAGAAGCAGGGAATCAGTGCTTGCAATTCTCAGGTTGTTCCATATCATGTCAGATAATTCATCAAATAAATATTGATACATATTATATGATGAGCTCTGTGCTAGGTACATAAAGAATTCAAATAGGTGACCAAGACATTGCTGTTCCTGAGGAGCTTGCAAATTAAAATAAACCAGGCACCTTGTTAAATCTCAATAACTTATGTGGAAACACACTGTGTGGCTTGGGCCTCTGCTCTGGCCCAATCCTGGCTAATAAATCACCGTTCTTCTGCCTTGAGTCCTTCTTTACCTGCCATCAGAAATGGAAGCTGTGGAACCAGCGTTCTTTAGATTACAGGTTTGGCAGACTCAGGGACTTAGCACACGGAGATCAGGGCCAGAACCCTCCCACTAAACACCCACTCTGGGTTCCTTTGCAGAAGTGGCAGCGGCGGTTCTTTATCCTGTACGAGCACGGACTCCTGCGCTATGCCCTGGATGAGATGGTGAGTGTCCTCTGCCCACTCCCCATCTCTGTCTTCCCCAGGCCACTGCTTTGGGCTGCATTTGCATCATCTATGAGCACAGCATCTGTGTGCTCTCACTTGAGCTTCTCTTTTGGAGCCTGGAATTTTTGAAGAACTTACGACAGCTGATAAAGATGACCCTTTAAAACCCAGACCTTTGGTTTGAGACATCTTCAGTGGTCATGGATGAGAGTTAAGTAATGAGGGAGGAAGTCCTTCTGTCCAAGGCTAACAGGGGTTGGTCTTGGCAATGGCACTCCTAGTTAGAAATGGAACAGGCTGTGGACCAGCAGGGGCAGACCGGGGCTGGCCCTGGGCGTGCATGTGGAAGTTGAGCACACGTGCATTCACCTGCCCCAGTCCTAAGACTGCCCCTCAGTTCTGTTGCTGTAATTGTTCTTCCACGTCCAGGTGCTCTGCAGAGACCTGCTGGTTGTCATTGTTCTGGTCTCTCAGCCAGTGCATACAGGCTCCTTCCTGCCCTGCCACCCATCTGGTTTGCTTCCCACTTCCTGGGCTGGATGACTATGGCCCTTGGTCCAGAGGCAAACTTGAAAACCAATCAGGTAGAATGTTCTGGCTTTTCCTTTTCCACCTATTTTGTATCCTGATTTTTTTTTGCTAAAGAAGATTGGTCTCCTAACTAATCTAAGGTATGAGCAAATTCCAGGCTTTATAAAGGGTTGAAGATGGATGATTGGAGCACCTTTTCTGGTTCCACTTGAGTATGTGAGTGTGTGTGCATTCATTTGGACTGCATTTTTAAATTGGGATTATCCTAGAAAATCTAGTCACACCATGTAAAATATGTTGGCCCCATCCCACCCAGAATTTATTTCTTTGCTTCGAGGATGAAAACATGTTCTGGAAGTGTGAGCAGAGATGACCGTCCCCGCCCCTTCCAACCCCCCCAAGGACCTCAGAGACTGTGTGCTCTTGGACTTTAGGGTGGTTACTACAGCTCATAGGGGAATAGGCCACAGGTGGGTCCATTTCCACACATGCATCTTGATTTTTGCAGTTTTTTAAAAAAGATTTTATTTATTTCTTGAGAGAGGGAGAAAGAGAGGGAGAGAAACACCAATGTGTGGTTGCCTGTCACGTGCCCCCAACCGGGAACCTGGCCTGCACACCAGGCATGTGCCCTGACTAGGAATCAAACCCATGACCCTTTGGTTCACAGGCCAGCACTCAGTCCACTGAGCCACACCAGCCAGGGCTAATTTTTGAGTTTTGATGCTTTCTCTAATTTACTTCTGGGATAAATTAATGGTATATTATCTATGTATGGAATTAATAAATATGACACCTAGTTCTTTATTAACTATCACCTCATTGGTTTCTTAAAAAGAATTTTCATCTTTCTCATTCTTCCTGTGAGCATATTTGTACAGTGTAGATGGACCACAGAGGATTTTTGCCATAGAAACATCTGTGGTCCAGAGTAGTTTGAGGTGACTGAATTGGAGATGCATGCCAATGGGGTGGTAGAACTTGCTGGCGGTGGGAGCAGGGGCACTGATTTCACTTGGACCCTTGTTTCCTTTGAGGGAAGGAAGCAGGCATGGAGGTAACCCAGTGTTGTTTCTGTGTGTTATACTTGGCTATTGTTTCTGCAGTAGCTCTGGGGTGGGAGCTGGGCTGCTAAGAGCCTTGAGGTTTACTTGTCCTCCGTCAGCCTGGCTGGCCTGTTCTGAAGTCCCGCAAAGACTAATAATTAGAGAAGGAGCCTCAGATGTCACTGGATTATATTCAGGCTGGGATGGACTTTTCCTTGAAGACCAATCATTCTGGTCAGGAAGTCTTTCTTTAGGCCTAACTGGAGTCCGGCACCATTCATTATTCCCTTCAGCTCAGTTGCACAAGCACAAAGAGGGTGACTACTGGGGATGCCTTTGTGTGGGCACAAACACACTGCATATGCTGCATCCCAAGAGCCATGGAGCCATGAGAACTGACACCTTGAAGGACATTTTGGTCTCCCAGCAACGTGGAAGTTGGTTGGGTATTATTTCATGCCCTGCTAGGGCAGAAGTGGAGCTGTGCTAATGACGTGAGAAGAGAAAGAAAATTCAAAAAAAACTTGGACTGCAGATAGGGCATTGGGGGAATGGCCAGAGCTGAGAGTTTTGGACCATGGACCACTTTTTGGCAGACAACCTTGGAGCTTAAGGGACTGATCCCGTGAATTAGTCAGTGCTGATCTGCTCAAACTGTGGGTGGTACAGATACACTGCACCTCCAGGGAACAAAGTGGCATTATTTCTATGAGTGAAAAAAATCAGTGGTGGTTGCTTTGAAAGACCTTTAAAAAACATTTCAGGCAGGTAAGGATCTTCTCTCATGTACGGGGACAATTGCAAGGAAGCGTTAGGGTTGCACTTGGAAGAGGCTGGGTGAAGAGGGCAGTCAGATGCCAGCCGCCCAGTGGTTAGCATCAGCGGCTGCCGCCGTGTGGCTTACAGGACTCCTGTTCCTCAGTGGTTTGCATGAAGACTTGTTCTTCACGCCACTCACTGGATGAGCATCATCAGAATCCTGGAGCTCTGAACCATGGTCAGCTTTCCTGAAGCCTGGACTCCTGCCTCCACCTGGCCAGCAGGGTCCTGAGACCTGGAGCTGGAGAACTTTCAGGCAGGCTGTGTGTACGCTGAGTTCTAGCCATTAGTGTTCTGTTTGAGTACCTAAAGCTGTGGTCTTCAATTGGGGACCACAGTGCCTCCAAGGCCTGGCATGGCTTGGAGTCATCTCATATTCTCACAACTGTGTGGGTGGAGGGGGTTGCTACTGGCCCCTAGTGGGTGGAGGCCAGGGATGCTGCTAAACATGCTGTTTGCACAGAACAAACCACTCCACCCATAAGAGAATGATCGGGCTGCAAATGTCAAGAGTGCCAAGGCTTAGAAACCCTGTGAGATCTTGTTGGTGACTTTTAAAAATTTTTCTAATATTTCAAAAATAAAATATGAGTTGTTATCCCTTGTTCTTCAGAGGTACAAAGGTACAAAAGGTACAAAGATACAGACAGTCATCAGATTGTCTGGGAATGAGGGAAGCTGGCTGGTGTCGTAGGTGCCAGGCAGGGAACAGGGGTGGGCCTGTTTCTGGTATGGAGGGGTTGCCATGGAGTGTCCCTGCACATCAGGTGATCACAGGGCTAGCAGAACTGCTTTTGCATGGCTTTTACCTGGGGAGCACATAGGTACCATTTCCTGTGGCATGCTGGGACCGTCACGCCTGTGTAATGGCTCCATTTTGGTGCTGGTCTTCAAGAGCAGCAGCTCTGAGCAGCTGGTAGCCACCACCAATTCTACCTCTCCCACCAAGCTGAGTTCCAGCACTATCCTATCTTCTGGACCTCCCTAGCTAACCTGTGTGTAATAACTTTCACAGCATTCAGTGGCTGGACTTTGCCCTTAACACTTAGTCACAATATCTTTCAAATTGTTACTTCACTTTTATACAATATTACTATTTGTTTTAATTTGTTTAAATGTTATCTTACCAACTAGATTGTGGCCCCCCTTCCATTTTGGGGCCCCCTGATAGTTTTCGGTATCTTTCTGCATTGTCTGGCTTGGGATTTACATGGCAGAGACCCAGTCAATATTTCTTCAGTTGAACTTGGCATCTTTGTAAATGCACTGTTACAGAATTGCTGCTTTCAGCTTGAGAAGATGGGAGCTGGGGTGCTTCTGGGAGAGGGATTAGGGGTGTTGTGAGCATGCAGCTTTTAATGGTTCCTCAGCAGAAAGGAGAACACTCTCCAGAGGGCTCCAGAGACCCAGCTGGGGGGAAGTTGTGTAGGACCCCTTCACTAGGACCAAGAGAGGCACAAAGCAGTCACTGTGGGTGTCAGGAGTCCCAGGAGGGGGACGGGCCTCAGTCCCTGGGCGAGTGCCTGCCTCGGGCTACTTTGAGAGCCCTTTCTGCTTGGGGTCTTCTGCTAGGTTTGGACCTTCTGGGAACTAGTTGTTGCCTTTCTTTTTCACAAGGCTCTGGATTGCGACTAACCTTTGGGAGTCACTTTTGCTTTTTTGGGAAGTTTTTTCTTGCTACACCCACGTACCCTGTAACTGGTGGGTGTACAGGAGAGGCAGTTTTCCAAAAAAAGGAAGAGAAATCTCCCAAATGCAAGCTGAGGCGTGGTGGGCCCAGGATAGCCTCACAGACAAGCGGGAGCCTGAGCAGCCTGGCTGGGCCTCTGCTGTTACAGCCGTGGGCAGAGTGAGGGGTCTGGGAACCCACACTGCTGCCTTTCTCCTCTACTTTTGTTTTTCCTCCTGCAATCCACGCATTATTGTATCAAATTCTGCTACTTCTTTTTGAGCTTTTGGGGACTGATGTAAGGCTAATGTGCTGGCATCTTCGGAACCCAAAGGCCACCGTAGGAGTCTTTCCCAGAGAAACACCAAGTCCTGAGAGGGGAAGCAGGCCCTGAGATTTGGGCAGAGCACACTGCGCAGTGAAGCTCTGAGGCCCTTGCTTTCATGTTCTCTTCCTTTTCCCTCCTGGGGGCAGGCAGAAAGATGGTCTTAGCCTTCTTTGTTTCTAATTGTGGTAAAATCTATGTAACAGAATTGACCATTTTAACTATTTTTAAGAGTACAGTTCTGTGGCATTAAGCGCATTCATATTGTGCAACCATCACCCCATCCATCTGCAGAATTCCTTTCATCTTGCAAAACTGAAACATTGTCCCTGTTAAACACTAACTCCCCAGTCCCCTTCCCCACAGCCCCTGGCAGACCCCATTCTACTTCATGTCTGATTTTTACTTCTCTAGATTCCTCAGGTAAGTGGTGTGTGCTTTTCTTGGGGAGTAGCTGTGGGTTTGACAGTTCTAAAGGATGCAAAGGTCCAGCCAGAGAAGCTACTCTGGGATGTGTGTGCTCATGTGTGAAGCCGTAAGCTTGGTCTGAACACTTTAGAGGACAGTGAGTGCTAATGGGTTAGTTTCTGGCTCCTTGACAGTTTGCTTCCTTTAGGACAGAGTCCCAGAGGTTGTTTTGACCTCAGGACCTTTGCCCACTTTATTCTTGAAAAAATTTAGGTCACAAAACCCTGAGTAGGACACAGATACCCAAGGCCATAGAAGAGTGAGGAGGGGGACCTCACAGCTCAGCCCCACTGCTTTTAGGACCTGTCTTTGAGGTTCTCTCACTCTTCTCTCATCACATCATTGTGCAGACATTCCCCTGCAGGAGACTCTCCCGAGGCCAGGCCCAGGTATCCACTATTTAAGTAACCACTTCCTGTGATTTTTTAGGGACCACTAATATTTGAGAACCCCTGCTTTAAACTCTGGCTGTGTTTTCCTCCACTTGGAACTTATCTAGACAGGCTGGTGTGTATGATTCATTGGTAACCATGGTGGCTGTTGTGTCCATAGCTGCAGGGAAAGGACTTGTGGTCAAAAGAAGACCCCTCTCGTGGTGAAGCTCACAGCCTGTTGGGACCCACATAGCGTGTAAAGATGAAATAGCAAAGCAAAACTGTGATGCACTTGTTAGTCAGGCAGTATGTGGTCTGGGGAGTCAGAGATGTCTTCTGGGAGGAAGACAGGGTCTTGGCCTCTTTCCTGCTTGTCATGGAGGTTGGGGAGGGGCAGCATGCTCGGCACAGCACTCTGTGTTGGCTCTTCAGGCACAATCTTTACCGTGGTCCTCACCACAACATGGATTGCACAGATGGAGAAACGGAGGCCCTGGGAGTTTGTGTGGTTGCTCAGCTTCTCAGTGACAGAACTATGATTTGTAAATAGGTGAGACGCCTTCTGGGAGAGTGATGGGGTCTTTCCCCAGCTGTCCTGTTGTTTGCTATGTCTCACAATGGCTGGTTCAGCCTGCCTCTACTATCTGAGAGCAGCGGGGGAATGGCCTAGTGGCACTGGCCAAGAGCCAGGCTGCACTCTCAGCATCTTGCCCACCCCCTGGGTGTATCAGTAGCCACAGACTGACTGGCAGTTCCAGTAATTTCCCTTGTGTCTTCTAGGTCGTTGAACTAAACTAATTTTAGACCTGATAGTCCCTGTGCCTGGTTGAGAGACAGAAGCTTCCTCAGGTGTGGGGAGCCCTCCTGTTCGAAGGATGGAGCAAAATGGAGAATCAGAGAAGATATTTTACAGATTAGTCTCCTGTTTTTAGATTTACTTTAAAATCTGTCATGTGTCGGGCCATGCTTTGGCCTTAGTACTTTTTTCCTCGTGGTTTCAGCTTCCAGGGGATGGAAGCAGGCCTGTTGTGGTAGGTGCTGGGAGCCCCAGGAGTGTAGTAGGAAGAGTGTTGGTTTGGGAGTCCAGGAAATGTGGGTTTTCATCAAGTTCTGCTGTTTCTGGCTGAATGGCCTTGAGCCAGGCCCTCTTCCCTGCCTGTTTTTCCTGCATAGGAACCTCACAGCATTGCCTGGCCTGCAGTGAGCCTGGGACAACCTTCCTTTCCTCCTCTACTCCACTGCTCTTCCCCAGTGCTTTGCTTGCTGTGATAATAATAGTAGTTTTAAAAATTAGCTTTTAACACAGAAGTATTTGTTTTCATCCTTACACTAGCCTGTGAGCAAGATGGGGGCTGCCAAAGAGGGAGAGCAGCCCCCACGCCCCTGTGGATGCACTGCATCCCATTGAGGTCTCTAGGTGCTGTCATGCACAGGTTGGGAGACTTCTGCCAAGTGGAACTATACACAGAGCCTTAATACGGTTTTATTTTTTATGTTTATTGATATTTAGAGAGAGAGCGAGACAGGCAGAAACATTGATTCGCTGTTCCACGTATTGATGCATTCTTTGGTTGATTCTTGTTTGTACCCTCCCTGACTGAGGATCGATCCTTATAACCTTAGTGCTTTGGAACAACGCTCTAACCGACTGAGCTACCTGGCCAGGACCAATCCAGGTTTTAAAGTGGATATGATCTGGTGCTACTTGAATTGAGGTTGTGGACTGTTTGCGATCCCTCCCTTCCCCAGCCCCTCTGCAGCCGGAGTGAAGGGGGGCACTGATGGATATCCTCCTGGGGCAGGTTGTCCCTGTGCCTGCATGACAAGGCACTTCTTCATGTGTTGACCATTTAACTAACTTATTTTTCCACAATAATTAACTTGTTTTTTGAACCTTTTAAAAGTAGTAAGTACTTGCCAGTGTTGGCCGATGTGTGAACAACAGTCTTTCTAGATAACCTCTGAGGCCAGTGCAGGGACTGATGTTTAGGAGGAGAAGTGGAGAGTAGCTGGGAGACAGGTAGGGGACTACTGGCTACTCAGTAGGCCAGGGCCCAGTGTGCTGGCTGTCCAGGTAGGCACATCCTGGGAGTGTTCAGGAGTTGTGGACCAGCAGGGGTGTTTGGAAGGCGAGTCCAGTGTACCGAGGTGTTTGACCCCTGCCCACTTTAGTTTCCTTAGATCTGAGTCCCTCATCCCATCTTTCCTTAATCATGACAACTAAAAATACTTTTTGCCTCTTTGGGAGGGATGTTGTAATAATTCATTGCTTAATGACTTAAGTATGTTAAACTAGAACCTGTAAGTATATATTATGCACACAAGGCCTTCCTTGGCTGGAAGGTGAGGTACTAGTGCAGTCCTTGTGGTGTTTGTGCAGTAGTCTCCTGGTGGCAGGGAGTAGATAGCAGTGTGAGGGGTGATTGCTGAGGGTGCGAGCCCCTGTGCTCAGCCTGTGGGCTTCCTGTAGGCCACTTTGGGCCACCTTTAAGTGATTTTGAAATGTTAAAGTGAGTGAGGTATACCATGGATGAGCCCAGGTAGGATGAGGAGTCTTCAGAGCCAACTGACAATGAAGTCCTGTTGTCAGAAGATCTGGGGTCAGCAGTGAAGCTTACAAGTGCCATGTTCCTTTTTCCCTTAACGTGACAGATGAGACTTTGTCTACTAGAATGAACCTAGCAGATGCCAGGGGCATTTTCTCTGTGTCTCTCTGGGATCTTCTATGGGGAACTGTTCCAAGCGTGGGAAATGTGGCCCAGCTCCTACTCGGAAAAGCCAGTGGGGAGCCAGATTCTGCGGGCAGGACCCACACCCACGGATAGGTTCCCCTATCCCCTGGGGAATCAGGCTCTCATTGTACCTAGGCCGCTTTGAGACTTGCTTTTTGCTAAAACTCCCTCACCCTGAATTGAGGCAGCAAACCTTTACTGTATATCTTTAAAGTAACTTCCTAAAATCTATGCTAAACCTTCCAAGGATGAGTGTAACCAGCTTAACCACTTTTCCCTTCACATTTGCAAATATCCTTCCTCTTTTATGTAATTAGCAACACCCTCTCCTTTGTTTTCTGTAACTGCCTAAAGCGAACCTGTGCATAGTAAATGAGGACCATCCTCAATGTAATGTGCCCAGAAAAGCAATAAAAGCCTGTCAAGGCAAGGATGGGGCGCTCTCCTCTTGAGAGAGTGACCGCGCCGTCCCTTTTCCTCCACAGGACTCGGTAGTCCATGTGTATTTGTCTATTGCAACCACAACAGATCCTGCGGGCCGGGATCTGCATCATCTGGCGCCCAGGAACAGGGACCCAGGGCTACGAGCCGCAGTTGTGGTCAACACACCAACTTGGTTGGGGTGTGCGCATCAGCCCGGGTAAGGGCCGATGACACCGAGTGCTTTTCGGGAAGGTCGTGGGGTGTGTTCGATTTCAGAGGAAAAGGGTTTTCTTCCTAGGTTGCCCTCTCTTGCGACTGCTTTGCAACTGTACCCTCTTTAGGAAGCAGGAGCCTTGCTCTCTCTCCCAAGCATCTGCCGCAATCTCGCGGGCACGGGTGGAGCAGTTAAAAGCCACAAGGGCGCTCACTGCTAGAAGTCACCTGTGACAGGATTAGCTGGACCTGGACAGAACCACAAAAGTTAGGTGACCCGCCAACCGCAAGCAAAAGTCCACACAATGAGAGGCACAATGTAAAAACCCTCATTAACCCCCCCCCCCCCCCCCCCCCCCCGTGGCACAGCCCCCGACTAGGTTTAGGCTTGGGAGAAAGAGCAAAGACTTTCCCTTTAATCAGCTTTAAAAACAGCAACTAGTTACAGGGATATTTTAAAAGCAAGTCTCAAAGCGGCCTAGGTACAATGAGGGCTTGATTCCCCACAGGAGAACCTATCCATGGGTGTGGGTCCTGCCCGCTGAACCTCGCTCCCCACTGGCTTTTCTGAGTGGGGGCTGGGCCACATTTCCCACGCTTGGAACGGTTCCCCATAATCTTCAGTGCACATGTTGGTCTCTGCAACCTGGGAGCTGAACTTTTTCCTCCTCTCCCCTGCTTTTTACTAAGTTGGGTAGGAGCTTGAAGATAGGCTTGTTAAGGTATTTGACCTTGGTGGCTATTGGAAAGTGCACTGTTCTGCCTCTGGTAGCTTTTTCTGGTCATTTACAACTCTGCATGCTAGACTAAGTGACATTTTTGAAAGGTTTTCTTAGGCTCTGCTGAGGAAGAAATGCCAGTCAGCCACAAAATTAGGCAGTACAGAGCTTTATTGGGGTTTGCACACCGGGGTGAGATTCTCCAGTCTGCAGAGCAGGGCCGAGGAAGTCGAGTGCAAGCAGGGAATATGGTGGGCTTTTATGCACCAAATTCTGGTTGGCTCCCCTCGGGGGCTAGGGATTGGTCTCCTTGAACAAAGCGGCAATCCATCATTGGTGGTTCCCCTCCGGCTCAGGCTGCCAGGCAGATATCCCCACCCATCCTGACAGTTTTCCACATAGGGAACAGCTGGGGGATGGAAGCCACCAATGGTTAATAATGGGACTATTTGAATGAAGAGCAGAGCAGACTTCTGGGGGTTAGATCAGAGGGGTTTCTAGAGGACCCTGGGCTAGACCTTTGTTTTATGGGTAGGGAGACCCAACACAGGGGGTCACAGGCTGGCCCCAATCTGGGTAGTGGTGGGGAGGGGAGGGCTCACTGTTTTACATACTGGGGCCAGAGTCTGGGGTGGTACAGGCATTAGTGCCTAGGGTGTTGGGATCTTTTACATGGATGGCCTGAGACTTGGAGAGGGAAGAGTTAGAGGCCAGCATACAGGAACGAGTGGCTAAAGGGGGTCAGGTAGAAGGGAACAAGCAAACACCAGCCAGATGGGGTGGGAAGGCTGGGCAGGAAGCCATGAATCATTCTCAAGGACCAAGAGAAGACCCAGGTCAGACGTGATCTTCCTTCTTCTGCCCCTTATCCCCAGGGCGCTTATCTCCACAAGGGCCTCCCTCTTCAGGACAGTGAGCACCTTGAGGCAGGGTCTGGTATTTGCCTGCATAGACAGGACACCGAATAATAGGTCGAGGTGTGGGAGAAGCTCAGTGCATGTTGGCTGATAGGATGGTGAGTCAGTAGGTCTGCCATTGTCCTTGACTCTGGTGCTTGAGTCTGTTGTAAACATTTTAAGAAGGTCTCCCCCTGAGAATCTGCCTTCTTTGACTTATACATCACACTGAGATAACTTGGCCAACTTCATGTTGCTTGGCGAGTACCATTCTTTTCTCACTGGAACTGTCCAGTGTGCTTACCTTTCTTCCCAGTTACATAGGTGGTGAGTCAAACACAGAAAAATAGCAATTACCTGCCTAGCTCTCTGTTCAGTGCCCATGAGCCATAATGAGATACCCCCCGTTCTTCTCTCTGTCTTTCCCAGTGTGCCTGCAGCTTCTGAGTGGGGAGACTTCTGGACCCCCACAATTAATTAACAGAGGAGGCTGACTGGTTTCACATCTTGTCCATTTAGGTGCCATCTGTCCAGCTCTTGGAGTGTGCACAACTCTTTTAGTGATGGAAGAAGGTAATGGGGTGGTTGGAGGAGCAGTTCTGTTGGGCTGGTGGAGGGAGTTTCATGGCCTTTGCTCTGCTCTTGGATAGCAGCAGAGGATGGGCCTCAATGGCACCCTTGTTGGAGATCATCAGAGCCTGAATGGACTTCTCTGTGGCCTGCAGAGTGAGTATGTATGAAAACGGACTTGGTGGTTCCCTCCCTGCAGAGGGAGAAATGACTTTGGGTATTAGGAAAGTAAACAGCTTGAAATAATGGGTTAGAAAACTAATAAAGTAGCAGCAGGGGAAGAACTGTTGAAAAAGAGTCACTTTATGGAAGTTAGCAACAGAAAACATTTGGGTTGAAAAACAGCCAGGTAACTAGTCCTAGTGTGTTCATTGTGTGCATGCAGTCCTCAGACACACATGTCTTGGCAACAGGAAGCCAGGCTGCAGAGTCTTCCAGGGAGCAAAGTCCCTGCACCCTTAATTCTCAGGTCCCTCTTGCTCCACCACCTACTCAGGATGCCACCCTATGTGCACCCAGCTCTTCCTGCCTGACCATGTCTTTTGCTTTGGACCTTCTTGGGAAATAGGAAATACTAAGAGTCTGGTAAGCCAATCCACTTAAGGTGTTAATTGTGTGTAGGCAGCTTACTGTGTTGCTGTCTTAATGTCTTCTGCCTTCCCTCTACTCCACAAACACTTTTTTAGAAGAATCTTTTCTTTGGCAGGGAAGGGAAGGGAATGGTTCCACTGGTGGAATCTCAGAGACAATGGTAAAGCAAGTGGGGCTAACTCTGTAGTAGGTGTGTTAGTTTCCTGTGGCTGCTAGAACAAATTGCAACTAACCTGGAGGCTTTAAGCAACACATTTGTTCTCCTACAGTTCTGGAGGTCCGGAGTTCAAAATCAGGATCCCTGGGTTAGGCTAAAGTCAAGGTGCCAGCAGGGCAGGTTCCTTCTGGAGGCTCCAGGGGAGAACCTGGGTCCTTGCCTTTCTCGGGTTCCAGGGGAGCCTGCCTGCCTCGGCTCGGCTCGTAGCGCCTTGCTCTTGTCACTGCAGCCTCTTGCTTCCGTCACTCCATGTCCTCCTCTTCCGTGTCACATCTCTCTCTGCCTCTCTCTTCTGAGGACACTTGCGATTACATTTCGGGCTCACCTGGATAAGCCAGGACAATCTCCCCATCTTGAAGTCTTTACCTTAATCACATCTGCAAAGTCCCTTTTACCAACTAAGGTAACATTCATGGGTTCTGCAAACTGGGAAATGGGGATCTTTGAGGGCCGTTTCTCAGCTGACAGAGGGTGTGACCAGGAGGAGCTAATGTGAAGTGCTCTGGGAACAGAGTAGGGCTAGCAGACTCTGCGTGGAAGTTTCCACAAAAGAGATGATCTGAGCTGCATCTAAAGGGTAGAGTGGCAGTACCTTAGACCAGGCCTGGAGATCAGTGGGAAGGGCCAGCCACCTTCTTGGGAGAAGTGTGACTTCCATGTGGCCAGAAGGAGTGGCTGTCTCTTCTTCACATCATCGCCCTCTCTGGTTCTTCCCTCACTCTCGTTTTGGGCAAGGTTAAATAGTGCTCCTGGCTACCACTGCTGGGCCTGAGATGTGGGCACCAGACACAGGAAAGGCAGTACATAGATGAGGGAAAGGAAGAGACTGGAGCCATCAAAGATGGTCCCTGATGGCATAATCCCACCTGGTGTCGCATGTCCCTCCTTCCACAGCTGTCTGTGTTTTCACAGGATAATCAGTCATGGAATGTCAGTGTAGGAAAGGACCTGAAAGGACTGGCCCCTCATGCTGATTAGGGTGATAGAGAAGTGGTTTAGCCCCAGTCATGTGACATGGAGCCTGGCATCACAGAGCTCTGATGCCGCTGCGACTTGAGTCATCTTGTTGACAAGCCCCACAAAGTGAAAGGGGCTATACTAGCAAGGCCCAGCACCCTTTTCCAGTGGCCCCCAAGGAGGTGAGGGAGGAAAGAGTCTCTGTGCTGTCCTTGAGGAGTCTGTGTTTACTTCTAACAAGGGTGGTGTTGCTTACCAAGCTGTGGGACACTTGGATGAGTGAATAGGACAGTGCAGGTGGAGGAGGACAGAGACTCCTTGAAAGTTGAGGAGGCTTTGAAGGACTTTGTGTAGTCCCAGTTATGGCCCACCTCCAGCCACGTGGGAGCACCCTTGTCCTGGAGCAGAGGACAAGGGTGTTTGAGGCATGATTCTGAGACCAGATTCCAGCCCAGCTTTTGCTGCACCTGCTTTCTGTCCGTCCTCAGGTAACTTTACTTTTGGGCTTCCTGGATGGAGGGTGGTGGGCAGACTGTTCCTCAAAGTCTAATATTGGTGCAAGTGATTCATTATCCTTCCTCTCAACCCGTTGCGCGGGGTTGTACCTGTCTCCCTGTCAACCAGTGAGGATATGGCAGCCCAATAGTGTTTTGAGGTGCCCATGCTTCAGCAAGAAGTCAGTGTGTGGGGATGCTTATTAGTGACATCAGGCTGTCGGTCTAAGGGTGTGGTGGCTGTAGCCAGGGCAGAAGCCTGAGGCTCACTTCCTCCAGGTAGCCATGCACATTGTTTGGAACCAGCTTGCCTATGTGATAAATGTAGAGGTAAAAAGAAACCATGCACCAATTACAGTGCTAGCTGCTCTCACTAGGTTCACGTTTACTCTTTCAAATGGCCTTGTGGGGAGAGTAGTAACTTGCCTAAGGATAAGGTTTTTCCCCTGCAGAGCTGGGGTACTTGCATGGAGTCATGGGTCAAAGACCTGGAGGGTGCAGCTGCTCTGGCTCAGTTCCCAGACATCCCTACTGGCTCAAGGATTCTGGAGCTTTGCATGGTTAATGTTTGAAGAGCTCTCATATGGCAGAGTAAACCATAGCAGAAGTCTTTACCCCTGTGTGGTATGATTCGTGCTAAATCTGCTGGATTGCTGATACCTGTTGAGTGCCACAGCATGCCCAGCTGGCACAGAGAAGTGACAAGGGGCAATTAAAGGGCTAGGCTGCCTCTTTTCCTCATTCCAGTGGGGTGGGGTGGGGTGAGGTTTCATTGACACCTGGGTGTGGAGGACATGCCCAGACCAACATCCAGTGCATTCACAGGATCAGGCCCAGTCAGCACCGTCACACATTCTGGTCCCAGTGACGTAGGGGGCTGTCCTGGATGTCTCATAAGGGACCAGGGGCACGGTTGATATCGTGGTGTTGGCGGAGTCCTCGGAGGCATCCTTTAGTCTAGCCCTCACCTTTGACAGTTGAAACAGACCCAGATGGGAGAAGGGGCCTCCACAGGCACCTACCAATAGCTTTCAGAGACACCTGTGCACTCCAGGCCATGCTTCTCACTCCTTGGAGTGGGGTTGTATGAATAGGGCAGTGTCCTTTCTTAATGACCTGCGAGTGCCTGAGAAACAGACACACCTTCATGTTTTCTGTACCAGCAGACCCTCCTGTCTGTAGTAGGCACTTGCAACTGTGGGTGTCCAGGGTCACCCAGCAGTGGTTGTAGCACCATGCAGCCCATCGTCATCCAGGGCCCTCTTCACTGTGCCACGTTGCTCAGCCTTCCTCCCTGCCCCACCTGCCTCAAAAGGCGGAAGCTGCTGGGGCTCTCTTCACACCCTTGGGAGAGCTGAGGGTGTGAAGAACGGGAGGAGGACAGCGCAATGCAATGGTGGCCATGGGCTGCGATAGGAGAGTGGTGGCATGTGTGTCAAGAGAATGCATCAGGTTTCTTACCTTTGGGGGCCTCCTTTCTAAGAGAAGAGGAGAACATAATTCATGCTGTATGAGAAAAGGTTAAGAAAACAGTCAGCCCCCACCCTGTCTGTACCTGGGCATGGTTGCTAAGTAAACATAAACATTTGGGAGTGTGAAGTGCAGTCAGAATGATTGTAAATGGAGTTATACTGTTTTATGGTGATGCTGTGGCAGCTTATACTGGAAGAGGGCAGGTACTGGGGCTGAGCTTTAGATGAGAGCCCTTAGCAGGAAACAACCCAAATAACTCATCTACCCTTTCCTCACTAGGTCATGTCTGGCACGTGTGTCCCCTCTTTCTGTCCATTCCCTCTCCTGTCTCGTGCACCTCTCCCTCTCTCCCCCCTCTCCCTCTCCCCCCTCTTCCCCTTCTCCCCCTCTTATTTTGAATTGCCCATTTTATCTCATTGCTTACTTCCAACATAATCTCTAAGGCATTGTCTCTCCGTCCTCCAAGCAAAGGCAGTGTTACAATGCAGGTGCAGCAAACACAGAGTCACTATTTTCAAATAAACTTACTTCATCCATGTAGACAGACTAAACTTGCTCTGCTTTATATCCTGAGACTTGTTATAATAGTGTGGAAAGCTTGTATTACTTGATCAGGAAAAGAATAACCGCTGTGAGTCTGTGTCAGATACACACCGTTTGTTATTTATTCTACACAAACAACAGCCCTGTCCTTGAGGTTTGGGTTTAGAAAGGTACATATCTGTAATCCCTTGTTTTCTCTTTCTTTTTACTGTGGTAGGAATGGGGATAGGGGAGGCCAGGACATGATTGGTGGGAATTTTTGAAGGTGCCCCTGATACTCCTTTCTTTCTCTTTATTTGCTTCCCTTGGCCCACTGGACCAGGCCCAGCTGTTGCTGAAGTAAGCCCAAGTCCTACCTTTGTTAAGCAGAAAAAGAGGAATGAAGGTTTCCTCTGAGGGTCACTCAGCATTTTTACTGGTGTTTTTTTTTTCCTGCATAGGCCCCGTAGGGAAAGACACAGCTCACGTAGGTGATGGTGATGGTGATGGTGATGGTGATGGTGATGGTGATGGTGATGGACATGGACATTGAGATGTCTTCTTGTACGAGAACCCACATCCTGTGCTGTGGACCCCTGTGCATGCACCGAGAGCGGTGTTTGGGGAGGGCTGTCACCACTGCCCCGGGGAAAGGAAGGCCCAGGTATCTGCAGAAAGGAATGGACGTGAAAACATGTATGTGTTCTATTTGCTTATTCATTAACATTTATTTGTGTGGTCACTGGTGTTTGTTCTTCAAGGATGCTCTGAGGGGGGGCCTGTGCAGTGATTTGAAGGAGTGGAAGTGGGGAGAAGTCTGCTGTATAGATCCTTGGTTTAGTAGTATATACGAACATCTGATAGCCTGGTAGTAGTTTTGGTCATGCTGGTTTCCTCCATATATTATTAGCCTTATCCTGTCTGAGAAAAAAGTGTTTGCCTGATTTTAGAACACATTCAGTTATTTGGTTTAAATTTTATAATAAACCCCCAAGTCAAGTATTCAAACTGTAACAGCCTTAGAAATGATCTTTTCATAACTGCTTTGAGCGACACATAAACTTTCCTGCATCAAATGCCCTATATATGAGGTTGTTGAATTAGAGGAACAGTTCTTTATTTCTAATGGTCTTGCCCAATGAAGAAAATAACGTATGAACACATCCTAAAGAGAAGTAGCACCCAGAGCTAACTGCTTACCTCGAGGGCCCAGGAGGTCAGTTTCTCAGACCTGTGGAAGTTATTTTATATTCTTACTGATGCGACAGTTGGGCAATGTTTTGGAGGATTATGTAATATGTATCCATTTCTCTTCCTATAGCTCAGTATTTACCTTGGGATCTTACTGTGCTCCCTGACATACACAAAGTCTGAAAATGGGCCATGTGGGAATTTTAAAAGCATTGTTGGGGCTTCCCCCCAAAAAATAATATGTGCATGTATTTTACAGTCAGATAATGTAACCAGAGGCTTGTAATGCAAGTCCACTACCCTGCCCCCTTCTTCCTTACTCCTGAGCCTGTTCCCAGAGGAAGTATAGCTAGAGAATTCTAGTACTTACCTCTGTGTTCATACGTCACATGTTTATACTGGTACTTCTTGAGTTTTTGAAGATAGGAATTAGTTCTTTCATCTGTGTGGTTTTGCCACACACAACACACGCCTACATATTTGCAGACACATACATATTCTTGCATCTTTCCTCAACCTTTCTCTCTCCTTCCAATATACTTAAATATTAGGGTTGAATCAATGTTTAAATGACTGTGTGTTTAAATTACTATGACTGTGTGAAAAGTGTACCATCAAGTCATGTAGGAAACTAGGATTGTATTTCTTTTCACATTTAGTTTCTCTTGCGGTTAATAATCGCCTCCCCCACCTTTATTTATTATTTGTTTAACCTTGGTTGAACTCTTAACTTTTTGACAGAACTATAAAACTCCTCTTAGTGTAGGCAAGTACCTAGTACAGTGATTCTTTTTTTCATGGTAACATTCTCACGGAGCCTTCTATCCTCTTGTTCCCTTTGGACTGACTGGTCTCCAGGCCTGCTGCAGAGCTCTTGACCTGGGTTTTGCTTTCCTCCTGGCAGTTCCATTTCTTTCTCTCCTGGGTGTCTTAGATTGACCTCTTTGTTTGTTTGTTTACTTCTCCATTTGGTGAAGCCCCTTGGCAAAGGCACAGGGGGGAAACAAAATTTGAGAGCTTCTATGTCTGAAAATGCCTTTCTTACTCACACTCTAGACTGGTAGCTGGACTGGTTATAGAATGTTAGATAGGAAATAATTTTCCTTGGAAATTTAAAGGCATGCTTCTTTGTCTTTAACTCCCACCATCACTGTTCAGAAGTTCATATACAAAGGCTCTGATTCCTGATTTTTTGTAAATGAATTTTCTCTTTGAAAAATTTTAGGAGCTTCTTGAATTGAGTTCTAGTTACATGAAGATATGCCTTGGCATGGGTCTACATTTTTACATTGAGCTAGAAGCCTGTGTATGTGCCAGTGTGGAAAGTTCTGTCCTTGTGGTCCAGAAAATTTTCTTGTATTTTTTTCCCCTGGTAATTTCCTTTGCTTCATTTTCCTAGAATTCCTGTTATTTGGCTGTCAGTTCTTTTGGGCAGAGTCTGTAATTTTATTATCTTTTTTGCATCACTTTATCATGCCTGAGATTTCATTAACCTTGTATTAAATAAACCCTTTGTTTCTTATTCTAGCTACCATAGTTCAATATTTTTATTCTGATTCTTAATCCAGTGATCATATTTGTAGAGCTCATATTTTGTCCTCTGTGCCCCTTTTTATCTTTTTACAGCATCTTATTCATGTTTCATGAATGTGATGCTTTTTCTTTTAATTTCAGTTATTTTGAAGTTTTATTGTCTCTGGTCTGATTTGCCCTCTTCTTAGTTCCCTTTCTGCTTAATTTGGTCTTGGGCTTTCTAAAATGAGTGATGACCCTTAGTTGAGAGCTTGTATTTAAGAAGGAGACTGTAGGGTGTATGTGGGTGTATTGACTGGTTGGCCTTACTTTAGAAGGACAGGCAGGGAACTGGTGACTTTGGGGAGACCTTCAAATGTGTCCAAATACAAAACCTCTCCTCCCGAGGCTATGGAGAAAGCCAGTTAGTGGTCTTTCTGTCGGGCTGCTTTAGTTTCCCCAGACAAGGTCCTCTCATCTCCAGTCTAGGGAGATGTATAGGCAACAGAAGGACCTGGAGTTGCGGGGTGGACCTCAACTCTCAGGGTGCATACTTCCACTGAGCTTCCACCCTCTCTCCCCACAGCAGTGACTGCTGCCGCCTCATCCAGGGGCTTTCCAGAGACCCACCCTCTGGTTGCTGTTGGTGGGAGCTGGGCCCTTGGGGTTTGGGGCTCCTTTCATAGGTGCTGACCCGTTCTTCTGCTGTCGGCCTCCCTGGTAGTCAGAGAGGCCTGGAGCCTCCACGCCTTAATCTTTCTAGAGTTCCAGAACAGTGCTAGCCTGTTTCCTCCTGGTTCCCTCTGGAGGCTTTCTCTGCTCTGCTTAGTCACTTTCCACGCATGCAGCCACTTCCTACATTCCAAAATTTAATTAATATTCTCATATCTGCTGCTGTCTCTCTAGTTTTTTGTCCTTTGGAATTTATATATTTTAAGAATTCCTTTGCGGTCATTTTTATTAGGGTTTTAGCAGGGACTTGAACATGTTCAGCCATGTGTACCTGGCAGTCCCAGTGCTGCATTTCATGACTCCGTGTGCACACTGAGGGCGCATGCTGGTTGGTGTCCAGGGTGGGCATCTCCTTCCTGCCTCCCCACCCCTGTTTCTGTGCTATTGTTTTTTTTTCTGTTTTTTGTCCTTGTTCTGTCCTGTGTGGGTCATGTTCCTCTGGGTCTCTATAGCTTTTTGTGTGTATGTGTGGCTGGGGTATGTGTGTGTCAGAGAGTGCATGCACACGTGCCTGCCAGGAAATGTGTGTATTTTCAGCGTCTGAATTAACTGTATTGTCTACACCTTTTATTGAGGAAGAGATACTTTCATAAATAATTAAAATTACAGAT
Organism: Desmodus rotundus; assembly: GCF_022682495.2. Lineage (NCBI taxonomy): Eukaryota > Metazoa > Chordata > Mammalia > Chiroptera > Phyllostomidae > Desmodus > Desmodus rotundus. The sequence continues at coordinate 61,395,543 of NC_071395.1, forward strand.
TCTTCTGGTTTGAACTGAAGGGTTAATGATGACTGCTGTTCCAAAAAAGTTAGAGAGAGACCGTTTATCTAATCTCCTCCAGTGAATGAGGCCCTTTACTGCTGGGGCCCAGCCACCTCTTACACCAACAATAAGACCCTTGTTGTCATGGGCCAGTTAGGCTCTGCAACTGATATTCTGGCTGCCTTGAGAAATGCCATCAGGGAGATCTATGGCTTCGGCCTGTCCTTATCCCAGGGCCACACAGACAGGCCCCATAGTGCTGTTGTATTTTCCTTCTTCCCACATTAAATGTTTTCCCGATGACTCTCTTCTGGGGACCTTTGGAAACCATGGGAGAGGCTGAATTCATTCATTCATTTGTTGTTTGCTGGCTGTGTGCCATGGATGGGCTGGTAGTTGGAAAAATAAAGACAAGAAGAAAGGGTCCTTGCCCTCCAGGATCTAACAGTCTGTAGTCAGGAAAACGGAAGGGTCAGCCATCATGGGGTACATAAGTGCTGGGGGGGCGTGGTGAGAGAGAGAGAGAGAGAAACACACATACACACAACCCCCACTCAGCCACAACAACCAGGCCGGTGAACTCTGGGGCTTTCTGGGAGAAGCAAATTGGGGATAATCTGGAGACGGAGAGGGAGGTGCTTCTAAGTAGAGGGAGTGTCTGATGCTGAAGGTGGGAACAGCCAAAGCACCCAGGTGGTGGGAAAAGCTGGGGCTAAAGAAATAGTGGTTTCTCGCCCCTACTGCCAGATGTAAAGTATGTTCATGGTGAAAACTTTGGGAAATGAAAAAGCATGCAGACAACAAAGTTACCCATATGTTACCCAAAGATAAAAATCTATTGATGTTGTGGCTTATATATTCTCTTGGGGTGTTGTATACTTATCTGAGGCCTAAAATTAAGGATTTTTTAAAAAGCCTGTCATCTATAATATAACTGTTGTAACAGTTCGTTCCCATGTCGCCGTCAGAAGTATAGTCTTTAATAGCTACATACTCTTCCATCAAATGGCTGTTTGCTCTAGTCCTTACTGTTGGATGTTTATGTTGGGTTCAAGTTTTTTCTTTTCTTTTTTTAATATAATTCTTCAGCACAGACTCCCAGAGTGTGGTCCAGAGTGTGTACATTTTGGAGGCAGTTGATAGTTGTTGCCAGATCGTGTTCCGGAAACACTGCAGTCCATCAGCAGAGGGGGGCCGTCTGAGGTCACTCACTTTCTTGTCCATTTTCCTCATCTCCAGGTCCTACATCCTGGTTTGTGTAGCTGTTTTTGTAGATTGTAGAAGGATGCTTCTTTAGTGAGGTACCTCACAGAGGTTTAAGAGCATATTTGCGGTCTTAAAGAACTGAGGTAGCCTCACTCATTGGGAGCTTGCAGATAATTGAAAATGTCTATTTTAGATTGCATTTGATCCTTCCACTGTCGGCCAGAATCTGCACAAAGGGAGCTGGGGTGACTGGCGCCTCACCCCACCCCCTTGTGACCCTCTTCTTCTGAGAGTCAGGCAAGCTGTTGAGGACACCCTGCGGTGGGGGGTGGGAGGTAGGGTGCTGTACCCAATGTCTTGCCCTAACTCAGTGGCACCCAAAGCTGCTGTGAGGTGGTGACATTTGCCCAGCTTGTATAAATGCTGATACTGACTGGACAGCAGTAGCAGAGAGACTGGAGTAGTCTGCAGGGATCTCAGCTCTCAGCTCCTCTCTCCTCTTCCCTGGAGTCTAATCTTGCCTCTGCCACACTCCAGGCCCCTTGCTCTGAACCCCATCCATTTGGCCTTTCAGCATTGGGATTGAAACAAAGTCATTTCTGGCTCCAGAAGGTCCCTGCTCACTTAATTCCCATGTCTCTAAAAATATCTGAACCACTTCCTGCCCAGTCTCCTCCCTATAGAATCCAATTCTCCCCCTGCCGCTCAACTTGGGGAAAGAAATAAGATCTCCCTCTCATTGCTCTCTCCAGGCTCAGAATGGAATAAGTAAGAAATGCTGAGTTTCCACAGTTAAAAGGGGGGAGCTGCCTTTGTTCCATCTGGAGGGCTGCATTGCACCTTGGTGCAAGTCTACACTGGAGGGTCCTGCCTCCTGCTCCGAGATGGGATAAAAGGAGGAGGAAAGAGGGGGACAAGTGTGCGGACCCCTTTCGTTCTTCTGTGTGTTGGGTGGCTGGGAGCCTGCAGTGAGTCTTGGTGTGGGAATGAGGTTGGGCTCTTGGGTTCCTGGCTGTGAGCCTGCCTGTTCAGCACAGACCAAAAAGGAGACTGTGGGAAGTCTCCAGCCTCCAAGCAGCTTGAGGCTTCCAGAGCTTTCTCATGCATCCCTGCATTGGGACAGGGCCTTAGACCCCTGCCCTGCTCCACTCCCAATTCTTGGATGTTTGCCTAATTGAGGCTTTATTTATTTTCACAATTTCTCAGCTCTGTACAAAAACACAAGCAAGTGGGTGAGGCCTACAGATACTCTGAGAGTATGGGGGTGGGGTAAAGGGGTGGTTGGGAGGGGAGGAATACTCAAGGGTCTGCTTCATTTTTTCAGGAGAGCTGTGGAAGGGAGGAGCAGGGAGAGGGAGCTAGGGCAGAGCAGCTGCCAAGCAGAGTAGCTGTGGGAAGAATTCCACCCCCCCTCCAAACCCAAAAATAGCCGTGTCAAAGGCATAAGCCTTGCAAATGGGGAACCAGCTGAAAACTGTTTGCTCCTCCTCCTCCCTCTTCCATCCAGGCCCCTTCTTTCTAACCCCTTTCCCAGTCACAGAAGGAATGGCTCACCCAGTACTATGCCCTCCCTGGTTCCAGCAGAGAACTCCCAGTATAACCAAATCCCATCTGAGTACACTGACAGGCACCGTGTCCTTATGGGAAAAGCCATCACTTTATTTGCTTTTATTGTAACTTTGAATTTTCCTTTTTAGATTTGTTAAAGTTATGCAAACCTTTAGCTTAAAATGTAGACAATAAAAAATACATAAAGATTGGTTTGGATCTTGCAACTAAGGGTAGCACTTATATGCAAGAGAGCAGATGCCATGAAAATGGCTGCTTTTTCCAATTATAAAATTAACATATTTATTGTACCAATTTTGTAAAATCAGGAAAGTACAAAGATGAAAAGATAAACCGACTGTCCACAGAAATCCTCTGATGTGAACATTGTGGAGTTTAAATGATGACAGGCCCTTTTTTGTTTTACTGGTTTAGAGTTAGTCCCAAAGGAGAACTCCTTCTAGGTGCCACACCTCTGCCGTCAGCCTGTCACGTGGACAGTCAGCAGGGGGCATTCAGGAATGGGCCAGCCTTGTGGAGGGGCTGTGTGTCTGCTCCCCTGGGGGTGGGGCTGACTCTTGGAAGCTCTCTTAGTTCATTTGGGCTTGTATAAGTTCCATAGATTGAGTTTCTTATAGACAGTAGCAATTTATTTTCATAGCCCTGGAGTCTGGAAGTCCTAGATCAGATGTAGCATGGTCAAGTTCTGGGGAGGGTCCTCTTCCAGGTTGCAGATGGCTGACTCCTATCCCCACAGAGCAGAAAGCAGAGGATGCAAGTTCTCTCCTGCTCCTAGAAGGGCACTAATCCCATTCATAAGGGCCACACCCTCATGACCTCATCTAATCCTAATCACCTCCCAGAGACCACACCTCCTAATACCAGAGTAGGGTTTCAACATATGAATTTGAGGGAGGGACAAATATTCAGAAAATAAGAGACCTTTGGTGACTCTGGTCAGGTTTCACCTCTGCACAGCAGCAGTCCTGGGCAGAGGATTGCATAAATGGACGCAAGTGTGGGGTGGTGACGAGTCACTCTGGGAACTCACAGCTCACGAGTCCAAAGGGATTCTGACTTGAGATCCAGGTTACTTAGAGTGCCTCGCTGTCCCTCCCGAATGCTCCAGGTAAATCTGGCCAGAATTGGAGTCCAGTGTGCACACACTGTCACTGGGAAGACAGCACAACCACTTGCACAGTCCAGATGCACATGTCACTTCAAGCGGGGCTTTTCCCCCACCGTGGAACCAGTCAAAATGGAACTGAATTGATGAGTCTATCCTCAAGAAATCTATAGGAAATAGTGCTGGGGAAGATGTAGCTGCCTCTTCTCTGAGCAACCCCTTTGCCTACAGACTTCTCTAGGGCCAACAGCCTCCTGACCTGTAGGGCCCAGGGCCACAGGCTTAGCCAACTACCATGGGCTCCAGCAGTTTGCAGGTGGCCCTGCCAAGGCACCAGTAGACGCCGCCTTGGCAGCAGAGGAGCCGCTGCTGCTGCATGGTGCTGGCATCTATAAGTGGTTCAATGTGGGCATGGGGGTTGGCTTCCTGTCCATGACCACCCACGCAGGGGTCATGTCGACCCACTGGTGGGTGTTTTTGTGCACCAGAGTAAGCCACACGTGGAGGGCTTCTGGAGCCTGAAGGAGGGTGAGGCAGTAGAGTTCACCTTTAAGTAGTCCACCAAGGGCCTGGAATCTATTTGAGTCACTGGCCCTGGTGGGGTGTTCAGTATTGGAAGTGAGAGGCGAACAAAAGGGAAGAACATGAAGAAGTGCAGATCAAAAGGACACAGGTGCTACAACTGTGGAGGTCTAGAAGACCATCATGCTGAGGAATGCAAGCTGCCACCCCAGCCCAAGAAGGGCCACTTCTGCCAGAGCATCAGCCATATGGTGGCTTCATGTCCACTGAAGGCCCAGCAGGCCCCCAGCTCACAGGGAAGGCCAGCCCACTTTTGGGATAAAGAAGAGATCCATGGCCCTGACCTACTCCCAGATGCCCAGAATTGAGCTACAGTGGGTCACGGCCTGTCCTTTCGTGACGGCCTATCCTTTCGTGATCAGGAAGTTTCAAGGAGCAGGCATCAATCGGCAGAATGGAGAAAGTGGAGACAGGGTGGGTAAGGGGCATCTGGCACTGCCAGGTATCTCAGGCTGGGTTTAACAGCCTCAGCCCCTCTTTCTTCTTGGTTGGGGGAGAGGGGAGGCAAAGGAACTCCAAACACATTCTTTTTTAAAAAAAAAATATTTATTGATTATGCTATTACAGTTGTCCCATTTACCCCCCTTCACTCCACTCCATCCTGCCCACCTCCTCCCTCCCACATTCCCACCCTATAGTTCATGTCCATGGGTCATACATACAAGTTCTTTGGCTTCTACATTTCCTACACTATTCTTACCCTCCCCCTGTCTATTTTCCACCTACCATTTATGCTACTTATTCTCTGTACCTTTTCCCCCTCTCTCCCCCTCCCACTCCCCTGTTGATAACCCTCCATGTGATCTCCATTTCTGTGGTTCTTTCTTGTTCTAGTTGTTTGCCTAGTTTGCTTTTGTTTTTGGTGTGGTTGTTAATAACTGTGAGTTTGCTGTCATTTTTACTGTTCATATTTTTTATCTTCTTTTCCTTAGATAAATCCCTTTAACATTTCATATAATAAAGGCTTGGTGATGATGAACTCCTTTAACTTGACCTTATCTGGGAAGCACTTTATCTTCCCTTCCATTCTAAATGATAGCTTTGCCGGATACAGTAATCTTGGATGTAAGTCCTTGCCTTTCATGACTTCAAATACTTCTTTCCAGCCCCTTCTTGCCTGTAAGGTCACTTTGGAGATATCAGCTGACAGTCTTATGGGAATTCCTTTGTAGGTAACTGTGTCCTTTTCTCTTGATGCTTCTAAGATTCTCTCCTTCTCTCTGATCTTGGCTAATGTAATTATGATGTGCCTTGGTGTGTTCTTCCTTGGGTGACACTTCTTTGGGACTCTCTGAGCTTCCCAAACTTCCTGGAAGTCTATTTCTTTTGCCAGATGAGGGAAGTTCTCCTTCATTATTTGTTTAAGTAAGTTTTCAATTTTTTGTTCTTCCTCTTCTCCTTCTGGTACCCCTATAATTCGGATGTTGGAATGTTTCAAGATGTCCTGGAGGTTCCTAAGCCTCTCCTCATTTTTCCGAATTCTTGTTTCTTCGCTCTTTTCTGGTTGGATGTTTCTTTCTTCCTTCTGGTCCACACTGTTGATTTGAGTCCCAGTTTCCTTCGCATCATTATTGGTTCCCTGTACATTTTCCTTTGTTTCTCTTAGCATAGCCTTCATTTTTTCATATAATTTGCGACCAAATTCAACCAATTCTGTGAGCTTCCTGATTACCAGTGTTTTGAACTGTGTATCTGATAGGTTGGCTATCTCTTCATGGCTCAGTTGTATTTTTTCTGGAGCTTTGATCTGTTCTTTCATTTGGGCCATTTTTTGTGTGTGTTGGCGCGCCTGTTACGCAAAGGGTGGAGCCTTAGATGTTCACCAGGGCCGGGTAACCCTGGTCGCTGGGCTGTGATGCTGTACGTGGGGGAGGGGCCGAGACGGAGCAGTGGCGCTTGCTCCACTCTCTACCGGATTTTAGTCACTCCCTCTGCCACCCACAATCAAACTGGGCCCCTCTGGTGCTAATTCCCGAGTGGGTGGGCTTGTGCACGCTCCAGGCCCCTGTGGGTCTCTCCAACGAACTCTCCTGTGAGGCTGGGAGTTTCTTCTGCTGCCGCCTCAACTCCCACGGGTGTTTTCAATCAGAGGTTTGAGGCTTATTTCCCTGCGCTGGAAGTCTGGGTTGCGTGGTCTGCTTAGCTCCCCCGCGGTTCCTCCCGGTTTATCTATGCGCAAATGTGGGGTCTGCTAGCTGCAGCCTGGCCAGCCCTGTTCCACAATCCGCCACCTCGCTGGGTCCGCCAGCTGTCGCCTTGCTGGGAGTCCTCTCCACCCCACCTGCCCATCTCTGCCCCTCCTACTGGTCTGGATGAACGTTTCTTCTTTATCTCTTTGGTTGTCGGACTTCCATACAGTTCGATTTTCTGTCAGTTCTGGTTGTTTCTTGTTTTTAAATTGTCGTTGTCCTTCTTTTGGTTGTGTGAGGAGGCATACTGTTTCTACCTACGCCTCCGTCTTGGCCGGAAGCCGCCAACTACATTCTATACAAATGCATGTGAGGGCTTTGGGGGAAATTCCTCTGTGCATGCTTTATTTGAGTGTCCAGCTTTTGAAAGTGAGCTGGATAGGGAAGTTGTTTTCTTTTTAAAGAAGGATATGTAATGATAATATTTCCCTTGCCAGAGTGAAAAGATTAGCATGAAATCAGATTGATGAACCCAGCCCACAAACGACTACATTCTGTGGGAGGGAATCTCTCAGGGTACAGCAGGGTTTTTCCTTATCCCCCACTCTGGGGATAGAGTGCTGAGAATTGCCCCCAAGCAATTGGTTGTAGGCAAAGGGGATGGTTGGGGAACAGCTGTAGACCTGCTGCTCCTAAGCTCACCTCCACCCCATTTCTGGGCCAATACAATTTTATTTGGTCCCTTGGGTAATTGCACTTTGGGTCCCACTTTCTTCAGGATGCCAACTTCACTACTTGTGTGCAAATGATGTATCTTGTGCATTTTAATTTTTTTTCCGTAACATAAATATCCTGGTTTAGTATTTTTGTGTACTTTAAATCTAAAGCCCTCATTCCTGCACGGTGTTCTCAGGTACATGAGCAATCTCAAGGGTGACTGGGCAGCAGTGCGGGGTCTGCACAGCAGGAATACTTTCTGTTGTTTTTATCATCAGGGAGAACAACTGTTTGGAGAGTATAGCCTATTGAACTACCTCCTTTTTGCCAATTAGAGCTGGGTTTTCTGCCATAGTACCCTCTTGAAACCCCTCCATCTTCAGTGTTTTGTGGAAGACTAGATTTTAACTGGGTGGCCCCATTTCTTGATCTCCTTCTACTGGAAGATTACAGATTAGTCTGAACAGAAATAAGTGGTTAGTGCAGAATTTAGGAGAGGCAGGGCTAGGTGAAAGGCAGAGAAGGGAAGCTAAGATCTGGTGAGGGTTGCCTGTATATGTGCAACCAAGGATTCCTGTTCCAGACCTCTCGTTCCGGGGTTTGGGACTCACATTACACACCAGATCCATCCCTCACTAGTTTGGGCTGGGCTTACCATTTACAACAAGGGGTGTGTATGTTAAAAACAAAAACAGGTTAATAAATACAGGTTTTAAAAAACAATACTTCTGTACCCACTTTGAGCTGTCCAGGGATGGATATATGAAGCAACGACTAAATTCCTCAACTTTTAAAAATTCTTTGCTTGTCCTCTTGGCCTCCAGAGAGACCATAAGTGATGTCTTCTTTGTGATGCCCAGAACCAGTGTCCTGCCCTGCTGCAGCAATGACTAGTGTCATAGTAGCTGAAGGAGAAAAATGAGTTTAATTTACATATTGTGAGATCACCAAAAACCTATCTGACTGACTGTGTTGAAACAGGGCAAATGCAATAGAATGTATTGGGTTATGTGTGTCTGATTCTGGGTTCTTGTCTCCTGCAGTTGTTCCCCTCTCTAGTTAATGTATTTGTCTGGGCTTTGTAGGACCACACAGTAGCTGATTCTGGTGATTGCAGAGTGGCCTAGTTTGTGTAAATGTATTGTTCTTTCTCCATGTTCTTTTGAGATTTTGTTGTTTACAGACTTCTTTTTGTATTGAGAAATATAGCCAAAGCGTCTTTGACAAAAGGTTCTGCACCAGGCAAAAAGGATCTGAAACATAAGCTTGGAAACCTCTCTTAAAGTGGCAGTCTTGAATCATCCTTTCTTGTGTTTCCTCTTCCCATCTTTTCTATTTTGGACCACATCTTCTGCCCTAAAAACTTGACTCCCACCCCATCTCCTCTTTTATCCACACCTCCCCCACAAAAGCCCACATACCCGCACACACATACATTAAATGTATGGGGTGTCACCCCGTCTCTTAAATGATTTGTGAAAAAATTCTGAAGAAGCAAAAAATATTCTATCACTTTTTCTCAATACCCTGAGTCCCGACCATTCCTTGATAGGTGATTCAGGCCAAACCCTTAGATTGCTGTGTTTTAATCTCTAATCCTAGGGTAGAGGAGCAATGAGGGGCCTTTCATTTGGAAAGTGGGGTTGGAAGACCAAGAAAGGGAAGATGAATGTATGTCCAAGTCACTCAGGAACTTTTATGCAGGTGCAAAAAACTTAGGTCAGAGTAGCCACAAGATTGTTTAATAGGAGATGGGCGAATGTAACTCATGTTTACTGCTGGAAACCAAAGCTTTGTGTGAGGGAAGGAGGGTAGGAAAGCATGTGCCTGTCCTTTCCCTGATTCCTTCTCATTTCTGAACTACAGGAGACTGAGCCCCCTTGGGCTTTGGTGACCGCCATTACTGGGGACTGTTTGATGGTAGATTTTGCTGTGCCGGGTACTTCCACTTGCTATCTATCATTTTGTAAAACACGAGCTGACTTTTTCCTTCTCCTCATTTCCCTGGGAAAATAAAACGGAAGAATAAAGGCTTATTCGTACTGGGGGGGAAAAGAAATCTGTAGAAAATAACAGTTTGAGGCGTGTGGATTTGGGTTTCAACTCTGCCACTTGCTAGCTGATGTTTAACACTTTTTGTAACCTTTCCAAATTTCAGTTTCCACATCTGTGGAACGGAGAGAGTAACAGCAGCTTTTTAGGATGATTGTGAACATTAAAGGAGAACTTGGAAGCTGCCTTTCCTGTCTTCCCTGTCACCCTTCTTTGTCATTGGGGGATTCATCTGGGGGGGGGGTAGGGAGGGGGGAGGGGAACTTGTGGCCACTTCCTCCTCATCTCCTGCTCACTGTGGCTCTTCAAGCAGCAAAGGAATGCTCTGCCAGGAAGGCAGGCCCTTCCTCTCAAATGCAGGAGTACTTGCCAGCTGCTTAACAAACAGAGCTTAACATTTTGGTAGTATTATATCCAGATTTAAAAAACAAACAAATAAACAATGTGTTTCTCATGTTCTGTAAAAGAAAAAAACTTCAGAAACATTTTGGCAATAGTGTAGAAAACAGCAAGGACTCCAATTGTACAGATATTTTCCTGTTTGGGGGAATTATTTCTTGATTGGTAGAATTCTAGAACTAGAACTTAAAAGGACAAAGAATGTTGATGCTTAGGGATTTTGTTACAAGTTTGTAAACTGCTCAGGTAGCAGCAGTGTTTCTCTGGAGGGGCCTGTCCAGGCCACCAGCTCCCACAGCTGTGCCTAGAGCGCCTGTGACTGTGTCTCCCCCTACTGACCCTCTAGGCAAGGCATGGTCTACCAGTGCTTTGTGTGGCAGTCCTAGGAAGACGAGGCCTGTAAAGGAAGGAACTTGTGGTTGGGGACAGTTATCTGAGAAGTATTTCTAGGTTTTGCCCCCCTATTCTTAAGGGCTGTTGCTGTTCAATGTAGCCCTTTAGTCAAGGCCAGGCCTTGGGGCAGGAAGGTGATATCCATCAACTCTGCTAAGCTCACCAGGGGCCCCTTCTGTCCTTTGGCCTTCACGAGTTCCTGCCTTGTGTTCTGTTCTGTCAGACATTACAGGAGACCCCAAAGAAATAAACCTGTGATGCTTTCTGCTGCCAGTCCCCAAAATGCCTGGGCCTCCAGGGGCAACTAACTCCCTTTGCCTCTTTTCCATGTCTTTATGATGGGGCCAGTGAGTAGCCCAGGGCTGAGGCCTTACATGTCAGCCCTGTGGGAGGAAGGGCACAAAGAGAAGAAGGTGTGAGTTTCATGCATCACTCTTCTGTGCACTGGGAATAGCCTCCCCCTCAGGGTCCTGAGGAATTAAGGAGATAGCTGGATCGAGTGCCCTGCGTGCTGGGTGCATATACCTGTGTTACCCAGGTAGCACCTGCTGGCAGCTCACCTGTCCTCCCTGTCTCCTGCATTTCCAACCCAGCTAATGGATGCCTGTTGCTGGGGACTGTGGCACACCCAAGTCTCTTTGAGAAGCTTCTCTAGGGTTGTTTGGGCCTGCTGGGCAGCATAGAAGTGGATATTCTGTGCCATTTGTTCTGGGCTAACCTCTGGAAAAACATTTGGATGGGGTTCATTATCCTGCCCTTGTCCCACCAAACCCCATGTCTTCTGGGGCTTGACCTCTGTTGTTTATCCCTCTTGTAACCATTCTGTCTACCATGTATCTACCCCTAAAGCTGATACTGTACAGCTAGCATCATGTGTCCATAGCGCATGCTTGGATGTCTGTGGCTGGGAGTGTGTCCACCTCTAGGTATAGGCAGCCTCTCATGTTCAGTTTCCTGTGGGCCATGATGTTCAGTTCTCTCTGTGGGGTGTCTCCTCTCTCCTTTGACCTACCCATACTGTTCAATCTGTTCCCTCCACCGTCCTGAGGTCTTGTCTCCCTTGAGGCAGGTGGTGTAGAGCAAATACTGGACTGAGAGTCAGAAGTCCTGGTTACTCCAGACAGCTACTGAGTCACTTCTACTTCCTGACACTTTGGTGAAAGTCTAGAGTAAAAGTTTTGGCAAAGTATAGAGCTAAGAAGTCCTCACTGCCTCCTCTGGTCTCATCAGTTTCCCATACAGAGGAACCTGGCATTGTGGCCTGGCCTCTCGGGAGCCCTGTGCTCTCCATCCCTGCTGCTGGAGGGAAGCTTAGACTGGGTGCATTCTTCTGACCCCAGGGCCGCAGCAGTGGTGTCATTGGTATCCAGTTGTCCTGGCTGTTTTGGAAGTAGTGGCCTCTATATTTAGTAAGCTGCCTAGTTGGAGGTCTTTCTGAAGCTTAACCAGCTCACCTTGTGTTTTAATCCAACTGTCTGTCCTTCCCTTTTATCGTGGGAAGAGTTGATGTTCATGCCCCAAACAAAACAATCTGTTTTTGCTGGAGACAAAGGCTTCTCACTTGAAACCCTGCCCCTTCCTGGCCCCTGCTTTGTTTCTTAAGTAACTTCCAGTGGGCTGTCAGCATTGATGCTGGTTCCTTCCTGGTACAATCCCTGTTGGTGAAGGAGCGTCTCCCTCACTTATCTTCTGTATTGGGATATCACAGGAGTGAAAAGAATGTTGAAAAAGATGGAAGCATAATTTTCTGTGAGAAAACAGATTGATTTCAAATATGTCCTTCTTACCTCCTGCCTCAGACAATGGCCCTCTGCACACCATTTCCCTCAGTTCTGATACCCTCATTTTATTTTAAGCTGCAAGAATCAAATCTGTGAGTAAAGCTTCTTCCCTTTTAGCAATAGGACATCTCATAGGATGTGAGGCAGGGTGTTTTCTTGGGAACATTTGTCATTTAGCTTTTCCCCCAAATAAAAAGAACTTTGTATGGCTCTGGCAGCTGTGAGAATGTGGAATATATTCACAACCTGTAGCCCCAACACTGTCTGGAATTGTGGGCCAACATTTCGGAGACAATTGAGGTCATCCAGTAAATTCCCCTGGGACTGAAGTTAACTCAAGGCATTTAATTAGCTTCTGAGGACAGGGGGGTAGCACTTGTATCGTGCTAGTGAGGGATGCTTCTCCTGTGTGCCTAGGAGGGTCATTAGCAGGCAAGAACGTTAGGGGCTGTAAGATGGGGAAGGGTTTCCTCCGGACACCTCCAGGGATTCAGCCTATCCTGATTGCTTGTGGGACAGCTGTTGCTGTGTGGGCATGGAGTTGAGAGTGAGACCAAGGCTCCTTGCCTCCTTCCTAACTTGCTTCTCAGCAGGTCTGAGCCACCGCCTCTTCATCCCGACCTAGGAGTCATGCCCACTGTGTATGGTTGTTTCGAGGAGTGAATTGGAAAAGCTTCTAGGCACAGCTTCCTTATCTGGGTGAGCTGGGGTGCGTGCTCGCAGTGGCCAGGACCTGCTACTTCCTGTGCCATGGTATTCTGGAACTTTGAAGAAACAAATGACTTCGTGAAACAGTGGACCCAGCACACTGATCTGGGCGTCTTAGCTCTTGGCCTCTTTCTAAGGGGCACTGTCTGGAAAGTGTTGCTCTCTGGCCATTCCATTTGGTGCCTGTTTTGACAACTGCCCTGACTAGCACTCAGGGCAGTAATACACCCCTGAGCTGAGCCCTCGAGACCTTGGTTTTTCTTTTGGAAAGGAGACACCTTCTGTTTGCTCGCTTGTTCCTTCATTTGGTGATCTGTAAACATCTATTCTGTTTCTGCTGTTAATCTAGGAAACAGGAGGGGCCCTTCCTTCTCATCTCAGGCAGCCGGAGGCCTTGCTGGGGGACAGGCGCAGGGACATTTGTGGAGGGAAGTGCTACAACCCGCTTGCAGATACCCGGTGCGGGGAGGTGGAGAGCTGGAGGCGACCTGCAGGGATCCCCAAGGAGCTGAAATTAGAGAGGCAGAGAAGGAAAGGTGCTCAGGAGAGACGGGAGTTTCCTCATCTGCAGAGAGAATTCACTAGGCTGTCTTGGGGAGCCTTGGGGGTCACACTCTCCGTTTGAGGGAGGAAGGAGGTAGGGACTACTTGCCCCTGCTGGCTACATCCCAGATATTCCTGGCATATCCCACTGTGGGGGAGTGTTTGTATGTATGTGTTTCTTACCCCTTCCCTCCTCCCACCACCACATCCTAGATGAGATCCTGGCTGTGCTTGGATGGAGGGGATACTGGTCCGAGGCCTTGTGCGTGGGGCATGGCTCTGCTGAAGCCTCCAGGAGCAGGAATGAGGTTGGATGGTCAGTTGAGGTCAGGATGGTATGTTTGGTTGTTAATACAGAATCTTTTTCCCATGGCAAACGTGACATTGTTTGACTTTATTTTTGGCATGGGCTGCATGAGTTCTTATAAATTCTGATACATGGAGATATCAGGGAAGTGAAGGCTAGTGTGTCCAGAAAACCCAGAAAACCCAGAAACGGGGCCACAGAGGGCTGGCTGGGGCCTGTGGGGTGAGCGGAACTCCGACTTATAGCCCCTGGCTTGGCAAACTTGCTAATTGTATAACGAAGTAAAAAACATGTTTTGGTAACAGTTGTATTGAGATGTAATTCACATACTATACTATTTACTCATCTAAGGCTAGCAAGTCAGTGGTTTTTTATGCAGCATCATCAGTCAATTTTGGAACATTTTCATCACTCCAGAGAGAAATACCATGCCCTGTAGCAATCACCCCCATTTTTCTCCAGTGCCCCCGAGCCTCAGGCAACTTTCTGCTCTACGGGTTTGCCTGCTCTGGACATTTTCATATCAGTGGAATCTTGTAACATGTGGCCTTTTGTGTCTAACTTCTCTCAGTGCAATGTTTTCAAGGCTCCCCACATGGTAGCATGTATTAGAATTTTATTCCTTTTTAAGGCTGAATAATACTCTTATCATAGGGATAGGCCACATTTTGTTTTTCTGCTTACCTGTAGGTGGACATTTGGGTGGTTCCCACTTCGGGGCTCTTGTGAACAGTGCTGCTGTGTACTCTGCAAGTTTGTGAGGGCGTTGGTGTTTGCAGTCTTCTTGGGTATGCATCTGGGAGTGGAATTGCCAGGTCGCGTGGTAACTGTTTAACATTTTGAGGAACTGCCAAACTGTCTTCCAAAGTGACTGTAGCATTTTACATTCCCTGCAGTGATGGATGAAGGTTCTAATTTCCGCACATCCTCCCTAAAACCTGTCCCTGTCCGTCTTTTTCCTTATACTCATCCCAGTGAGTGTGAAGTGGTATCTCATGATTTTGATTTGCATTTTATTGATGGCTGGAAAAAATTTTAACTTCTCAATGTGTTTTATCATAAGTTAAACTAGGATGATAATGAAGAATGTGTATTTATTTGTGAAAATATTCTTTTAAGCACTGTGTCACCTGCTGTTCTTAACTGCTTTATAAACATTAGCTCATTTACCCTCTGATAGCCGTTAGATGTAGGCACTATTTTTACCTCCATTTTATGGATGAGAAAAGTTGAAGCCTAGAGAACCTAAGTAACTCACCTAAGGTCATATTGTTAGGCCACCGTCACTCGCAGAATGATCAAACATGGTGCCTGGCATTTCCTCGGCCCATTAGCAGCAGTTTTTCCTGGATGCACATAGTGAAATAGGCCAGGCATGATCCCGCTAGAGCCACACGTTCATGGGTTTTGCTGCTGCTTATGAGCCTTTGGCCATATGAACTAGTGGTGGTGGATCGCCAGAATTTATTTTCTCTTACCTGATAGAGAATTACCTATGTGTCTCCTCTGGTAGAGGAGACACACCGTGAAGGTGGTTTCCCCTTGACTGGTGGCTGTGCATGTCACCTTTCCTTTCTGTTAAACAGATAGACCAAGGCTACAGTCAGGTCTGAGTGGGAAGCCACTAAGATAGAACCATTTTACCATCCTTTCTTTGTCCCTGTCACACCCCCTTTACTTGCCCTGCACCACAATGACGACACTTGATTATTTTCTTTCAGCTGTGTTTTCTCAGCTGAGCCTCTGCCAGCCTGTCCCAGGTGCCGGTGGGCCAGCCAGCTTGCTGTGGGGAGCGGCCCCTCTTTTCTGAATGTGGGCCCTTCCAGTCTCACCTTCCATCTTTCCCTCCAAAGAGTATTTGAGCAGTGTGGGCTACCTGCTGTATTCGAAAGCCTGCACTCTGTTATTTCCTGAGACACTCTGGGGCGCCAGCGTGGGGCACTTGATAAAAGTCTTCTGTCTCTAGAGAAGCTTGCTCTGCTGGGGTTCTGACTGGTTTGGGGAGTGGTCGGCACATGGAGTGCTGAGAGGGGGCTTCATTGTTGCTTTCAGGTACTTGTGTGGAACAGCCGCAAATTTCCACACTGTGTGTTCTGGTGTTTTCTTTTATATTTCATCTCGCATTGTGTTTTCCTCAGTTTAGGGTTATTTAAACCTCACACACCAAAACCTAGAAATAGCCTTGAACTGTTCATCCTCCAGCAGATACCAGTCTCACTCTCTGTAACCTGAGAGAGAGGCATCATTTTCCTCCCAGTGTCTAGGAGCGCTGTCTTCTGTCCCACAGTGCGGGTTTAATGGCCCTGTGGTGGGAAAGGGCTGTGGTGGGACCAGGGCGATGCCTCCAGGCCATTTTACCTGCCGACTCCAGGCTAGCTCCCCAGTGGCCTCTGCTGCCATCTCCTGAGTCCTGGGGCTGCCCGTTGGATTCTGTGGCAGAGTTGCTCTTGAAACAGGTAGGCAGAGTTGCTCTTGAAACTGCACAGGAATTCCCTCCCCAGTGCTGCTCTTGCTGTGCAGGACTGCTCTGGCCCTCTGAGAGCAGAGGCAGGAGGTCCCCATCCGAGGCAGGAACGCCTGTACCTCCAGGGCTGGCTGGCAGACTGCCTCTTAAGTCACATCCATCGAGGTGGGGGAGGGGGTGGTGGAGGTTACTAGGTGCCAGTGGTTCTGTCAAGGCCTTGACACAAGAGAGGCTGTTACCTTCTGAAGTCCTGTAAAGAGGAGAGGCTTTCTGGCCAGGTGCTGTTCCCTGGACTGCGGCTCCACAGAGGAAAGATGCTGTACGACCTAGGTAGGGCCTTTTTAATACACTTGAGTTTCTTGATTTTTAAAATCATGATTCCTGCCCCATACAGGACATCTCCCACCCAAAAGGAGATTTAAAAACTCTTTTTGTGAAGTAAACCATGCATGCAGAAAAGCGCACACACCACACTACAAGGTACATACCTTAATCAATTTTCAGGAAGCATAGCATCTCCAGGTGGGTTTGGGGTGGAGGGGGCTTGTCCGGGGTAAAATGTCTGTGGGATGTTGCAGTAAGGCAGGGTGCTGTCCTGGGCTGCCATGTCTCTTTCAGCCCTGCTGGTGCCCAGCACAGCGGAGGGGCCTGGTATTGTCTTCCTCAGTGTTTATGGGGCTTGGTTTCAGGGCCCCTCACATACCAAAGCCCACAAAGCTTAAGTCCCTTATATAAAAAGGCATAGTATTTGCATATAACCCATGTACATCTTACTGTATACTTCATACCATCTCTAGATTACTTATACTACCTAATACAATGTAAATACTATGTAAATAGTACTGTATTGTTTAGGGGATACTGAGCAGACAAAATGTCTGTAAATCTACAGTACAGACACAATCATTGTGGGCCTAACTACACAGTACACACCAGCAACAATTTGACTCCCTCCCCTTCCCCCTCCCCCAAATATTTTCAGTGGTGGTTGAATCCATGGATGTGGAACCCATGGAAACAGGACCAACTCTGCTTGTTAGTCCACTGAATGGCTGGATAAGTGAAAGGAAACTTGATTCTCATAGTCTGGGATTTCCCAGTGAGCCTGTGGTTGTTTAGGCATTTCTGCTTCTTACCCCTTTGTGATCGACTTGTGGGAGCACCTCTGCCCAGAGGACTTGATGGTGGCTGGCAGCAAAGGAAACACCAGTGTGAGCAAAGACTGGCCTCAGAAAATTGAGATGTGATCATTTCTGAGAGGGAGTGCCAAGAGCACTTCTGGAGGCCGCCTTCCCCAATATCCTCCTCCTGCCTGGGCCCGTTAGAAGTCCCATAGGTCCCCTGGGGCTGGGAAAGGCTCTCCTTCCTGCCCTGTGTGCTGTGTATGGAGCTCTGGAGCCCGACAAAGCCCACCACAGAATGGGTGCTGGTTCAGAGCTGAGTCTTCCTGAGCACTCACTCAGTGTCTGACCAGTTGAAGGCTTTGGCCACACCCATGTGAGAGATTTGGGATGGAGAGCTGTTTCTTGGAAGGCAAGTCAGCCTCTGTTGTGAGCAAGGCCTCTGTCCATCTCAGAGGCTGGGCTTGCATCAGGGTGGAGAAGCTTCATGAGTAAAGCACCCCCTGTGTGCGCAAAAATCGCTGCTAAGTCTTTGTAATTGACTGATCTGTGTGTTTTCTCACGTGTGGAAGGACATGTCAGGAGTAGCAAGTTATAAAGATGGATCTTAAAACACCACTGTGTCAACGTTGGTCCTCAGGAAGTGTAAATTTGGGGCTTTCCAGTGGGAAAGAGATGAGTGAGAACAGCCAAGATAATGACTTCTTTCTCCAATGCAGGCCTTTCTGTAATGCTTGCAAGGCTCTTGGGTCTTAATAATCCTTTCACTGGACTGGTGAAGTCTTTGGAGGGAGTGAGACTTGACGCCTTCTCTCTGAAGGTTTTATGTATCTTCCACACATTTTGGTTATTTCTTTGCTCCTGTTCCTGCCATTTGGAACTTTAAATGAGAGGTCATTAGGCTTTGATGTACTTCAGGCTCCCTGCCCTGTGAGGGAGGGTGTTGGTCTTTTTTCTGTGAATTGAGGGGAAACACTTGTATCTGAGAAGAAAAGGGTACTTATTCCAGGGTTCTAGACTTACACTGGTGCCACCAGCCCCTCTCAGTGAGGAACCCCAAGGGTCCTCAGGAAAGAGTTGAGGAACCTGTGCAGGACAGGGACTTCGGTCCCGCTGCCAGGTTTGGGTAGGGAGTGGAGCCCAGATAGCCTGGGCACTGTTTGGGTTCCTGTCTCCCTGGCATTTGGGCACAGGCCCTCTCCTTAGAGGGATTTCGGGGCTCTTAGTTCCAGGCCAGTTTCCTTCTCCAAGCATGCACATGGAATGAGGGCCTAGCAGGTACACCCTGAGCCTGGCACTACTGGTGTGGGTAGATACTTGGGTTCCACAGAGCAAGCTTCTTGTCACTGCTCTTTGTCCTGGGTGCCCTGGTTTCCCTGGAGCCCGGTGTCTGTAGGGCAAAGGGAAGGGCTTGAGGTCTGCAGCCCTGGCCTGGCCTATATTCAGGGAAACTCAGTATGCAGGCCCCAGGTACAGGTTCTCCTGAGGGTCCCCTGCCTTTTCTTATCCCCTCTGCCCCACTCAGTGTTCAGAAACATGAACAGTGGGGGGTGGGGGGTGGGAAGTGCAGTGATTGTTGATATTCACAAGCTCAGTCTCAAGTGTCTTTGTCTCTGACTAGTTTAGATTCTTGGAATAAATCTGATTTTCTCCCCCCAAGGGCGATTCGAAGTCCTTTGGGCTTCCAGCTTTTGTGGGACCTGCTAAGCCAAGATCTATGCTGGCCCCAGGTTGTGAGGCTCAACATGCTCCCCTCTGGGTCTATATGTAGTTGCCCCCGCAGTTGCCAGGAAAGGGGTGTGTATGTAGGACCCACCAGTGAGCTCTGTGGTTCAGTACTGCCCATGGACTGGCAACAAACACTGCACCTGTGGCCCGCCCCCATCCCCACCCCGTGTGCACATGCTGGTCTCCATCCAGATGCTTGCTCAGATCAGAAGCCAAAGGAGCTGGACCCAGAGGTCAGGGCAGGGACTGTGGGTGTGGGTGTCTGCTTTCCTCATTTCTTGGGCTTTGCCCCTTCTTGTCACACAGAAATGCGGCAGCCTTGGCCACATTCCTTCCCCTCTCACACGTCTCTCATAAGTGGTACCTGCACAGTCTCTGCCTTCCCACCTTCCCAAGGTTCTTGGTGTTACCGGAGGGGAGAGGGTTGCCTTTCCCCTCAGGCTGCCCAATGGCCTGATGGAGTGCTAACTGAAGCACTGGGCGCTGGAACACCTTATGAAATCATATTCTCAATTATATCCACTATGCACCCCCTTGGCCTCCCAGTATCCCCCTGTAACAGCAAGCTCTTCACTGATGTGTTTTGTCTCTACTCTCTCTCTCTGTCATTGCTGTCATTGGGTCCTCTTTGGCCCAGCCAGAGCTGTTAGTGACTTGATACAGCTGGATGACCAGCCAGGGACAGGCAGCCAGCCAGCTCTCAGAGATGCCTGCAGTGGCATCAGAGATCAGGGTCTACCTTTGAGGTAGTTGTCCCCAATCTTGGCTGGACATTAGAAGCACTAGGAAACCTTTTAATGCCCATGCCCCGCCCCAGAAAATTTAAATCCAAAAGTCTCTGGGAATGGAACCTCTATTTAAAGATCTCTCCAGGTGATTCTATTATTCAGCAAACCCTGAAGATCATTGCTTTAAGCTCTAAGCCTTCCAATTTAAGATTGCAGGCCTTCTTTCAGCCTTAGCAGTGAGGCTCCGGTCTCCCTCAAGCCTCTTCTTCCTGCTACAGACCCTAGTACTGCAGGGTGAACGGGGAGGTCCCACTGATGGAGCTCGGTGGAAGTTATGGCCCCCAACAGCTGTATTGCTTTCAGTCTCACTGAGGCAAACAGCGGCTTGTTTTTTCCACATCTACCTGGCTGGCCTTTAGGCAAGAGAGCGGTTAAATTCTGTGGAATGGCAGCACTCTGTACCTTCCAGGAGGGGTAGCGGCAGCTGAAGGTCTTGTGAACTAAAATGTAGAAATCTCCATATAAGGCCAAGACTGCCTCAGCCTGCCTGCATGCCACCCGCTGCCCCCTCTCCACAGAGACCGCTCAGACAAGGCCGGAAATGCAGCGTTTGCCCAAAAGTGCCTTTAGCCCCCGCTCTTTCCCTTCCCTGTATCTTCTTACTGTCTCCAGTTTTCTCCCCTCCCTTCTTAACCAACATGCCCTCGAAGAGAGGGTTCAAAAACTCATGCTGAAAGCCTGAAAGTATAAAATACTTAATATCTACTCTACCCACTGCTCAGTGCTTGGGTGTATGGGGAATGTGACAGCTGCTTCTTCTGTAGCTCACTGGAAGGGTTTCCAGGCAGTGGTGTAAAAAGGAATTGTGTACCTTTGGAAATAAGTGGAATCTGCAAGACTGAGGGCAAAAGGACTACATAAGCACTGTGCTCCGGTTCAGACAGTCCTTTGCCGCAGGGCGCTGGTTAACAATTCTGAAACCACTGTGTACCTGTACTGGCATTGGGCGGTCAAGTGAATGGATAGCACTATGGGTTACAAGCAAGCAAGGGAGAGGCTAGAATTAACCGTGTGGTACTGGATTAGAGCTGAAGACATCAGTATGTTTAGCTTAATAGAGACAAATAAAGAGAGAGAGATCAAGGGAGATATGTGTTATACAGGGTTTTGTGCACCTGTATGTCCTTGCTCTGTCAGCTGAGGCCTAGAGACAGCAAAACCCCAACTGCAACAAGCACACCTAGCATCCAGATCTTGGTTTCTACTTTCATTCTCCAGTAAAAGGAATGAGGGCTCTTTGGAGAAATGGCCAATTCTAGGACTGGGAAATGAAGTGTCACTGGAGTTGCCCTTAAAGGGTGGGAAGGACATTGCACCTAGCCAGGAAGCCCAGGCTGGTGTCCAGCCATAGGACAAGGGGAACTGGGATCATAGGAGTGAAGCTAAAAAGTGGTTGGATTCTGGTCATGGTCAGAACATTACCAAGGGATTTCCCTTTATCTCCCCGAGGCCCTGGGTACTCCACTGCTGTGACTTGTTGTCCTGGGAACTCTGATTCCTGCCTCTACTATGGGATGAGACCTGAGGATGGGCAGCCAGTGAGTGAGTGAGTGAGCAGGAGAGTGATTGTTGAGGCTTAAACTAGCATTCTTCCCAGGACTAGTTATACTTCAGTTGTAAGACTCTCTTTCAGACTTTTCTGTCTGATTAAAACAAGGCAGCAGACCCCAAAGGAGAATTGAGGAATAGCTCATTCATCAGCACCTCAAGGACTAGCAGTCTTCCACTCTCCTTCTCCCTCTGTCAGGGCTGCCCTCCCCTTACCTGTGCCCCACTCCCTTGCCTTCTGCTTGTTACAGAACAGATGGGGGGGGGCATTCACAATATACTATTATGGAAAGGACCCCTCCTTTCTCTCTCTGGGGGTCCCCCTGCCACACTCACACCTACTAGGTTCGCAATGTCTGCTGCCAGAGGAAAGACGTCTCTCAATGCCAGAGACTGGTGAAAAGGAAAGGAATTATTTATTTAAAAGTTACACAGACTTAGAGTAATAACTTAATGTCTTCATTAAAATACTAAAGTCCTCTAGAATACCCACAGATGCACAGTCCCTCCCTCTCCCTCTGCCCAGTCGGGGGTACCATATCTCAGGAAAAGAAGTAGAAGTCCGTGATTCAGGCTCCTGGCACCATCAGCTGTGTGGCTGCCACAATCTCCAGTTAATCCAGAGCCATGTGGCACCTTCTCACAGCCCACCAGCAAGAATCCTTTCTCCCTTTTCTTCCTGGCAAAGTCTGTCCTGCTGCCTAAGCCGCATGGCAATAAGGAGCTCCTCAAAACCACGTGGTCCTCTCTCTTCTCCCCAAAACCACGTGGTCCTCTCTCTTCTCCCCAAAACCACGTGGTCCTCTCTCTTCTCCCCAAAACCACGTGGTCCTCTCTCTTCTCCCCAAAACCGCGTGGTCCTCTCTCTTCTCCCCAAAACTGCGTGGTCCTCTCTCTGGTATGACTGCCACGCCTGGGTTTAAATCCCAGCGCCAGTCTTCCTCTGCAGCCCCATTTCCGACTGCTCCTACAATCACTTACACCTGCCAGCGTTCCCTATTCTTCCAGCTTTACTGGGCTGCCATAGTAAGCCCAGTAAAGCTAGCTGTGGCCCCATGGCATGGAGCCAATCTTCTCCTAGCTCTCACGCAGGCCCTGTAACCAGGGCGAGTTGCTTCCCAGTTACATCTTGGGTGGAAGTCACTCCCATCCCCCTGGCTGAAAGCCTGGCCACAGCTATTTAGCATATCTATGAAACCAGTGAAAGGTTATAGATGTGTTAAATGACCACACCAGGGGCAAGCTGCAAAGCTGTTGCCATACAAAATAGCTCTGAATGGCTCTGTTCCATGTGTCCCTTCCCCCAGCTCAGGCTTGTGGGGGTGAGGCCTTACATATTTTTCTAATATTTCCTGGACACCTTGAATTCTGGACCCCATTACAAATCCCTATTTGGGGCCCTCCTCTTGGCTGTACCCTGTTTCATGCTTACCTGGCCTTGGGGAAGCCTTTCCCACCTGGCCTGTTCAAAATGACCTCTCACCCCAAACTCCTTTTCTCACTGCTGTTTCATTTTTCACTCTGGGCCATAACTACAACCACCTAACAGGCACACTGTGTATTTATTTTGCTTGTCTGACTCTAGATTGTAAGGTAGCCTTCACGAGGTCAGAGATTTTGGTGTTTGTTCATTACTGTATTCCTAATACCTAGAATAGTGCCCAATACATGCATAGTAGGTGCTCATTAAATGCCCACTAAATGGATGAGTGCTGTTGGTAGCAGTTGCTTTACATTCCTGAATGTTTTTCATGTATCTACAATGTAGATGATGCCAGCCTCAAATTTATGGGAACAAAATGTTCGTTTATAAAATAAAACCCTTAATAAATATGCTACCTTATCTCCTGTGGAACTCTGTCTCTCCTTCGAGACAGATGTGATGCTTGTGCCACAAAGAGCCTTTTAAGACACTTACAGTCTCTGTTTTCCGGCTTGTGCACGGCACTGTCCACAGGCTGTGTTCATACCTGTGTTTCAGTGCTGATCTCCCTGAGACTCGAGCCTCACTCATTGCTGGGTCCGCAGGGCCTGGCATCCAGTGCATGTTTGTTGAATTAATGCTCTTTGGAGCCAGTGGCCCTGTCTTGTATCCCCAGTCCCTCCTCAGTCAACCCTCATTCTGTAGATTAAACAGCCTTGGCTCTTTTAGTCTACTCCCACAGGACATGATTTGGGGCCCTTTTCTCCACTGCTGCTTGTTCCTATGAGCCAGGTTCTGTTTATTTCTGGTCTCTGTCGAGTGTTGACTTGTGTGAGTCCTGTCTCCGAGCCACCTTCTCTGTGTTCCTATGTGGGAAGCCCAGCTTTGTCTGGAGGAAGATGGCCTCCTTGGGCTGGGGTTGGGGCTTCCTGGAGAGGCATTTCAGAGCAGGAGAAAGGGACTGGGAAGGGAACCAGGGAGGAGAAAGGCTGTCTCCAGGTTGTTTGTGAGCTGCCAATACCTGGCACCAGCACTAACCTTCCTACTCCCAACTCACCATGTCCTTGCTTCCCTGGCTCCAGGAAGCCACCTGGTGGCCCTGAGCCCTGTGGATGCTGAAGTTGATCCTGCCTGGCTTTGTGCCCGTGGCCATCTGACCCCTCTGGGCTCTGCTTCCTTACCTGCTGGATACCCAATAGTATCTCAGGCCCTCCAGCTGTGATGGACATGATTCTCTGCCAAAAGGAAGCTGTTTCTGTTGAGCAGCGACACAGGCTGTCAGCACACACTGGTTTCATGCTCCTGTGTATCTGAGAATAAAGCTGAGTTCAAGTCCTTTTCACCCTCCCTCATTCCTCAGGCTCTGCCCTGTGGGGCTGCTTCTGCACTGCTCTGCTGCCCTGGACTCCTTCTCTTCCCTGGCCTGCCATGCCCCTGCCCTGCCACGCCCCTGCCCCAGTGAGCCTGTCTTCTCAGCCCCTGGCCATCTCCAGGAGGCCTTCTCAGCTCCACCAGTTGGATGGCTCTCAGGTCCTCTGTCTCTTTAGCTCCCGTGATTTGGGGGACACCCCAGTGTTGCTGCTGGAATGGGTTTGTGTCCCAGGGTTAGCTGCAACAAAGGCCTGAGGGGGGCTGCTGGCTTCTTTCTCTCCCCTCTCCCTGCCTCTGCTGCTTCCCTTCTTGTCCTGCCTGTCTGAGCCTTGTTGCTTGTGGTATCAGCCTAGAAGGATCTGTTTTCCATAAAGGCAGAGGCATAGAGATTCCAGAGAAAGGTAGCTGGAGTATAGGTCAAATACAGAGAAACAGAAAGGAAATTTAGTATTTTAGTTTAGCACCTGTTCTAACCCTGAGTCACTGGGGCCCAAACCCTAGGAGTCATCCCTGGCTGCTTTTTTTTTCCCCCCTCACCCACCACACACCTGAAGGTCATTTGGCTCTACCTTCAACATATTCCAAAGCCAGCCACTCTTCGCCCCAAGTACCATTAGCATTCTTGTCCAACTGTCTCTTCTGCCTTCCTCACTTGTCAGGGTCAGGCTTCTGCCCTCTCTCACCTCCATTGCGGATCATATCCTTTGGCCCAGCAAGCTGTGGCCACTGGGGACTCCCTTTGTCCTGCCTGCAGGCCTGCTTGCCAGCCTTAACAGGCCACACCCAGCTCCTCCCTTCCCCGTAGCCTCAGAACTAACTTTTTTCTCCACTGGGCATTTGCTTGGACTGTGTGTGGGTCCACCTCCCCAGGTATTTCCTAGCTCCCTGCCTGCTTTCCTTTTATTCCTGTCACTTATCACTACCTGACATCAGATAGCTCTTTGTTTTTCTCTCATTTTCCTTCATCACCGTAAATATGAGGTGAGCTTTTCTTAAAGTGGGCTGTTGGTCCTGTTCTCACCTCCATTCCTAGCTCCAGCCAAGAACAGTGCCCCCTCCACAAGGCAGATGCTCAGTAGATGGCTGTGAGTCAGCATGTGCCTGTAAATGAGTGAACCAGTCTGCACCTAACCTTTCGTCTTGCCAGTCCTGAGGTGATTGGGTGGTCTTCTAGACAGGACTGTGAAAACATCTTCTCTTGCTCTCCGCAGACATGATTATCAATGTAAAGCGGAAGGAGACAGGCTCAGGAGTCCAGACTTGAGTCAGACAGGTGACAGCGTCCTTCCTCCAGGAGCCTTTTAGGTCAGCTCCCAAACTGTGACTCACCAGGAGCAGAGGCTGAGACAAGGGACATTTGTGCATGCAGAACAGCCAAAGAGGAAGAAAGGGCACAGGTGCCAGATGGAAACCAGGACAGGCAAAACCATGAAGGCAGGGTTTAGTGGTTTGGCTGGTGGGAAAAAAAGATCAATTTACTTCAAGGGCTGGAGCTAAGGAAATAACTCTCTGGTTCTGGGGTAAACCAGGCCAGTGCACTAAACTGTTTAAGGCAGAGGGCTCATACTTGTAACAGATGCTCATTTGTATGTTGCCTGTATCTGTGACATTCAGCTTTCAGAAAACTAGTTCTTTTATTGTTCAGGTATGGCTGTGGTGTGGGGTATTGATACCATATAGCAGAGGAACGCAGCAGGATTCTGGGGAGGGACCCATGCTCCGGGCTTCCATGCTTTTTTGTGTGTGGTGGGATATTGTTCCTTCCTTTGAGCTAGGGTGGGAAATGGGGAGAGGTAGGAAGCTGGGTGGTGGGAGATCTGTGCCCACTGAGGAGTCTGTTCTGTCCTCACTGGGAAGGACCTCACACAAGGCCACTGTGTGTTGTGCCACAGTTGACCAGGCTCCATCCATAGAATGACCACTTCCACAAAAGGAACATGTTGGCCTAAAAGACGCACTTCCTTCTGTCTGGAATCCCAAGTTGCCCTGGACACTTGTGTGCATGTGTCTGTGTCTGTGTGTTTTTAAATACATACAACATAAAATTTACCATCTTATCCATTTTTAAGCCTGTAGTTTGGTGGCATTAAACACATTCACATTGCTGTGCTGCCGTCACCACCATCCATCTTCAGTCTTCTCACACCGAAACGCCAGACCTACTGAACAATCATATTTGTCCTTTTGTGTCTGGTGTGTTTCACTTAACACATTCCATGTTGTATTGTAGCATATGTCAGAATTTTACTTCTTTTTACGGTGCAATAATATTTCATTGTATGTATATACCACATTTTTGTTCACTTGTTCATCCGTCAGTTCCACCTTTTGACTGTTGTCAGTAGTGCTGCTATGAACAGGATGTACAAGTATCTGTTTGAGATGCTGATTTCAGTTCTTCTGGGTATATACCCCAAAGTGGAGCTGCTGGGTGATACGATGGTTCTGTTTAATTTTTTTCAGAAACTGCCACACTGTTCTGCACAGTGGCTGCACCATTGTGTCTTCCCACCAGCAGCACACAAGGGCTCTGATTTCTTCACATCCTGGTCAACACCTGTTCTCAGCATTTTTATTATAACCAACCTAGTAGGTGTGAAGTGGCATCTCATTGTGGTTTTAATTTGCATTTGCCTAATAACTAATTATTCTGAGCATCTTTTCATGTGTTTATTGGCCACCTGTATATATTCTTTGGAGAAATGTTTTTTCAAGTCTTTTAAATTGTGTTCTTCCTTTCTTTTGCTGTTGAGTTGTAGGACTTCTTTAAATAGTCTGTATGTTAATCCTTTATCACATGTGAGTTGCAAATATTTTCTTCAGTCTGTGGATTGACTTTTCACTCTGATAGTGTCCTTAAAGACACAAAAGTTTGTAATTTTGATAAAGTACTGTTTATCTACTTTTTCTTGTCGCTTGTGCTTTCGGTGTCATATCCAATCATAGGTTGAATGTTATGAAGCTATTGCCTTCGGTCTTCTAAGAGTGTTACAGTTTTTGCTCTCAGATTTGGGTCTGACTAGTTTGAATTTATTGTTGTGTATGGTGTAATGGGCACTTGGTTCTTGTGGAGTTCTGCTACTATGTTTGTTGGGTCGGCTGAGGAGGTGGAAATCGATTCTTCCTGCATGACTCTGCCTCCAGTCTTAGGAGTAAGGTTGGCCTTGGCTGCGTGGTAAAAACTTTCCTGGCAGAGGGCCCTTTACTGCTTGGTAGGAGCCTGGGCATCTTGCTGCCCAGCCAGCGGCCTGCACTAGCAGGCCAGTCTGGCACAGCAGGTTCGAGAAGGAACTTCCTGGCCTTGGCAATAAGGGAAATGGGTCCTTGTTGTGTTCTTTTCTCCTTTAAAAAATAAGTTTAGCATACCCTCCCAATGCCCCAGGAATGCAGGGAGTTTGGCTGGTTGACAAAGCCCCGCATGGGTCATTTCTGCAGCACCCCAGCCTCCCCAGAGCACTTCGGTATATACAGTATCGAGCTCACTGGCCCCTCTTCCCACAGCTTCCATTGGTACTTGGGATTAACTAACACTCCTTGTGTTCTGTTGAATCCATGGAAGCCCTGAATGCCTCAGAAAGCCCACACTGCTCCTGGATGGGGCCAGAGTGGAATATTCAAAGAGGAACCTGCTAGGGACAGGATTGTCATCTCCAGCGGGGCCACCTCTCAGCAGAGTGTTCAGCTCTGCCTTATGTGGAGACAGAGTTAGAGCCTGATAAATCAAAAGGTAGCTCCTTGGGGATGGTTGGCCCTCGCTGCTGTCTTCTCTTCCTTTTTCTGTGGTAGAGGGCACATGATCAGGTGGGTTAGGAGTCGGAAACCTGGGCTCCGGTCCTCATGCCTCTCTGGTCCTCAGTTTCCGTGGGGGCAAGGGGAGAAGGGGCATTAAGCATCTTCCAGCTCTGGGTTGGAGGTAATAGCAGGGAATGTTCTCCCCGCAGGAACCTGAGTGGAGCCACACAGGCTTCTCGAAGGGCTGGCCTACTGGCTGCCGTACCCACCCTGCTTATTTTCTGAATCTGCAATATTTTGTTTTATTTTTTAGTGTACAAGTCATTGTCTTTAAGTGTATTCACAGGGTTGTACAGTCATCATCACAATCTAATTTTAGAACATTTTTCATCCTCCCTCAAAGAAATCCTGCACCCCTTAGTTTTCACCCCCTAATTCTCCCTCAGCCCCTGGCAACCATTAATCAATCTACTTTCTATTTTTATTGATTTACCTCTTTTGGACACCTCACGTAAGTGGGATTGCACAGCATCACTACATCCACCTCTTGCCTTTCACCTTTATTACCTCTACAGTAATAAATACAACTATCTCTACGGTAATAAATACAACTACCTCTACAGTAATAAATACAACTATCTCTACAGTAATAAATACAACTATCTCTACAGTAATAAATACAACTATCTCTACAGTAATAAATACAACTATCTCTACAGTAATAAATACAAACTACCTCTACAATGGTTGTTACAGCCCTGGTCCCAGGCCGGGTGGCTGCAGAGCAGAACCACGAGCCCCTGGAGGTGGGATTTGCTTTCTGGGCCCTGACTGTGTGTCCTTCACATCAGTCCCTCTGTCTCATGCCCCTCAAATAGTGGAAGCCTTGTTACAGTCAGGCCTTCACACAAGTATCATGTCGCTATTGCTTACAAACGTAGGGTTTGGTATGGTTGGGTATTCCTATTTTATAAATAGAATAGTATGTATCACATATTACAAAATGTTTAGAATGAAGCATACATATTTATGTGTTATAAATGAATCTGCATTATATTTTAGAGGGTTGGTTTGTCCAGATTGCATTCAAAAACACGTACTAAAGCTCATTTTGGTCAGTGCCAACATAGGTGTATAGAGGAAAATCAAATTAGTTTTATCAAGGACCTTACAGTCTAGCATGGAGAACAGATGGTCAGGCTCATAAGTGGACTAGGGTCTATACATAGAGTTGTTCCCTTCAGAGAGGACAGGGTGACTGACTATCCAGGAGGTGAGGGATGTGAGGCAGGCATTTCTGGCATGAAGGAGGCCAGCCTGTTGGCAAGCAGCTGTGGGTCACCCAGTTCTGTGAGCAGGGGCAGGAGGTGAGGCTGGGATGGTTAAAGGCCTCAAACACAGGACAGAGAACTTGGGCTTGATGCTCTTGGAGCAGCTGAGGCAGAGAGTGGCCTGGCCAGATCTATACTTGCGAAAGGTCTTTCTGAGACCAATACTAGTGACTACAGGGAGACCATTGTAACCAAGGCTGGCCTAGCCCCAGGTTCTTCTTGTCTGAACAGTGCTGAGGATCCAAGCACTGTGCCTGGGAGAATAGAAGCCACAGACCTCACCAGTGTACACCAGCTGCTTTTGCTGCATACCTCCCCCCACCAGTACTGCCCCCCACCCCCGGACCACACACACATACACACAACAGAACAAGTCCCAGGTTTGAGGCTCCCACCTCCCTGACTTGGTTTGCATCAGTAGGGAGTGGGATGAGGAGGACGCAACACTTAGAACTAGGCTGGGTGTACCAAGGAGCTTGTGGGGAAGGGGGGTCAGAGACACATTGCAAATAAGGTAGGTGTCTGGTGCTCCATAGAGGACAGACAACCCCTCATGCCCCTTCCCATCTGTTGGAGTGTGGCCAGGAAACCAGACTCTGTTCTTCCCCAGGGCCTTGAGTGGAGGATGTATGCGAGCTGCTTGCTCTTGTATAAACCCCTTGGTTGGGCCGCCATTTGAAAGAGCCTGTGAGCCATCTTAGGGCCGGTAACTGACCTCCAGTGTTGGCACAGAGCCCTGGCTCTTCCTCTCCTCTCAGGAGGTCAGTGATGCCTGGAGAGTCTTCCAGTCCAGCCAGGCCAGTTCTCTCCACCCTGCCAGCCTCCTTTCTGTCCTGGGGTAGGAGGGAAATGTGCCCAAAGCTTTCTTTCCATCTTCCTGTGGCAAGCATTCGGGGAAGGTATATTGAATAAACTGTCTTCTCCCCACCGTCACTGGCGTGCGGTGAGAGTGTGTCAGTGCTAAAAAGCAAGAGGCAAAGCTCTGGCATTGTGTGCTGCTCTGGGCCCTCGCTGCACGGGATCATCTCTAGTCTGATGACAACTCTATGGAGTGAGGCGTTTCTTTATTGTGGTATAAAATACACGTGACATAGAAATTCACCATTTTAACTTAACACTTTTAAAGTATACAATTCATTGACATCTAGTACATTTATAATGGGCAGTCATCACCACTATCTAGCTCCAGAACTTTCTCATCACTCCAAACGGAAATTCCATACCCATTAAGCAGTCACTCCTCAGTCTGTCTGTTTCTGGCCGCCCCCCCCCCCCCACCCCCACACAGTCTCTAGCAACCATTAATATGTTTTCTGTCTCTGAGGATTTGCCTGTTCTGGATAGTTCATCAAAATTAAATCATTAAATTATATAATATTTGTCCTTTTGTGTCTGGTTTCTTTCACATAGCATAATATTTTCAAGGTTCATCCTTACTGAAGTATTACATTCTTTTTATGTTTGAGTAATATTCTGCTATATGGCTAGCCCACATTTTGTTTATCCATGCATCTGTTGATGGACATCTGCATTGTTTCAGCCTTTTGGCTGTTTTCAATAATGCTGCTGCAAACACTTGTGTACAGATTGCTGTCCGAATACCTGTTGTCAGTTCTTTGGGGGGTGTATACCTAGGGGTGGGACTGTTGGGTCATGTGGTGAACTCCATGTTTAAACTTTTAAGGAGCTGCCTATTTTCCACAGCTGCTCCAGTTTACATTTGAAGTGAGAAATATTTCCCCCATTTTACACTTACAGAAGGAGGCTCATAGTTTGCAGCTCACCCAGCATGACAGATTGTGAGTGGCAGAGCTAGGATTCTGTGCCAGGCTTGGGGCTCACCTGGGCTAGTGGGTTATGGATACAGAAAGCCCAGAGTTTACATCTGGTCTTTAAACCTCTGTGGGGAGGATTGCTCTGGGACCATAGTTGTCTTTGGCTCCAGCCCTCACTCCCATCTTGGGGTGTCCTCTCCTCCAGCCTGGCTGTCATAGCATCCTCCTGGGGACAGCTGAATTGTAGCAGGTTGGTGTCACGTTGGAGACCTAAAGGGCAGGGAGGGGTGCACAATCACAGCTCCTTCCAGAGGCAGCCATGTGAGATTGCAGGAACACACCTGGCACCTGAGGGCTTGTAACAAGGCTGTGGCGCATGTCAGCTTCGGGGCTGCTCTGCAGCCTGTGCTCCAGTGAAGGGGATGATTGTAAACTTGCCCTGTATACCGTGAGGATGGAGAATTTCCGGAGGCCTGGCAAAAGACTGGACAAGGGGCTTGGATGGTCCTTTGCCATTCAAGGAATGGGAAATCACCTCCTATGGCACTTGTCCATCTCAGCTGGCCTGGGGCTCCTGGGTGCCAGGATAGGGGCTTTGCTCACTGTAAGTCTGGGCGGGGTCATGACCTCATGGGTGAGTCTTAAGACTCCTTTTTCATGGGCCTTTCCAGTTTCCTCTAAGACCTTGGGCTTCAAGACTATCTGTCTGAAGAGTCCTGCTTGCTGGGAAGGAGAGTCACGTGGCCCATTCTACACCTTGGTGTCTGGGGGATGGTCACTGGTACTGCCTCGTGAGAGAGGGCCTGATAACTAATCAGACTTGGGCCCTGTGAGCAGGTGGGTGGTGCCAGGAAGAGCCTGATGGTCTCTGTGAGCCTGACTGGCGCCTGTTCCTTCCAGGACCTGGGATTTCAAGGGTGCCTGTGAATTGGGTGCAGTACTCAGCAGGGGCTCCCTAAGCGCTTACCTTCCTTCCATAGAGAACTCAGGTCCAACTTCCTCCATCGCAAAGAAAGGACATGACCTCTCCTTGGACCTGACATGAGTGGCCTAACCAAGCCTCCAGGACAGCTGCCCACCAGACCTCTCTGTAAGGGAGCTCTTGGGTACCACTGTCATCACTTCTGGGGAGAGCTGGGACCCTGTGTGATCCTGTCATAAGCACACCAAGCTCCAAAAGCCCCTCACTGGATTAGGCCTGGTGGACCGCCTACTGGTTCTGCCAGTAACCTTGAATGTGACCTTGTACAAAGTTGTTGCAAGGACCTGGGAGAAAAGACACTAAGGAGGAGCCAGAGTGGTTCCCCGTGCCTCCAAGGGGCACCAAGTCCCTTCCTCACTGAGCCCCAACTTAGATGCCTGTAAACCGGGCAGTGATGGTGCCTGCCTCCTGAGGCTGTCCTCAGGGGAATGGGTCACACCTGTAACTGCTTATTTAGAGCCCTTCCCAGGTAGTGATTATACTACAATTCTCGATGCAGGGCTTTTACTGAAAGGTAGACTGTTCTTGTCCTACCTGGTGTGCGCTGAGCCCCAGCTCCTGGCAGTGTCAGACTTGCTGGCTGACTGCTGTCACCAGTGTTTTTCCTACTTAAGTCAGTTGTGGCATGACCAAAAATAATACAGAATGCATACCTGCAGGGGGAGTATTTTCCCACAGTTCTCATTTCACACGTGTGTACAGATGCATGCGTTCATCCTATATGAAATGTGCAGTTCTGTTATGGTCAGGTGACTGAGAAATACGTGAACAGTTGCAGGAACTCAGTGGATGGGGTAGGGCTTCACCTTGACAGGTTCTTTCTGATATTGAGATTTTGTGAGTACCTCTTTGCCAAAGGGCAAAGCCTTTGTTTTTATGGGACTCTTGTTTTCCTATCCAAATGAGGGAGTAGAGAGGGGGCCACAAAATGGACGGTTCCCATTCCACCCAGATCTCTCATATGAGCTGCCTCTAGTTCCAGAAGCACTGCCTCGTGAGAGAGGGCCTGATAACTCATCAGAAGCTTTGATGAATCAAAGCCCTCCACTCCTCACCCCCTCAGTGGTTGAATGGCCCCTTTCTGTGTTTCTGTCCTACTTTTCTCGTCTTTTCCTCTGGCTCTGGGAAGCTTGCCTTCCCACATTCCCAGAATCCAACAAGAAATGAAGGAAGCCTGTTTTCCCTAAAACGTACCTCCTTGGACCACAGGTGGGCATGGAGGTTCCCATTGTGGTGAAGCCACTGTCGCAGGATTTTCCTAAGTGGGTCTGTGACAGGTGCTTCGCCTGCAGTGGGCAGAGGTTCCCTTGGCCTCTTGTGGGCCAGTGAGCAAATGATAAGTAGGAAGGCTGGGTTCTCAGCAGGGCGTGGTCACATCCCTGGAAAGAGACCAATGTCTTGTGCCCTCTTGCTCAGTCACCTCATGCATAAATCATCAGCCATTTAGCAGCTCTGCCATGTAGGCTGGTGCAAGATGGAGGCCAGAAGAGGTCCAGAGTTCCCCAGAAGGCTAGAGGGCTGTCAGTGACATTGCTAGGTGAGGACTGAACCCATAACTTGGTGACATAGCAGAGCTGGGTAGCCTGCAAACAGCTTTTCCAGAAAATGAAATTAGCAAAAGTAGGTAATGTTCAGCCTTGTGGAAGACCTGGTTTCCTACCCTCTGGAGATGCAGAATTAGGGCAGGGATGTTGTTGGACAGAGCTGGCTTCTCTGCTGACAGCATTAGGGGTGAGCAGTTTCCTTGCCGGATTTGGGCTACAGCCTAGATATTTGCCCTTGCTCTCCTAGCACAAGGCCCAGGTGGGCAGAGCTGGGACATGGATTGTTAAGAAGCAGCTCTCTTTAGGTGCTGAGAATGGAGATGGGTGTGGCTTGCTCCAGCACAGTGAGGGAGGCCTGATTCAGGCCTGGGGGCTGTCTGGATACCCCTAGTTGAGTCTGCCCAGCTCTGTGTGTGTGTGGGAGACACAGTTGAGGGCAGAATAGTGAGGGGGCAAATGGGGCGACAGTACTGCTAGGCTTGGAAGGTTGTGGGACCAAGCATAGCATTCAGTAAGCACACAGGATAGTGAGAAGCATCCTAGAGGTGCTGCTGGTGGACGCAGAAGGCACTGTTTTCATGGCAGTTCTCAGTGTGGACCTGAACCAGTTTCCCTCCTTTAGTGACTGCTGCTCCCTCTGCTCCCTTTCCTGCGCATGTAATAGGACAAGACAATGCCCACCTCATGGTAAGCCATATTTAAGTGGGCATGGAAGAGGTACTTGTGAGATCCTGACACACAGGCAGTGAGTAATGTTCACTTCCTTCAGTCCTAGCTTGTTATGCCCTTGCCTTTTATTGACACTTCTGGAAGGAGGTGGAGCCCTCCTTTTGCCCACAGAAAAACCGAGGCCGAGAGAAGCCTTGCCGAGCAGTTGGTGACAGAGTCCCGTGACCATGTCCAGCTTCAGGGCTGCTTGGGAAATCTTGTTTGTAGCTGGTGGCCATATGCCCAGTGAAAACAATGGCTATGCAGGAATGTCCTCTCAGTTAACCCTTCACTTCAGTAGGAATTTCTTAAAGGCTTGTTTTTGGTTTTCTATTCCTAATTTCAATGTCTAACCACTTTGCTGTCAGAAAAGGAAAAGAAATTACTATTTGTTGTTCCAGCGCTGGCCAGGCAGCCTTGCAGCCCGGGAAGGTGACGGTAGTTCACTTGCCTCTGGCGGGCTTGGCCTCCCAGCCTCCCAGCCTGCCTTCAAGGATGTGGCTTCTCTCTGGCCCCGTCCTTGCCTCTAAAAATAACCTTGCTATTTTGAAATCACCTCCTCTGGAGCTTTTTTTCACTGCCTTCTTAGATGTGTAACCTCTCTAAGACCAGCCTCTTAGCTGCCTCTGTCCTCCCAGCTGTCCTCAGGGAGTGGTCCCCTTCCTGTCTCTCCTCCCTCCCCACTACCAGCTGGGATATTGTTTTCCAGCGAGGAAGCAATGTCCAGCTGGTGTCCTCTGAGAAGAACAGACCTGTCACCCTCCTTCCGGGGGTGGGGCACAAGTAGGAAATGGAGCTTCGAGGGCCAGGGTGAGGCAGAGCACACCCCGTGCCTCTCTTGTAATTGGGGGTCCATGCTCAGGTGCCTGTCATGAAGCCACAAGAGTGAGAAAGGGATTGGGGATATGGGGACGGTCCATGCTGCCTTACTGTGCCTCTTCAGAGCTGGTCTCTGAGTGTCCCTGCTTCATCTTCTTGCAGCCCACAACCCTCCCTCAGGGCACCATCAACATGAACCAGTGCACAGACGTGGTGGATGGAGAGGGCCGGACAGGCCAGAAGTTCTCCCTGTGCATTCTGACGCCTGAGAAGGAGCATTTCATCCGGGCAGAGACCAAGGAGATCATCAGCGGGTGAGTCTATTCTGCATTTTCAGAGGCGGTGCTCCCTGCCCACCAGCAGGTCCCTGGACTAGGTCCTTTTGGCACAGTTGAGCAGCATTTCCATCACTTTCTTCCCTAAGTGCGTCTGCTCTTCTGCGTCCCCACTCCACTTACAGTGCCACTATGCCTAGTCACCACACCAGCACTGGCTTCACCTTCCATTGCCTTTGTTTCATCCATGTGCACCTGCTTGCCAAGGCTGCCCCAGGGTCCTGCCTGCTTGGAGGCTCTCCTCTGCTGGCACAGGTGTCCTTCTGGGGCTGCCACGCTTTCCTTAAGCCTCCCACTGGTTTCCCTCCTCTCTTCTCCCTGCACCTTAACCTTCCATCACTTGACCACAAGGGGCTGAGTCTCCAAAGCACTGTAATTTTGCCTCTCTCCTACCTAAACCCTATCACCTGGGGGTCAAGTCCAAGTTCCTTGGCTGCCCTGGTGCCCCTTTCCAGCCCTCCAGCCTCACTCCCACCACCCTAAACACTGAGGTGCTTGTCACTATACATTCCTCAGCTGTCCCCCATCTCTGTGTCCTCGGTCTGAAATAACCCCTAGACATTCAGGCTATTAAAGTCGACCTGAGTGTCCACTGTTCCAGGAAGCCCTCCCCTGCAAGGTGCTTGGCTCCATCTGCTGGCTCTTATAAAACAAAGAGATTGTGTGCACATCTGCTTCCTCAGCCAGGGTTAGGCCCTTGACAGTGGAGGCCACATCGCATTTGTTGTGCCCAGTGCCCACTCACAGGAGTCGTTCCAGGGCTGCTGTGCACACTGGCTCTTTCGTCCAAGCGGAAGAGTAGAAAGGCTCTAGGTCATCCCACTGCCCTGAGCACACCCCATGCAGAGGCTTAGGGTAAACTTAAGAAGTGGAAAGAGGGCCCAGGTTTTCAGGTAGCCAACAGTTCAGAGGGGTTGAGCTTGTGCTCCTGAGCCCTTGCAACGTCCGCCTTCTGGGAGCCACTGCTCCTGGGGTATCTGCTGCTGGCTCTGTATGGCCCAACATACGTGGCACATGCACAGTGAGCATGTGTGGCTGGAGCACAGGCACCGGGTCTTGGAGAATCCCACTCATCCTTTAAGGCAGAGAAGGAGAGAGATGAGACTGAGAAGGCTTTTGGAGGAGTAAATCTGGGTTGGGCTGAGCGTAACCCCTCAACTCAGATCCTGTGATTCCCCACTCCCAAACTTACTTTCCTGGCCACCAGCTGTCAGCTAAACAACCAGCACACCCTCCTGAGGCTGTCCCAGAAGGCCATTGGCCAGACCTCTTTCAACCCCAAATTAAAGAAGTACCTCTGAGCACTAACAACACCCGCCCTTCTCCGTGTCCCAGCTTGGGGTGCCGGTGGTTACAGTAGCCTCCAGCCAGGGTGCTCCCAGTGCAGACTCTACCTCGCATTACAGCTCAGCCCCACGTCCTGGCGCTGGTCACAGGCTAGAAGCAGACCTAACCTGGAACCTGGTGCTCTGGGAAGAAATGGACCAGTATTTCCTGCAGTACCATCCCCTCTGGAGAGAGCCCTGGGCCATTCTTCACCACCAGGCCTTCTCTTGACCGAGGTCCCCCTTCTCCAACCCAGATGTTACAAACCTCCAGTGAGGCAGGCAGTGGTCATATCAGGGCCTAATGTCGGCCCTGGTTCCAGAGACGATGACTGAAGCTCAGGGGCTAGGAGATACGCAGGGTTGTGATTAGAGCATAGCAGATCCAGATCAAAGCCCTCTGCTCTTCCTACACTCCCCTGCTCAGGCCTGTCCTGATGCTGATCTGTGGTGGACTTTCCAGCATGTGGGTCCCTGGGCAGTTCTGCAAGGCTTCAACATAGCCCAGGTGCCCAGTGCCCTCATCATACGACAGGGACTCCCTCCCCCAAAAAATGGAATTTATAAAAAATTATGTATTCCTACATGTTCAAACTGCAGTCACCTTCAAAGCACTCTCCATTTGGTGCACTGCACCTATCAAGACGTTTCTCCACTCCTCAAAACAGGTTTTGCACAGGATCTTACCTCTCTTCTCTTTTCTCCCCAGATGGTTAGAGATGCTCATGATATATCCCAGGACCAACAAGCAGAACCAGAAGAAGAAGCGGAAAGTGGAGCCTCCCACGCCACAGGTGGGTTTGCCAGGTGGCTTCCCCGAGGTGAAGCTGGGGAGAAGTGAGAGCACTCTGGGAGGTTAGAAGGCCTCATGACCCAGCTGAAAATGGGGCGTTGAGGAAAGCATCAGGTCAGAGCTGAGGCGATCATTAGCCAGCATGTCCCCCTTCCTCCTGATGGTTCGTAGGCTGCAATCTACATGCTCCTCTCTGAGCCACAGGGAAAGACCCATTACTGGGACAGCGTGGGTGGTCTGCTCATGTGCTTGGGGCTTCCCCAGGAGGTTTCCAGCCAGGAGGGCAGGTGCTAAGGATCAGTAGCACACAGCAGGTATCCCTTCTATCTGTCCTGCCTGCTGCTGGGGAGCAGAGAACATGCTGGGAAGGGCTGCTTGCTGGCTCTTGCAGTCCCAGCCTCCTCCACTCAGCCCCTCCTGGGGTTTCTTCATTCTGCCCCTTGCTTTCCAGAGCATTCTATTTGAGACCACTAGTTTCTGGAAGCTGAACTGTTATCAGGGTCCATGCTTCTTGTAAGGTGGTCCCATGAGATGATGTGGGCCTCTCCAGAGGAGAGTTGGGGGATCTCTGGGCTGGTTTGCCCTCTACAGCCTGGAGCTACAGGTAATTCTGGTGTCAAATGGGACTGTGGGGGAAGCCTAAAGCCTTAGGGGCCCCTATGGAAACAAGAACCCAGGACCACACACCTGGCCTTTTTTCCCATGGCCCTGGTTAGTTTCAGATCAAATCAATGGGGAGCTGGAAGCATTCTCTGCTGCATCCTGCCATCTGGCAACTCAGGCAGAGAGCCTAGGGTTCCCCTTCAAGAAGTGTCGCAGGCAATTAGAAGTAGGGGCCACAAAGAGTACAGGTGCTCAGTGGTTTGCTGAGATCAGAGAAAGGCACAAGCTGGCCCTGTGGGAGAATGAGGATCAGGCTGCAGAGAGGGCAGACAGCCTCTGGGCCATGGCTGAGGGTCCCAGCGGAGCCTCAGGCAGAAGGAAGAGGAAGACTTGCCCTAATCAGAGCCTTTGTAGCCTGGGGCTGGGAGGCATGGATTCCTGGGAAATGCTTCTTACTCAGGGCCCTGTTTATTCTCAGAGGAAAGACTTATGCTTTTCTTGGTGCCGAGAAACCTAGAGAAGGAACAATAATCTACTCCTTGTATGACCAGGACAGGGAGGATGGAGATCTTACTGCCCTCCCCCCAAATTCCAGAACTGGGAGACCAGGGGCCATGTGTTTCCCTAGCCAGGTGTGTAGGCTAGGGGAGGGGGCAGGCTTTATCAAGCGGGGCTCTGGAAGGTGTTGTGAGTTGCCAACTCTGCTTCTTAGGCATCTTTTCTACTTGGGAGCCTGCTACTTCACCCTACTCCAGGTCAGAGCCCTTCCTCCTATTGGGTCCCTGCTCAGTTTCCATGCCTAAGAAGTAGAAAGGAAGGCTTTCAATGAAACCCCCTCCAAAGAGGGGGTCTGCTTAGCACACAGAGGATACAGAGGCCCCCTTCTTACCCTTTTTTGTCTTTGCTCCCTGCTATGAAAACCCTTTCTGAGCAGCCAGATAAACAGCACAGACTATCACAGTGTTGACAGTCCTGAGCAAAGCAGCTGTCCCAGGCACACAGGGACTAGCACATAGAAAACCTAGTGCTTCCACTCCTTCCTCTTGTACAAGCAGCCAGGGCATGGGTCAGCATGAACCCCAACATCCTCTTTGCCACAGCGGTGACAGTGTTGGGGGCAGAGGTTGGCACCATGTAGCCCTGGCCTGGCTGGTATATCATCTTACACTCCACATACCTGCTCTGAGAAAGAAAAGCAGTGTAACTCAGAGACCAGGCTTCCCCTCATCACCCACCCTCTACTGGAAGCCAGTGTGGCTTTGTTCCTGTTGCCAGACTGTCCCTCTGTTCCTGCTCACTGGGCCTAGAGGCAGGAGGAAGCAGGGCCACCACAGGAGAGGAAAAACTCCCCATGGACATTGGCCACTGTTCAGGGCCCTCGTGCTCTGGGGAAGTCTTCCAGAAGTGAGGAGCATGGGTAGGGACCTGTGGCTGCTACCAGCCTTACACAAGGTGGGAAGCCCAGGGCCAGAGCTGGGTCTATAAGCTGTTTGGTGCTTATGTCACCTAAGTGCCCAGTCACGGCCTCTTGGATCTGAGGCCTGGACTTTTCTCTCTGGAGATCCCTGCTACCCCACTCCTCCCCAGTGCTAGGGTCACCCCAAGCATCAAAGAGGGGTATCCATGTGCCACAGGCACTTTACCCACAGGGTGGGGCTCAGGGCACTGGCAGCCAGGGCCATGGCCCTCATGGGCACAGGTGCCTGCTCCCTACTCTTTAGCCCTTTTTGGCAACCTCTGCCTGCCCTGGTCTAGCATCCCTTCCACAGAGAGGATCAATTCACCAAGAATGGTCTTCACATTACCCCTGCCCAGCTCTGCAGGAGGGATCCAATTCCACCCTGAACCCACTAAAGGCAGCCCAGCTTCTGGCGTCTGGCCTTTGGGCAGAAGGCTCTGGGTTGCTGAGAGGGGGCACAGCATGGAGTAAGAGGGCAGTGTGCTGACTGGAGAGACAGGGGCTCTGCAGGTGGGTCTCCTTAGGTCAGTGGTTCTGTTGGAGCCCTCAGGAAACTTAGAAACCATCACTGTTTTTCTCCAAGAAGTCCACTTCTTTTGAGGGTGTCAGAGCTCTCGGGAATCTCCAGGCTGGGAATTGGGTCTGCGGGCAGTTTTGACACAGCGGGAAGTCATGTGTATCCTGAGCCTGTGGGAGGGCTTTATGTGTCCTGTGAGGTCTGGAATCCTTGCAAAGCTACAGAAAGCTTTGACCCAGCAAAATGCCCATCTTCTCATGTTGGGACACATTGTACCTGGGTTTCTCAGTGGGTCTTCTAGGATGTCCACCCAGGGCAAACCTCCCCATCCCATCCTGGTTCTTTCTCCTGTTCCTATGGGTGCCTGGGACTGGGAAATGCTTGGAGCCTCACTTTTCCCCTTACAGGCTGCACAGGCTTCCTCTCTCTCTCCCCTGAGAGGCGGGCTGGTGTGGACTGGATGTTGGTAGTGCCGAGCCAGAGCCCAGTGTAGTTGATGCCAGAAGCTGTTAATAAATAACCCACCGGTGGTTGTGCTGGGTCTGCATTCACACACACAAAACTTGTGTTGATCATAACCCTCACAAGGGCCCCACATCCTGGCTACGTTCAAGTAGGTTTCTAATAATGAAACTTGGCCACCAGGGTGGGAGTGGGAGGGTGGCACTTGTACATTATTCCTCAGGTTTTGGAGAAGACAGTTAAGGTGTACCTCACTTTTGAGAGGCTCCCAAAGCCATTTAACTCCCTTAGCAGCAGGCACCCAGGGCCTTGAGCCAGGCAGAGGGGGCTTGTGCTAGGGTGCAAGCTGGTGCTGCAGGGAAGGTGGTGGTCCTGCCCCACCCTTGCCTGGGCTCTGGTTTGCAGTGCTGAGTGAAGGCTCTCTGTGTACTCTGGAATTGGACTCCCCGTGTCTTAAGTGCCTCCAGCACAGATGCTTCTCCTGTGGAGCAGCACCACGTCTGATCTGGACAGATGGGACTGGAACTGCTCCCATCTGGGTTGCAGAGTCCCGTTGAGTTTGTTTGGGTGGGAGGAGATGGGAGCAGATTTGAGTGGTATGTTTTGTTTGCATCTGATGACTCTTTCCTTTATACAGTATCCCAGGTGTTTCATTCTAGCATCCTAGGACCAAAAATAAGAGGGTAGGTTAGGCCAAGGTTTGGCCCCGATGTAGATGCTGTGTGTACACATGCTTGTCATTTACCCCCAGTAGGCCCGTCTCTGGTGTGTTCTTCTCCCCATCTCAGCTGTCTTTACTCATATCCTAAGCACTTGGAAGTCTAGGAATGACAGGCTCTGAACTAGCCACTTGTGCTCTTTAATGCCTGGTCTGCTGCTCTGGGCTATATCTGGGTTTGCGGGCAGGGAGAACTTGAATGAATTTGGTATTGAGGCGATGAGCAGAAAATCGAAGCCTTTGCTGTAGGTATTTGCCAAGCCTGGCCTGAGGCCTACGGGGCCAAGCACTTTGGGGCTGCTTGCTGGAGCTGCAGAGGAGAAAAGGCCACACTG
Organism: Desmodus rotundus; assembly: GCF_022682495.2. Lineage (NCBI taxonomy): Eukaryota > Metazoa > Chordata > Mammalia > Chiroptera > Phyllostomidae > Desmodus > Desmodus rotundus. The sequence continues at coordinate 61,436,918 of NC_071395.1, forward strand.
CCATCCAGAAGGAGCTTCTACTCTGACTAGGACATCTCTATTTTCTGAGCCTTCCCTTCTGGGAACTCTGGACCCTGACATTGTATAGTTGATCTTGGTGTCCCCCAATAGCCCCATACCCAGGCACCCAACACATGTGCAGCAGCCCAGGCTATGTGCTCTTGTGCCTGAACAGACACCACTCTCTCCCGCAGGAGCCAGGGCCAGCCAAGATGGCCGTCACCACCACCAGCAGCAGCATCCCCAGTGCTGAGAAAGTCCCCACCACCAAGTCCACACTCTGGCAGGAGGAAATGAGGGCCAAGGACCAGCCAGATGGGAGTAGCCTGAGTCCAGCTCAGAGTCCCAGCCAGAGCCAGCCTCCTGCAACCAGCACCCTGAGGGAACCTGGGCTAGAGGGCAAAGATGGTAAGCCGTGGCCAGGTTGGCGCAAGTGCTCACCTCTAAAGTGCTGGAACAGGCCTCTGTCCCTACAGAGCTGGCCCTGGGGCCACTCAGGGGCTGCACAGCTCTGCTGTGAGCCCCTGCTCAGGGTCTCTCACCTTCGTATCCATCAGCCCTGGGCAGGGCCTGGCCTGGTAGGGGGCTTGGATCCCCGGGCTCCAGCTTGGATTTGGCCCCTCTAGCTCTGGAGTCCCGTCTGTAAAGGAGGGTAGCCCCTGCTCAGTCAGCCCAGACAGGCGTTGTGAGAGTCCACATGCTCTGTGACGAGGTCTGTGTGTGAGGAGGCCTCCGTGTCCTGTCCAGTGTGGCTGCTTTGTCTACATGGCCAAGTGAACTGCAGAAGAGTCCACCGTGTCCTGAGAGCAGCAGTAGTTAGGGTTGTCTTCTCCTTTTCCTCACTGTCCCATTCTGCCAGGCCCCTAGGTGAGGTGGGGGAAGATGGTGCTGGAGAGGGAACAGTTGGCACCACCATGCTTTCTCCACCAAGCACTTTGGAGTTGCCTGAACAGAAGCATGGCAGCCACCTCTGCCTCCGTCCCTTGTCCACGCCGTTGAAGGCTCTACAATACACAGACTGGACCTTCCTATTTATGCTTTGTCCGGATTATTGAAGACAAGTGGACGATTGTGACTGACCCAGCTCATTCAGGCCAAAACGTGCTTTGCGCTTGCCCTGGCCCTAAGTGGCCTCAGTTCTCATTTGGTAGCACACACCCATCTGTGTCTAAAATTCATTCATGCCTCTGGTTTCTGTAAATGTCCTTTACCCCATCCCTCCCCAGAATTTACTAAAAGTTGGTTCCTCCTTGATACTTGGTAAGAAGTAGTTGTTGGTAGGACATCTTTTTTGCGAGGAGGGGGAGCCTGCTCTTCACTCATGTCCCCAGTCTGGAAGTATAGGGCTCCCCGACAGTCTGGCTGAGAGGCAGCCAAGCTAGGGAGGAGTGGATGGGACACAGTGGGAAAGAGATATATTCCCATCCCCTGCCTGCCCTTGGGGAACCAAATTGGCCTTTGGAGATGGAGGTAGAAAGAAGGTCCCTGTTTGGATCTGTGTGGACTTTTAGAAACATCCTCAGAAACCCAAGATGGCAGCAGGCTGAGTATGTCTCCTACCTCCCCCCAGAGGAGAGTACCATGAGCAGCGACCGCATGGACTCTGGCCGCAAAGTCCGGGTGGAGAGCGGCTACTTCTCCTTGGAGAAGACCAAGCAGGACTTGAAGGCCGAGGAGCAACAGCTGCCCCAGCCAGTCTCCCCTCCCAGCCCCAGCACCCCCAACAACAGGTATAGTGGCCCCGGACCGCCCTCCCAGGAGCTTGGTCATCCCCTTCCTTCCCTAGGTCCTCGACCCCCCTGTCGAATGGTCTGCAGCAGCTCCCTCAGTTCTCTGGATGTGGCCAGCCAGCCCCCTGCTCACATGGACTCCGGCAGCACTGGGGGGCGGGGAGCAGAGAGACTGGGGTGCACCCTTGCCTTTAAAGCCAGCAGGCAGTATGCCACCCTGGCCGACGTCCCTAAGGCCATCAGGATCAGCTACCGAGAAGCCTTCCAGGTGGAAAGAAGGCGGTTGGAGCGTAGCACTCGGGCCCGGAGCCCTGGCAGGGAAGAGGTGGCCCGTCTGTTTGGCAACGAGCGGAGGTAAGGAGGGATTAGAGGGCTGAATGCAGGTGTACACGTGTGCACGCACAGACACACAGACTGTCTCCCCCACCCTTACACATAGTCTCTCCCGCATACTCTCCCGTTTTCTCTTAATACATGCACTCATACAGTCTTACACACTCATGTATTCTGTTACTCACTCTCACTCTCACCCGCTGTCTTACACATTTCCTCTCCCTTCCTCCTCCCCTCCCACATGCACACACGTGTTTCCTAAGCTTTCCTTGGGGAAAGCTTGTCCCCCACTTGTCCTTCCTTTCTGTTCAGAGCATGTGGGGAACCTTTCTCTCCTGACCCTAGACTCTGGTTCCAGAGCTCAGCTTCTGGTGGTAAGAATGTAGGGTCTCTGAATACCCAGAGGCTTAGGCGAGGCCAGCTGCTCCCTATGAGTGCTTCCAAGGACTGGGGCTTTAAGGGCCTATAGGGAGGTTCTCAGCTATCTGGGCCTTGTGTGGCTTGATCATCTTCTTCCCAGCCCAGTTCTGTTCTCTGAGGAGACAGTGAAGACAGGAAGACCCTAGAGATGCAGGGGGTAGCAAAAGCTCTCATTGCTATTGCCAGTTCTAGGTGCAGGTGAAGAGCATGACAGGAGATGCCAGGAAAGTGGCCATGCCCAGGCAGGCAGAGTGGGAACCCAGTTCTTCCCTCAAGCCCTTGCTCCCTCGGGAAGGCACAGGGCAACCAAGGCAGTCTAAGAGGTTGCAGGGCGCCTGGCAGCATCGCTCTTTGTCCATGCTTGGCTGCAGTGTGGAAATGGGGAGACTCAGCAGGGCCACAGCTTCCTAGGAAGAGAAGGGGCTTAGATCACGGGCCTAGGACAAGGGCCAGGGACAGAGAAGTGTGGAACTTGACTGTAGTCTGAGAAGAGGAGGACTCTGTCTTCCCTTGCCCTGTCCCACTGGCCCTGCGCTTCAGCTTGGTTCCATCTCAGAGGCCTCCAAGCCCATGTCTGGACCAGAGTGCCCGAGTGCCCCTCCCATAATACCCTGAGTCTGTAACCAGAGCCTTTGTCTCTCTTTGTTTGCCTGACAATGACGTTCTCACCCGGATAACCAGTATGCTGCTGGAAGCTCAGGGACCCCTCTAAACCATTAAAAAATTTTCACATACCTTTTTTCCAAGGGGAAAAATCCATAGTTTTCATTAGATTCCCAAAGAAGTGCACTTTCAAAAAGGTTCAAGCCTAAATTCTGGAAGTGTTCACAGAGTGTCCTCCCTGCTTCACCAAAGCCTGAGTAAAGCTCAGAGTTAGGACATGCTGTGGGGACAAGCCAGGCTGGTGTGGGCATCCCTCAAGGAGCCAGTCGGGAATAGGATGCCTTTCTCTTGTGCTCTCTTCTCTTCCGAACACCTACCCATCTATCACATGTCCCGGGTAGAATGGACCTACGAACCTGTGGGTTAACTTCCGGGATAAAGACAAGACACCCAGAGTTGTTGGTCTTGAAAGAGAAGAAAACAGAATGTTCCTAATTCTGAGAGACAGGGAGAGGGAAGCTTGTTGCTTGGGAGGTATCTCACCAAGCATTCGGCTGGCTTCCCATTTTACTAGTTACCCCATGAGGTGCCTATATCAGCAACCCCAGTGTGTAGATGCAGAGAGGGGCTCAGAACCAGGGTGGCTCTTCATCAGAACAGCCCGGAGCAGTGGCACTGGGACATATTTCCGGCTGGACCCTTAACTGGAAAGGCCTTGCTTCCGTGACATGACTCAGACTAGGCCAAGGCTGTCCTTTAAGGGATTAAAGAAATGTGTAAGAAAAGGAACTTGCCAGAGATTTAGGAGGCCAGCAACCAGGGTTGGAGAGGCTTTGCGCTGGCCTGTGGGCAGGCCGTGTGTTGGAAGGCCCCTGTGTGAAAGGCAGCCGTGCCCTGGTTTAGTGGCAGACCAGAGAATTAACATTCAGCACGCCTGCTTGGCTTTGTACGCATTCTCGTCTAGTGGGCTGGGGTTGACAGCATCTCTGGGGCTTTGCTTTTTGCATGTTCTTTGCCACCATGGGTTTTTATGTGGTGTTGGTGCCCTTGGGCCCCACTGGCTCTGCTTCCTAACACTGTAACGTCACTTTCTTACTGATCCTTATGACATCTGGCCAGCTGCTGTCACTTCCTGAGGTCTGCCCTCTGGTCCCGAGTAGCTGACCTGTGCTTGATTAGATTCCTGTCTCCTGGTTGAGTAGAGCAGAACCCCACAGTAGAAGGTTGTTGTTTGGCCACAGCTACCCACAGCAGGTGAGCCAAGCTAGCCTGCCCGGCAGCCAGGCTGGAAGGTTTCCCAAAAAGCCATTACCCTGAGTGCTCCTGTATGGGCTGGTCAGCTCTGCTCTTCAGACTTGCTCCAGAGCCTTTAACATATTTCTTGGTTGGTGAGTTTTTGCTGAGTGAGCATGGGGAGGCCATGGCCCTTGTTGACTAATACCAGGACCAGCTCCCATGGGGTCCTAACCCACCTCTGGACTGGGCACCTGGAGGGATTGGTGAGCAGAGGTGTGGTGCCTCCTTTCTGTACTGTCAGCTGGCTTGGGAAGGTGTGTGTGGTCACACGTGCAGTCCTTCAAGGAAATCGAGCTAAAATTTCCGATCGTGCAAAGGAAACACGACTGACTTCCCCAGAGCCCACCCACGCGGAGAGGCTGCAGCAAGTGCCACTTTCCTGTGCTCTCCTCTGACTCTTCTCTTTGCAGCCCTGGCAGTTTTGCAGCATGCCGTTCGCCTGTGACTTGGCCAGTTGCTGTTCCTCACGGCCTTCCTGGGGGTCTCTAGGCCTGGGCCTCAACCCTGAGGCCTGGGAGTGGGCCTGAAATCTTTTCTAAACATCACTGGGAGGGTTGGGCATCTGAGGTGCATCACCCACCTGACCAGGCTGAGCACTTGCAAGAGCTTCCTGTAGCCCAGGAACTCCTGCCTCTGCCTTAGCTTCCTAAGCTCAGACGCATGCTTTCTCCTGCTGCCCTCCCTCAGCCACCCTGCGCTGCTGGCTCTGGCAGGCTGGCTTGGGAGCAGATGTTTTTCCTGGAGAAGACTCCGCAGAAGTCTAGTGTGCTGGCTCCCACTCTTATTGTGGAAGCACAGGGAGGAGGAGATTGTGCAGGTGCCCCAGAGTTCTGGCCTTGGTATTAAGCCTTCCCTGATAAAGAAACACTAAGATCCATTTTTAATGGCAGCCCTCCCTGAGAAAAAGCTGGCCTGGGGTTGCATAGGGGGAGGGGGTACCTCAGGTTTTGAGGCCGCTTCTTTCATAGATTTTAGTCTTCTGGGCTCAGACCTTCACTCTCTTCCCCTTGACTCTCTACCACTTGTCCAGAATGCAAAACCTTCCCCAAGAGGCACCTTCAGGGCACTTGGCTGGGTGTCCCTGTGGGAGAACAGGCCTCTGGTCCTGTGACCTATTGATGGTCAAGATCCAGGCCCCCAGTGTGCCCACCTGGCCTCCCTGCCCACACCCACCGTGAGGACTCCTCATGACTCAGGGATAAGGATGGTCCCCCTCCACGGTGATCACCTCGGGTTTTATTTCTTTAATTCTTTGGATAATTTTGATTTATCATTATTTGACTTTTAAAAGCGGTCCTTTCCTGTTTATTTATTTTCCAGCCTTATTTTCTTTCAGGTCTTGCCCCTCTCCACCTTCTCCTGCTGTGTCGCTGTGTGACGTTACTCGCCCTTCCTCCGCCTGCTTCGCTCCCATCTCAGCTCCGTCTCCAGCCATAGATGGCGTGATGATGCCGCCGGCCCTTTCACATGAAATCAACTTGCTTTGTTTTGTTTTAATTTGGTTTTTGGTTCTTTTTACTGTTGGCAGAAACGATGTTAATTCATGGGCCTTTTTCTTGCTAAATTTTGGACGCCCTGGGGTGGGGACTGCATCATGATCTGCTAGGAATTTGATGAGGATGGGGCTGTCCCCTCCAAGGTGGTGGTTGCCTTCTTATCATATCTGTGGCTCAGGAGAGGATGCCTGCTGATAAGCTATGTGATTGCCGAGTGTCTACCCATCAGACCATGCAGAGACCTCCGGTGTTGAGGTGGGGACGCAGAGGGCAAGGGAAGGCCCTTGCCCATGAGCTGCTGCCCTCTCCTGCACAGCTCCACCCTTTGTAGTAGGGGAGGGAGCTCAGGGAGAGATGTCCATGGTGAACTGGCCTAGTGTGCTGTGTGCACAGCCAATACACCCTGCAGAAGTAGAGGTCCAGGCAAGGTTGGGATGGGCCAGCCGTGGGGGTGCTGACTGAAGGAACCCCTCTGCAGCTTGAGACCAAGCCCCCCTTGGGGTGTGGGGTGACCCTGTCTCCCCCCAGCAGCCTCTTGTCCTCTCTTGCAGGAGGTCCCAGGTAATTGAGAAATTTGAGGCCTTGGACATTGAGAAGGCAGAGCACATGGAAACCAACTTATTAGCTGGACCCTCGCCATCAAGCGACACTCGCCAGGGCCGTAGTGAGAGGAGGGCATTCCCTAGGAAGCGGGTGAGCACTGAGGCCTGGGCAGTACTGGGGGTGCTGGGTGGAGCCCATCAGCACATGGCCCCCAGCACACACCTGGACACACTACTGCTGGGCTTCCCACCGTCCTTTCATAGTTGTTTGCCTGGGTCTCTCATCTCCTCCAACTTGTGAACTTCTTAAAGAAAAGTCTGTCTTACGCATCTTCCTGTCAGAATTTTATTCATCTCTGCCAAAGGCTGTTCTGAGGGTCTTTAGATCCTGGGTGGTACTAGAGCCCCTCTCTTCCTCTCTGAGGCAGCCCAGCCTCAGGGCTGCACAACTTTCTTCCTCTTCCTCTCAAGAGGCAACTGTAGCCCTTGTTTCTCTCCTCCACAAGGTGGGCTCCTCATCCAGTCCTCCACCCACTTCTTGGGGCCTTGCTGGGTCTCATCTTCATCTTCCTCCTTAGATTCTCTCTGGGCTCCTGAGGTGCCCTGCTCTTCTGTGTGCAGCCACATAACTCAGAGATCTTCCTTCTGTAACCCCAAGAAGTAAGGGGGTGGGGTGGGACCCAGAGCGTGATGGTGACAAGGCTGCTCCAACAGTGAGGGCAGCGCAGAACTCGTGCCCAAAGCAAAACAGCGGTGCTAGGTGGGAAGTCCGGATGCCAGCCCCTGCCCTCTGCTCCAGCAAAAGTAGCAAGCACTTGGGAACAGGGTCCCTGCGGTCTAACTCTCCCACAGCTCTGGCTGCCGGACTCCTTGGTCCCTGCCCAGGTTGACACTTGATACTGACTGGCGGCTACTCTCTGCCACAGGACCTCCCCAGTGACGCCCCCACAGCTCCTCTCCCGGACACCTCGGCCTCCCCCCTGTCTCCACACCGAAGAGCCAAGTCACTGGACAGGAGGTCCATGGAGTCCTCCCTGACGGTGAGCCCAGGCGCCCAAGCACCAAGGCCTGGCGATGCTGCTGCTGCTGCTGCTGCTTCTGTCACCTGAGGTCGCTGTCTGCTTCTGTCCATACATCTGGGCTGGCTGTCCTCTCTGCACAGGCCCCCATGTCTGTGTGTGGGAAGCAGCTGCTCTGTTTCTTTCCCTTTCCTGGGCTTTGTGGGCCTCCTAAGCTCCAAGGTCCCAGTGGAGGCCATCTGACCAAGGCAACAGTCCCCTGACTCCAGGGGTCAGGGCCAAAGCACAGAACCCCTTCTTTTGTGGGGTGTTTATTTCCATGACAGTTTGGCAACAGGAGTCCCCTCTTGCTGGGTACACTGGTCCTGTTCATGGGGTTTCACCGTAAAAGGAGAAGAGGCCCTTGCTCCAGGCCACCTGAGCTACCGCAGTCGGACAGAGTCTAGGCAGCACCATCACTCCCACCAGCAGCGACAGGCCAGAGGCCCAGAGGATAAAAGATAGCTGCTCCTTGCCTGGTGACCTGGGGCTCCTCTCTGCATTTGTACTTAGCCTCCTGAGGAGCCATGGGCTGGTGCTCCCTTTCCCCCACTGAGGTGTGGAGCCACCACCAAGACTGATATGAAACTGTGGAGCAAGGACAGGAGGTGTCTTAACTGGAGGATTTTTCCTTGAGTTCTGACTTTGGCTCAAGGGTTTGGGGCAGAGGCTCCGAGAACAGGTATTGCTTGCCATTGGCCTGTCACTACACATCTGTTCTCCCTTAATGCCCTTCCAGTCCTTGCACTGCAGGCAGGTGTCACAGCCTATTTCTGGTCAAGATGGCTGTGGACAAGTGGAGAGCATGTCCAGTGACGTGAAGGATAGTCCATGTCTCTTTGAGGCACCAGCATTACAGATACCCAGACGTAAAACCTAAGCAGGGTCCAGGTGGGCTGCAGGTGATCCTCGTGGGCATGTGAACAGCACAGGTTTTAGGATGGATCAGCAGGGATGGCACCACATTCAGGCCCTACCAGTGGGCCTGCACCCTCTGCTTTCTTGTTTGTTGTCCTGGTTTTGCTCCTTGTAGGGAACTGGAGACTGAAAGTCATCCTGGTACAGATAAGTGGCCCGAAGGTCTTCATAGAGTTGCCGCTGCATCTCACTGAGGACCAGACATGGTGTCTGCTCCTTGGTCTTCTCCTCTTTTCTCTCTCAGTCTTCTGTGGCTTCTGCAAGAACTTCTGAATTCTCTTTTTATCTGTCACAGCAGACCTTCCCCTTCATATACCACACTCAGTGGCTCTCCATCTGAGCCATTCTTCTCTGCCTCCCAGGCAAATGGAGTAAGGCCTGTCTGAGAGCACCAGGCGGCCCAGCTGCTCACAGGGCGATGAGGCTGAGCTCTCTCCTTTGCAGTAGGCTGCCCGTCACGGCATCTGCTTCCTCCCAGATGTGTGTGCCTGCAGGTCAGGCAGCAGGCAGCACAACCTGGGGCCAGGGGCCTGTGCAGGTTGGTCTGGTAGGTGAAGAAACCCCTTTTCCTGGTGCCCACCTCACCTGGACAGAATGTCTGCTGTGTCAGTCACCCTTTGCCCAGGACTGGGATATCAGTGTTTCCCTCTGAACTGTTCTTTTTTTCTTTTCTCAGCCTGACCTGCTGAATTTCAAGAAAGGCTGGCTGACCAAGCAGTACGAGGATGGCCAGGTTAGTGTGCAGAGATCTGTGGTTTCTGAAGGGCTGGGGAGCAGCTACGAGGCTGAGCCGGCCTTATCCCTGGCTAGTCTGTGAGCACTAGCTCTGTCCCCCCACCTCTGGCACACCCCCTGGTGTCATAGACAAGGACTGTGGCCAGGACCCCCATCTCCTCAGAAAAGTGGAGGTTCACAGCCCCCATTTCTGCAGCAGGGGTGGAGATTTTGGAGATGTACCACCAGGCCTGCCTGCTGCCAATTGTGATGGATTGCTCTCCTGTACCCAGCAGTGACCTTGGCCTCAAGCCACGGAGACATCCTCAACACTAGTTCCCTACCTGCTGATCTTTCCCAGGGACAGAGAAAGCCTCTGGTTGTAGGGTTGGCTTGTGCTTGCAAACAAGGCAGCCAAGGAAACAGCAGCTGAGGAGGCAAGACTCTGTCAGAGACACCAGCTCACCCCCAGTCCTGAGAGAGCCATTATGGTACATTCTCACCATCAGACTCAAGCAGGAAAACCCTTTACAGCTGGACCTGCCTGCCCCACCTTGACCCTGGATGGGGCTAGAATGCCAGACCTCCCAGGAGGCATGAGGAGAAACCTGCTAAGTCATACTGAGAGGCCTCTAAACCCTGCCTGCCCATTCTCCCACACCTGCTTTCTGAGCAGCTCTGCCGAAACATCCTCTTTTCTTCTCTCCTCCATGTTAACCCTCTTGGCCTTGCCCGAAGACTCCAGTCTCCCTCCTTGCTACTCACAGTGAAGACTTGGGAATCTGGCTGGTTGGTCTGCACGTGCTAGCTGCAGGTGGCCGCACCCTTCCGTTTAGACAGCCAGTGCCTATAGCTCACAAAGTGGCCTCCGTAAGATGAAGATTCTGTTTTCACAGACACCTTTCAGCCCAACTCCCTGTCTGCAGACTCTGGAGTTGAAATCGAGGACTGCAAACCACTGTTCACCAGCTGCACCACTGGGTTACAGAGAGGCCATGGTCTGTGGCCCACCCCAGCTCTCCCACCTGCCTCGTCACTGGGGAGCCAAGGCTTAGCAAGTGCCCTGACAGCATGTGCTCATGGCTGCCTGCGGCCTAAACACTGAGTCTTCTGCCACTTGCAGGAGGAGCTGCCTGTCCTCTGCTTTCACATGCTCTGGGAGGTGCCCTAGGATTCAGTCATGGGTCGCCTTGGAGCAGTAAGTCTGCTGCATAGTAGTTCAGTCTGTCTTCTGACGGAAATTCTGAAATGGAATTTCTTTCCATTTCAGTGGAAGAAACACTGGTTTGTCCTTGCTGATCAAAGCCTGAGATACTATAGGGATTCGGTGGCCGAGGAGGTGAGTATCTTGGCTTTGCTCCCACTGGGGAGATAGCCGAAGGGGTTCAGGCAGCATCTGGGAGCCCAAGGCCCCCGAGCACGAGTGCTTCCCCGGGCTTCACCTCCTTTGTCTGTTGATGGACGTCCACGTCACCATCTTGAGTTCCCGAGTCCAGATCTGGTGGGAAGTCTGAGCGTAGTGCAACCTGCTTTCGATATTCTCATGATGGGTCCCTGCCTGGAACAATGGCATCTTCTGAGGCCCTGCATTAGGCACCTGGGTATAGTGTGTTTGAGTGATTTTTTCTCTGTTCTTTGAAAAACACTGAAAGATGTCTTACTCAAAAACTCAAGATGAGCTATTTTGTTTTTCCTACAAAGAGATTTTGTGGTGAATTGAGTCTTGAAGAACTGAACTATAATCTTGTTTATCCCTTGTCTTTTGGACAAAGCTGGAATGTGGCAGATGAAATCTGGTTGGCCCAGTTGACAGTCTTGATTCGGCAGATCAAGGACCAACCAGAAGGAGCTGTTTTTCCTCACCTACAAAAAAATCATTCTTTTGAACAATTCAGCAAGTGTGTTTCTAATCTTTCCCTTGTAGTTCACTCCAAGCATCCTTAAGATATATCTACAAATAGAAAAACATCTATGTCCAAGGTTAGATATCTTGTACCTTTGTAATAGCAGGAGATTAAAGAGAACCTAATACCTATCTTTGGGGAGTGGGGGCTATATATATTTACATACCCTGAACCTAAAAGAACTAAGTTTTTAATGGAGCCCAGTGGAAAGATATTAATGATACAAGGTAGATGTCGACTAGGGAGGGTGGCTAGCCTCTGGTGTGCCCAATAGCAGGGAATACAGAAACGTGGGAGTGTTTAACTGAACACTTGTGCGTGATTGCCACTTGTATAAACCAGCAGTTCCCATAGTGGACCCCTGTAGGCCACTGGAGACACCTTAGGAGGCCTATTGTTATAACAAGACTATTGTCATAACACTGAGATGCTGCTTTCTTTTTTCATCATACTCACATTTGCACTGACTGCACAAGCAGTGGTAGATGAGGCTGTTGATGCCTTCGCCCAGACACAGGCTGCAGCAGCGGTGGCCAGCGGTCCTGTGTTCTTCACCACCACACACTCAAACAATGTTAAGAAAGTTACTGATTTCATTAAGTCTCCGTCCTTGAAGACACATCTTTTTAATACTCTCGTGATTCAAAATCGGCAGTAAGCACGCGTCACTGTTGTTGCACACCAAGGATGACGGCTGTCTCATAGGGCACCCTGTGCCCTCTGTTGGTGCTGCCCGCTGGCCAGCAGCGTCTCCCTCTTTACTCGAAAGAACTAGTATACAAACTGCTCATTCAGTTTGGGTGGTTAGCAGACATCTTCTTTAGAATGAACCAAGGGACCCCATTCCTTTAAGGGAAACAACAGGCAGTATTTGTTGCCAGTGTTACGAGATGAACTTTCAAGCAAAAATTGAATCTTTGAAAAACTTGTATTCACCATCATGAACTTGACAGCTTTCCTTTACTTCAGTCTCTCCTGACCAAATAGGTGGTGATACTAACAAATGCAGTGTTTGATCTCATATAATGAGATGTGTCAACATTAGGAAGTGGATAACTCATTACTTTCCAAATGACCAATATATAATGTTATACAGTCGGTCACAGGTGAAGGATCCATTCAGAGGGCACAGTAATACCATGGATTTTAATGCGACTGAGTACAGAAAGTTTCTTGATGTGATTTCAGATTCTGCTTTGTAGTTAACCTTTAAGTCACAGGGGTGTCCAACATGTGGCTCAGGATGGGTATGAATGTGACCCAACACAAGCTCGTAAATTTACTTAAAATATTATGAGATTTTTTTTGTAATTATGTGTTGCAATATATTAATGTGTGGCCCAGAGACACCAAAGGATTGGACACTTCTGTGTGAGTTCAAGATAACTACCACATATCAAAAAATAACCACAATTACTTGAAGATTATTAAAATGTCTCCCTTTTTCAAGTCCATTTTTATGTAAGGACAGACTCTCTTCATATACTTCAGCCAAAACAATATATCCGTCAGAATGGATGCAGAAACAGATAAGAGAAGCCAGACATCAAAGAGATTTGTAAAAATTCAAAACAATATTGTTATCACTGATTTTTTAATAATATTTCTATTAAACAGTAAAATGGGCTTATTTGTATTCGTAAGTGAATAGATATGTTTAAATTTTTTTCAGTTCAATGTCTAACATAGTAAATGTCAGTAGATAAAGCTCACATAAAAACTCTTTGGGGTCCTCAGTTTTTAAGAGTGTAAAGAAGTTCTGATGTGAGTATGTTGGAGAACCATCAGCATGGAATTTCGTTGGCAGGATGCCCATGGAGAGTGGTGGCATTCGGTGTGTCCAGGCTGTGAAGGCCAGGTGTGTCCTCACTTCTTGTGAGGGTATATGCTCACTGAGAAAAACGCCAGTCCTCAGAGTCACTCGTGAAAGCATGTTTGTTTAGTATTGACTTTCATTTCTAAATCTCTTAAGGTCTTCTCATTTCTCTCTGCAGGCGGCTGACTTGGATGGGGAAATTGACTTGTCTACATGTTTTGATGTCACGGAGTATCCCGTCCAGAGAAATTATGGCTTTCAGATACATGTGAGCCCAAGGGTGGAATTTGGAGACAGGTTGGGTGCAGAGGTGGGGGACACAGGCTTATGTGTCTTTGAGCACCTGATATCCTGGTCTGGCCGCCGGTGGGCAGGACTGACCTCATGTGCGTGGTCAAGAGGCACTCTTTTTCCCATCAGTGTCAGCATCTTGTCCAGGTCTGTCCTTGGTCTTGGCCTATGGCATCTGGTCCCCACCCCCAGTTTGTGATCTGAGCAAAAATTGGACATTAGCATCTTTCAAGATTGCATAGAAGCTTTTTGTTACTGAAGATTCTTTTTCTTTCTTCTAATCCTGGAGTTTGGGACAGTTGGAAGCATATGTGAGGTATGGGAAATAAGAATGAAAGTGTTAATTATGTAAATCTCAGAGCAGTAGGTTTTTATTCACTTACTCTTTAGTTTATTCTTCTATTCATGAGTTTGAAAATTCATGAAATCTTTTTTTCCCCCACAACCTTGTGAGGGACTCAGAGAAGCAAGTCATTGCCCTTGCCATCAAAAGAGTAACCTGGTTTGATAAATACGACAGTTCTCATTGGCCATTTCATTAAAGTCGATGACTCAGGGGTTGCCCGGAGTTAGCCAGGCTCAAGGTTAGGACACAGTCACCTGATTACAATGTCTGTTCTCACTCTAACACCAACTGCAACTTTGGGGGTGCCCCAAACCATCCTCAGATTCAAGAAAGAGCCAGGACGACTCAAAGAGCACAGCTGTGGTTTCATTTTAGAGAAGGACACCAGTTGGAGCACCAAAGGAAGAGAGGCTTGCAGAGTCTCCTGGGCTCCTGTGTCCTGGGGGGACATGTTGCTCTCCTGGTGTTGCTATGCAGTGACACACAGAGCTTCCCACCCAGGAATCTCACCCAAGCCCAGTGTCCTGAGATTTTATTGAGGTTTCACAACTGTCATGATTGACAGTCGTGTCCATGGGATCGAACGCAACCTCTAACCCTGTCCTCAGAGGTCAGCTCATTTTCGTGGGACTGAAGCCCCAGCCCTTTCACTTTATGGCTGGTCTTTATAGTGTAGCCATCCCTGACCCTAAGTAACGAGGGTTCAGGGGTTGCTGCTCAGGAGCCGGGGCAAAGACCAGTCCTCTCCTTGTGCAAAGCTAGTTCTTTCCTCACAAGAGCCTTGTGAGTATGTGGTGGGTAGAGAACAGCCTGGCAGGGCTGCCACTGCAGGGGCTGGCCCCTGGGACTTTGTCTCTCACAGGAGGCTGTAATTCCAGTGAGGTCACCTTTAATAGGGTCTTACCTTCAGATCTTGGGGTGCAAAAACTCAGTTGTATCATTGGACTCAGTAGATCAGGCACACTGAGACTGACTCATATTAACCAAACTTCAAGGAGACTGAGATTCACACCGAACACCGTTGTGTTCATTGCAAAGAGAGGTCTAGCCACCAACCCACCAGGCTGCTGGCCATGGCATGTCCTCCCTGTGGGGTGCCAAGTCATAGTTGAAGATTGCACAGATGGCCTGGCATGAGATCCAGGGCATGAGTTGGTGAATCTTAGGGTCTTAGCAACCCTCCCACTCCCCACCCCCTGCTATGATGCTTCCCTGCTCCTGGTCCCTGCAGGAGGAACATACCTGCTCAGTGAGCTAGTCCTGAGCCTCCTGGTATACCCCATACTGCATCCCCCTCCCTCACCCTAATCTCCCCATGTCAAAAGGCAGGCTTCTCTAGGCAGGGCATCCTGAGGTAAGAGGTGGCATCTTAAGTCAGCAAGTGAGTACTGAGTAGTAACTTAATTATTCTAGGGTCTGAACCATGCAGTTTACTCTCAACCATCAGTCTGACCCTTTTCACTTTCCCCTGGGGTGGGAGCTTATCCCAAGTTCTGACACTTTTCCATGAGCTGCATGGACTGAGGGACCTAGGTCCATATGGATTGCTCTCAGCATGAAAGGGTGGGTCCTGGAGGGGTCTTGGCCTGGGTCACTAGGGAGCTTTGAGTTCTTGAGAGACAAGGATGGAGGAATGAATGTGCAATGTCCCTAACCTGGGCACCCAACCTAATGGCACCTACAAAGGAGCTGAGTGCAGAAGCTAGGCAGGAGTGGCTCCATGGGAGCTCTGAGTCCTGAGTCGAAAGTCAGTCTTGTCCTGAGATTGTGGAATACGTTGGAATGTGCTGGAAGACACAAGGTAGTTGTGCATTAGTAAGACATCCAACAGGACATGCAGGCAGTTAAAGGAGGTGAAGAGAGGCCGGAGGCCAGGCAGGCACAGTGGTGGTGGGCAGAAAAGGAAGGGATGGCTGAGGGGCACTGCAGAGGAAACACATGTGGGCCTTGGCTTTGGCCAGATGAGGGAGGAGGAAGGGCTGAGGTCCTGTGTGCCAGCACGTGGCAAAAGGTAGAGAGCGCCCTGGCTGGTGTGGCTCAGTGGATTGAGCAGCGCCCTGTGAACCAAAGGGTCATTAGTTTGATTCCCAGTCAGGGCACATGCCTGGGTTGCGGGCCAGGCCCCCAGTAGGGGGTGCATGAGAGGTAACCACACACAGATGTTTCTCTCCCTCTTTCTCCCTCCCTTCCCCTCTGTCTAAAAATAAATAAATAAAATCTTTAAAAAAGAGAGAGAGAGTACACTTAAAAATAAAAAAGGTGTAGAGCCTCTGGAGTTCTGACTGCGATGGGCTTTCTACAAACATTAGACAGGCAGCCACAGTGTGGGCCTACCGTTGGAAAGGAACCTGCTGGAAGTGAGAGATGAGGCCATGAGGGAGAATGTGGTGATTGCTGAGATTAGACCATAGGAACGCCCACCTCTGGGAGTGAGAGAAGGGAGAAGACCCCCACGGCGAGTGTGAGCAGGTCTCGGGGACACAGGGAGGGCCAAGGCATAAGGGGCCAGTGTTTCAGAGAGCTCGGAAGCCGTGCCCCCACTCTAGGAGTACAGCAAGGGAAAACCCAAGGTGAGGTGAGTCATGGGCTGTGCTGGGGGGCCTGAAGTGGAGGATGAGGTGAAGTCCAAGTTGTGCTTTCAGTACTCCAGGCCCACACGTGGTTTCCTGTGCTTTGCTCCCCTGCCATGTCTGTACCTAACCCAAAACCATCTTGGTAATTTCATCTTCCCATCAGCTGATTGGCTAACATGTTTCTGAGCAGCCTAAAGAACAGGACTGACACCCTCATTCTGGGAGACAAGAGCCTGTAGGTGCAGAAGCAGGGAAGTGGACTCCATGCAGACCACCCACTATGTTTCCTGTCTCTCCTCTTCTCAGGGGCACCTTGCCATGCCCCCCGGGAGACTTGAGGACTGCGCCCCCGGAGGGCACTCTTCTCACCCTCACAGGCCATGCTGCCTCCTCTCTGCTGCTGCATCTGGCCTTCCCCCCCGCCCAATCTGTGCACTCCCCTTTGCTGTAAATGTGTTCCTCTGTCTCAACTGATGTCCCACCAGCTCATCCAAGTCAGGGGGCCTAGGGGCTGTCCTAGAGGTGCCCCTTTCCCTCTTCTCCATCACCCATCCCTGCCACCACCTTAATTCTGACTTCCTAGACAACTGCCCTAACCGTCCAACAGGCCTCCCTGCCTCTTCCCAGCCTGAAGACACAGCTTCCACCACACCCCAGCCTGCCTGGCCTCTCCCTGATCTCCCTGTGCACCCAGTGAGCATGGCTGCAGGGCACTGGGGCAGGCTCTTCCTGCTTCCTCTGCCTGGGACATGTACCTCTCTCCTACCCATCCGCCACCCCTCCTCACCACACAAGGCCCAGCTCAGCCCCACGGTGCTTGGCTCCCACTTGCTCCCCACATGCTCACACTCTTCTTCCCACTAGTCTGTGAGTTTCTTAAAGGACAGGGTGAGTTGCCTCAGTGCCTGGACATTGTAGGTACTCAGTACATGCCTGCTGAATTGCCGGAGAGGGAGATACCTGAGTTAGCCTTGACAGCGAAAGCAGATTAGCGTCCGCAGCTTTGCTCTTTCCTTTGCTCTCCAGGTCCTAAGCAGAGTATATACATGGTGCTCCTAAGATGGCCACCTGGCCACAGTCCTCCCTGCAGGAGAGGGGTGGAAAGATTGACAATGGTCAGTGATAATCCCTTGTCTCTTGTGTAGACAAAGGAGGGCGAATTCACCCTCTCTGCCATGACATCTGGGATCCGGCGGAATTGGATCCAGACCATCATGAAGCACGTCCATCCGACCTCTGCCCCGGATGTGACAAGGTAAAGTTCGAGGGAACCACCTTCCCCAGGGGCCTCTGCCTCACTCTTGTATATGAACAGCTGCTGCTTCTGGGACCTGAGCTCTCAGCCTGGCCCAGCACGGCCTTCTTCCTTCCCTCCTTGGTCCTGCCACTGGCTGCCTCCACTCATTCTCTTTTTGGTTTCCTGGTTCTTTGTGTAAGGTTGCCTTTTCCTTGTCTGAGCCTGGTTGGTGGAGCTACACAAGTATCACTTGGGCCACCATCAGAACTGACCTTAGGGGATAGGCCCCTCTGGTGTGGGTGTGGGCACTGGACTTCGCTGGAAGCTGCACCTGTAGGCCACGATAGCATTTCTTTTTCTTGGGTTTTTTTTTGTTTTTTTTTTTTCACCTCACTCCTACATCTGTGGGATTTTTGTGCAATCAAGAAAAATTCTCTGAAACTCTCAGTGGCAGAGCCTAAGTTGGACAACTGTCTCCCCCACCCCCCATAACACACTTTGGTTCATACATCTCGTGATTCACTGTGTGCCTTCCTCCTCCAACTCTGAAGGTTAGAAACCGACTGGGTTTCATTTTAAAAGAATGAAGATATGGTTCCAGTGTGGGGGGCTGGCTCTGTGATTCCCAGAACGCTGCTGCGCACACATCAAGGCATCAGAGCCTTCACCAGTTCTGAGAACTCTCATTGACACTTTGTAGGCATATAGTTTGAATGACTCCTCAAGTGTATTTCTTGCATTGAAAGTCACACGCCGGGTGACCCCGGTGCCTGCCATGTGCCCTCTGGTGGCCTGGGGCAGTTGTGACTGTCCTAAATCTTTTTGAAGCCCTTGCCTCTTCTTAGTGACACAGTACCTCTTCGAACAAGAAGAAAGGGAAGGAACCCAAAATGATAATAATTTCATTCTTTTCCGTGTTTGTTCATGTTGTTTGTTCATTATTTAATGAACAGAATAGTTGGTTGTTCCTGAGTTGGTAAGACCAGGAGGTGGTGACCAGGACCCACTCTGTGGTATCCAGTCGAGGAAGCACATCCTGTGTGCAGGAGCAAGGGGTAGCCCCATCCTCATGGGGCTGCATCCGCTGGCAGCCCAGCCGCTGCCCCTCATCTCTCTCCCGTTCAGGAGCAGAGGCTGGAGCCTCACAAGCCCAACGTTCTTTCTGAGCCCTGAAGGACACCCACACAGCCAAGCAAGACAGGCAGCTCAGGCTGCTCTACCCAGGCTGCTGTGTGGGCTCTGGGAGGCAAGGCGGACACACAAGAGCCAGGTGGCCTCGGGTCAGGGCCTCTTCTAGCCTGTGGCAGTCACCTGCCGCCCTGTCCTAGCCATGCCTGGCTATGTGCATCAGATTGAGGATCTGTCTGAGGGCTGTCAGCTTTGGGATGTCTCAGGGTAGGCATGTGGCTTTGGCCTCAGAATGGGTGCAAAGGACACACTTTTGTGCACACATGGCTTACAAGTGGCATCTCCCAGGCTGGCATGTGTGTCTCCCTTCCGCACTTGGGTATCAGCTCTATGCGGGGACTGAGTCCACAGCAGCCAGGACTGTTGTTTCAGTGGGAGGCTTGATGTGACAACTGTCTTTCTCACTGGGATTTACTCCACAGTTAATGGAGTAATTTGTTTCTCCAGTTTGTTTCAGCCTTTGTGCTTATTTGATGTGGACTTTTATAGTTTGAGGGAAATAAACTTGTTTTGTTTTTTTTAGTGCTACAAGGCTACGTCCCAAGAACAATTAGAAACAGATACAAACACCACAGGTGCCAGGTGAATCCAGGCACTGTAGGCCCCCTGTGTCTGCTGGGGAGTTGTAGGGGCTTCCTGTCTGGGGGTGCAGGGGGCCCCAGGCGGGCCTTCCTCTGTTGGAGAGACTGGTTCTGCAGCTTCCAGTTTTCCATGTTATCCCACTGCTGTAGCTCTCAGTTCAGAGCTATCAAAAGGTCTGTTCTGGAGAGTTTTTATTCAAATACGCATATGGCTGAAATTGAAAACACAGGTCCTACCACCCTGCAGCAGTTTATTTTTCACTAGGTAGCTGCTGGGACGGGCAGCCAAGCGGGTGGTGGCGACTATGTCCTCTTTTCTTTCCTTGGGTGACTTTTTCACTCGATCGTTTCTCTTTGGCCCCCATTTAAACACAGGTGCTCCCTGGAGTCCCACCTTCCCTTGCAACTCCCAGTGGCTCCTGATTCTGCATTTTGCCCCTGTCTACTGTTCAGGCTGCGGGTCTCTGGGATTAGTCCACAGAGCCTGGAGAACCCTGCCTCCAACCTCCATGACTGATGACTCCGCCCTACCCCTGCCCAGGTGGTTTCCTCTTCAGGAACCTTTGCTTTGGGGCAGATTGGGAAAAGGCATGGACTTTTCTGCTGGGCAGGTGGAAGTGCCCTCGAGGGTTCTGCTCTCCACATATTCAAGTGGGCCACTGCATGGGATGGGCTCCATGGTGCCATCTGGGTGATGTATCTGATTTGTTCACAGGTCATCTCAGGCCTGTCACTCTTACTCCTCTATCACAGCAGCCACCAGAGTGGTTTTCCTAAAACACTGACCTGACCGTGTTACTTGCCTACTTATTAAAAACTCTTGGTCCTTTCAAGGGACACGGCTGGTCTCATTCATTCTGTCACCACTGCCCAGTAAGTATGTGCATGCCACAGGGTCAACCTTCTTCATGAAGGGTTTGGACAGTGGCTGTCCCTTGTGTAGCCTGTCAGGGCTCTCGATTTTGGCTCTAAGCAGGGTAGGGGCCCCCTGTGCTTCATTGTCCCAGTGACAAGACTATTGTGACACTCCCCTACTGTGTCTCCTCAGCTAGAGGACCCTCATAATATTTTCCTGCTGGAAACCTCTAGGCTTTCTATGACTCTTTCTCTCCAGTCTCCACTCAAACTTAGTTTAGGTTCCCTCTGAGGAAATGATGACAGAGTGTCCTTTCTTGCCCTGCCCCAAGGGAGCTAGGTCCCTCTGCTGGGGTGAGCACCTGGAGTCATACCTGATAAGCTGTTTTCCCCCTGCCCCCAGCTCATTGCCAGAGGAGAAGAACCGGAATAGCTTCTCCTTTGAGACCTGCCTGAGGCCAAGTGAGAAGCAAGAGGTGGAGCCCAGAGAGCCAGACCCTGAGCAAAAAAGGAGCCGTGCTCGGGAGCGGAGACGTGAGGGGCGCTCTAAGACCTTTGATTGGGCTGAGTTCCGCCCCTTGCAGCAGGCCCTGGCTCAGGAGAGGGCCAGTGCCACAGTGCCCCCCGACACACTCCCTGAGGCAGAGCTGGGAGAGCTGGAGCGGGAACGTGCTCGGAGGCGGGAAGAACGCCGCAAGCGCTTCGGGATGCTTGACACTGTGGATGGGCCAGCCACTGACGATGCAGCCTTGCGGATGGAGGTTGATAGGAGCCCAGGGCTGCCTGTGCCCCCTGACCCCAAGACACAAAATGTCCATGTAGAGATTGAACAACGGTGGCATCAGGTGGAGACCACCCCTCTACGGGAAGAAAAGCAGGTGCCCATTGCCCCTCTGCACCTGTCCTCTGAGGACAGAAGTGACAGGCTCTCCAGTCATGAGCTGACCTCTCTGCTGGAAAAGGAGGTAATGACTAGAGGCAGCCATAAGTGGACAGGTGGGTGGGTTCCATATAGCAGCCTTTCCTGAGCAACCATGGTACCTGGTGGTGGCCTGAGTGGTTCAGCTGCATAACACTGAGGGAGACATGTTCCCTCCCCTCAGGGGCTGGCAGACCATTCAGGAATATAGACACATGGGCGGACAGGTTCTTAGAGTACAGTGTAATTGGTGACAGGTACAGGAAGTGCCAACGCATGCTGGGTGGCAGGGAGGGGGCACCAGACCTTTCCAGAAGGACAGAGTAGTTTGCCATGTGGCAAGGGCACTGCCATTAAGAGTCAGGGGTGGCCAGAAAAGAGGCTAGTAGGGTTGCAGAGCCCAGGTGGGGGCCTTGTATACTCAGGCTGAAGACGAATGTGAGCAGAGTTAGTTTTTGATCCTCACTAGGCAGCTCTGGGTCAAGCAGGCCAAAGGTGGAGCCAGAGAAGAGCCCCAGTGCTTTCTAGGCAGCCTGGTGACCTTCATTGAGACCTGGGAGGGTGCAGGGCAGGAAGCAGGTGGATTCTAGATATTCAAGATATAAAACAGAGGCCCTTGGTGGCTGAGCAGATGAAAGGTGCCCTGTAACTCACCTCAGTCAGCTGCACTGTGGAGGCCTTTTGTGGAGCAGGCCTCTCGGGGCATCTAGATGCAGAGATGAGCAGCCAGCCCCTGCATTTGAAGCATAATATGTTCCTTCATGAAAACATATGCAGGAACCAAATCTGGGGAACTTCAGTGAGTTTCTAAGTCTGAGCAAGGAGTTCCTGGCCAAGGGGGTACAAATGTGTTCTTTTACATAAGTAGCTAATTGAAGATTTGTCACTTTGGTCTGCCTTCACTTTTCTTCTTTTTCCTAGTTTATTAGATTTATGAGGCTGGCATCTATCACTAGCATGAACACTTTGATTTTATTTCCATTTTTTTTTCTTTTTATTTCCATTTTTTATGTTTGTAAATAAGATAATAAAGACAGTATGCAGTAAGTAAAAGTTCAAACTCACTCTGCTCAAAGCTGCAAAAATGGGCCTGCTGACCAGCAGACCACACACTGAACCGTACATTTATCTAAAGCAGCAATGTCTGAAAGTCAGTTCTCCGCACCTCTCACAGCACATCCTGGCAGCGCCTCCCTGTGCCCTGTCCTCCATCTCCCCACTTCCTGCAGCCTCCGGGGCAGGGCAGGGCAGGCACGCTGGCCCATGTGGTCCAGTAGGCACCTAGAGAATATTTGAGGAAGAGATGAATAGATGAATGACTGAATTTGAAACCATTGAACGCAAGAAGAGTGTGAAGTAGCTTCCTTACTTTCCACATCTTGTGGAATACTTCAGGAATCCTCTTTGCAGACTTTTATGTGGAATCCCTTGTATAAAAGTGGAATTGTTGTGGTGGGAGACAAGGCAGGGCCTGGAATGAGGCTTGCCTAGGGCAGCACTGGACTTTTTAACCATGCTGAGGATGCAGAAAGGACCCAGAGGCATGATCTTCCTTCTGGTACAGGCACAAAGGCTCAGTTTCTGGTGGGGTCTGAGTACTGGAACCTTAAGCAGGTGTGAAAATTTTGTGGGCCTTCCGTGTAACAGGTCTGCCATGTTATAGATGTATATATACTTACAGTGGGAGCCTTCTGTTCCAGATGCTGCACTTCAGGGCAGATTAGCTTATCCCTGACCTCTAGAAGGCCAGGGAGGATTCTGCTCAGTCCAGCTCATGCCAGAAATGCCACTCTGGGCCTGCACTGTACTGCTGCTTCTCTCTGTTGCTGTCATGGTGCTTAAAAATGCATGTCTTTCTGCCAACAGTTGGAGCAGAGCCAGAAGGAGGCCTCAGACCTTTTGGAGCAAAACCGGCTCCTACAGGATCAACTGAGAGTGGCTCTGGGCCGGGAGCAGAGTGCCCGGGAAGGCTATGTGCTGCAGGTAGGGCTGAGGGGCTGCCTCGGTGCTCGAGATGCACTCAGGGCCTCTGTGCAAAGGACTCCAGCAGGCTAAGAATGTGCAAAACCTGCCTGAGCAGGAGCCGCCTCTGCCAGGTGCCATCCTCTGGCTCCTCTGCCCCAGGACTGTGGCTCTCAGAGCCTGAAACTTCTATATCTAAGGGTTTTTCCTTTGTTTTTTAATAAAGTAATTTTGGTGTTTTTTTTTTCTTCTCAAAATAACCCAATATATATTTATTATGAATACCATACACTTGCAAGTCACTTCTAAGTTGTTTATTTTTTTAAAAAACAGTAATAGGCCTATTTTACAGATTGAAGAAATTGAGTAACAGCCAGCCAAGTGCCTCCTTATGACCAAGTTAGTGGCAGAGGTGGCAATGGGTCCTCCTTCCCTATCTGTGTCTATACCATACCTAACAGGTAGACCTGGGCTACTACCACTAGCTCAGTGGTCCCACTTCTTTCTACCTAGACTGAAGTTTCAAGGAGAAAATGTGGCCATTCAGCCCTGAGCCAGTCTAGAAGGGGAGATGAGGAGAGCCACAGCCTGGGTCCTAAGCTGAGGGCCCAGACCAAGTATCCACCACCAAAGATCTCTGTGCCCCTGTCCTGCTCAGCAAGCAGATTCACAGAGAGCACTGAGCACTGCTGGGGGATGTCTCCCCAGGCAGTAGGTCAGCTGGACAGGGTGGGCCGGTGTGGGCTGACTGTCCTACAGCATTCTAGGCCCTATTCTAGTTCTGGGGTACAAAGTAAAACACTCCTGCCCTGTGGAGTGACATGCTGGTGGGGAGAGACAACTGGGCGAAAGCAAAATGGGTTGATGGAACAGGGCTCTCTGCCAAAGCTGAGGACTCAGCTGTTAAGTCAGGGTTCTGGATTTAAGTGTAGGCTCTGCCACTGACCAGCACAAGCTGGTGTCCCCTCCCCCACAGCATTAGCTTCTCCTAGATTGTCTAGACTTAGACCTTGTCCTGATGGCCCTTCCAGCTCTCAGTGACTCCGAGTCTCTATGAATAGTTGCTATGTCAACATTTTCAGATCATCGTGCCTTGGCTGCCTCTGTCCAAGGCATCCTGGGTACCTCGTGAACCCCCTAGGCAGAGTGTGCCTTCTTGCCGCTATCCATGCCATTTTTGTTGCTTTCTGTTTCTTCCATTTCTTTTTCCCCCAACTTGGACTGTGGCCCTGGGCGCCTGTGTGCCCTGCACCCTCCTCCCCAGCCCTTTCTGCCATAGTCACTGCTGTGCCCAGTTCAGTTATTGCCATGCTCCAGGAGCTGGTGATGGTGGGCATCTTTCATACATGGCTCACTCTGGGCTTTCTGGGTCATTTGTGCAGAACTCCAGATCTGAGGAGCATCTTTTTAAACCTTGGTTGGGCCCCCGTCCTATACGAATTCACTTAACATCGGGTGGTAAAGATACTAGCAGGAGACTTTGCACATCTTAACCTCAGAACCTACCTCTGTGTCTAACTTGGAGGATTGCATGATCCTGCACCCAGTCCCTTATCAGTTGGCACTGGGCAGAACTGGCTTCTAAATACCTTCCCACTAGGTCTAATAGGTTGCTTTTACCTCCCTTCGCACTTTGGGAATGCTTATAATCAGAAGTCAGAAGGAGCAAGGACCTTTGGGGTTAGGGTCAGAAGGAGTCTGCCCAGGAACGGCACTGTGCTAACTGTGCTGGGAGGAGAAGCTTGCATGGTTTGGACTTGCAGAGGAGTGTAACTTAATAACGTAACTGAGTGTCACATCTGTGGCTTCCCCAGCAGACTGAGGCAGGCCAAATTCTTAGGCTGGGCTGTTACCACTTTTGTTCATGTTCTTGTTTTTTTTCCTGTGTTATTAGTTCTGTCTAGTCTGCATGCCTTTCCTTTTGGGGAGTTTTGTTTCGTTTGTGTTTTGTTTTTTGCATGCTTCTTCACACTTTCTTATTTTGAATTCCATGAAAGTTTGTTTGTTTTGTTGATTATCACATTTTACTCCATGGTTTTTGTTTTCCCCTCATTTTGTCTTCTTACAGGTAGTTCTTCCTGTTACTGTAGAGGACGAGCTCCACTTCCAAAAGGAAAATGTTCGGATGTCACCTTGCTGACATTCCTGAGCAGTAGCCTCCCTTCCTTCTCTCCCTGTCCTAGAAGGAAGTGACATCATCACTTGCACCCTGCCTCCTGTGCTTTTTTAGGGTTGATTGTCTAGAGCTGTGTACCTTTTGTTTTGCAAAACAAACAGATGCCCATGCTCTACTCCCCCTTCTTTCCTTCCTCTCTCTTGTTCTCAGTCTTTGTTTTTGCTTACCCATGTGTTCCATTATTCTTTTTGTTTGGTTACTTCTCCTAGAAGCTGTATGATTAGAGTTGTTTTGGTGTTATTGTTCATGTTTTCTGTTTACCTGGAAGCAACACTTACCAAAATAATTAAGATGATTTGTTGGATTTTTTTTTTAATGAAAAAAATTGTGCCACGGATAATTATCGGCAAACCCACCAAGGAGCTTTTCTGTGGTTGACCCCGGCCAGAGGTGTGACACTCAGAACTGGGAAGCCCGAGTGTTTCTAACCACTGTTTAATCGGTTTTTTTAAGACTGAAGTGGCCACCTCCCAACCTGGTGCCTGGCAGAGGCTCCACAGAGTCAATCAAGATCTGCAAAGGGAGCTGGAGGTCCAGTGCCGGCGCCAGGGGCTAACCACGCAGCAGACCCAGGCCCCGAAGCACAGCTACGGGGAGGCCAAGGAGACAGTCCAGCACCACGAGGCCGAGATCCACAGCCTTCAGGCGAGGCTCAGCAATGCTGCCGCTGAGCTCACCATCAAGGAACAGGCACTGGCCAAGCTCAAGGATGACCTGAAACTGGAGAAGGACAAGGTCCGTGAGCATTTGGAGGAGTGGCAGCACAGCAAGGCTGCGCTGAGCGGTCAGCTCCAGGCCAGCGAGCAGAAACTCAAGAGCGCAGAGGCCCTGCTGCTAGAGAAGACACAGGCACTGCGGGACTTGGAGACACAACAGGCGCTGCAGAGGGACCGGCAGAAGGAGGTGCAAAGGCTGCAGGAGCGCATCACTGATCTCAGCCAGCAGCTCAGTGCCAGTGAGCAGGCCCAGCAGCTGATGGAGGAGAAGCTGCAGAGGAACTACGAGCTGCTGCTGGAGAGCTGTGAGAAGGAGAAGCAGGTGCTGCTGCAGAACCTGAGGCAGGTGGAGGACAAGGCCAGTGCCTATGAGAACCAGCTCCAGGACCATGAACGACAGATGGAGCTCCTCCAGAAGGAGAAACTTAGTGCCAGGTTTGAGGGCAGCGAGGCCATGCACCAGCTGGAGGAGCAGCTGCAGGTGAAGGAGGCCAGCATCCACAAGCTGGCTGAGCATGTCCAAAGCCTCAGAGATGAGCGGGACCTGATCAAGCAGCGGTTCCAGGAGCTGATGGAGCGCGTTGCCCTGTCTGATGGGGACGTTGCTGAGCTTCAGAAGAAGCTGAGGGGAAGAGAGGCAGACTACCAGAACCTGGAGCACTCCTACAGGAGAGTAGCCAGCCAGCTCCAGGGCATGCACACTCTGCTGAAAGAGAAGGAGGAAGAGCTGAAGCACATCAAGGAAATGCATGAGAAAGTTCTGGAAAAGAAAGATCAGGACCTCAATGAGGCTTTGGTTAAAATGGTTGCCTTGGGGAGCAGCTTAGAGGAAACAGAAATGAAGCTCCAGACAAAGGAAGAGATTTTAAGGAAGTTTACAAAGGCATCATTAGAGGAAGCTGAGGAGCTGCAGAGCTCCCTGGAAGAAGCAGAGGAGGATGACATTGCACTTTCAGGCCCACAGCTCCAAGCCTCAGGCTCATCTTCAGGCTTCCCACCCTTGAGGCTCGAGGAGGATGACTCAGGGGCTGCTCTTAAGGAGAAACATGGGCACAGCAGCCCTAGGACAGAAGTGAGCATAATACCCCCAAAGTCAGAAGTGCCTGACAAGGAGGAGCACTCGAAGAACACAGAAAAATGTGATCAGGGGGTACCCAGTATGAAAAGGCAAAGAATCCGGTTCTCCACAATCCAGTGCCAGAAATACACCCAGCCTGATGGGTCCGAGAAGACCTGGACCAGTAGCACGTCTTCTGACACTAGTCAGGACCGGTCGCCCTCAGAGGAAAGCATGTCCTCAGAGGCCACCCTGAGCTCTCTCCCTGCAGCCAGTGATTCTGATACCTACCTCTCGATAATACACTCCCTGGAGACCAAGCTCTACATCACAGAAGAAAAGCTCAAAGATGTGACAGTGAAGCTGGAGAGCCAGCAGGGCCAGAGCCAGGAGGCCCTGCTCACACTCCACCACCAGTGGGCTGGCACCGAGGCACGGCTCCGAGAGCAGCTCCATGCCAGCCTACTCCAGGTTGGTGTGCTGGCCTCCCAGCTGGAGCAGGAAAAACAGGCTAGGGCAAAAATAGTTGAAAATCACGTCGGGGAGCTTGGCAATTTCCATGTAAAAAACACTCAGGCCTTGGCTTGCTTAGAAAATTGCCGCGAACAACTACGATCTCTGCCAGGGTCTGGCCAGGAGGAAGCACAGGAGGCAGGAGCGGGCCCCCTGGCCAGCATCGAGAGAGTGTTAGTCCATGCCATCCAGGCCCTACGTCACTGGCCAGCCCCTGCAGACAGCAGGGCCCATGCTCAGCTAGAGGAAGGGAGAATCTTGGAGAAGGGGAAAGAGACTTCGCAGCAGCCACCTCACCTGCCTGAACTGACTGAGCAGGAGCAGCTTAAGCTACTTTCTGATCAAATAGCTCTGGAAGCCTCACTGATAAATCAAATAGCAGACTCTTTAAAAAATACAACATCAGATATCTCGCGTGTTCTCCATGAGATTTCTCAGTCAGGGAGGTTGCCCCTGGAGTCTGGAAGCACAGCATCCTGTCTTGGGGCTGCAGCAGACACTTGGGCTAAGAAGGTGCTGGTGGATGGTGAATTCTGGAGCCAGGTTGAGTCCCTGAGTAAGCACCTGGGGATGCTGGGAGGAGAGGCAGCTAGTGCATCAGGAGGTGGGCAGCAGAGCATCCCACAAGCCCTGGTCCCTGCCCTGGCCGATGCTACATGGGTCCGGGCGGAGCTCAGCTTTGCTGTGCAGTCGTTGAGGGAGTCATTCCACCGTCGGTTGCAGAGCATCCAGGAGACTCTCCGGGGGACCCAGACGGCCCTGCAGCAGCATAAGCACATGCTGGGGGAAATCCTGGGAGCCTACCAAACCCCTGACTTTGAGAGAGTGATGCAGCAGGTCTCGGAAGCCCTCACGCTTCCAGCAGGCATTATAGATGGTGTACAGGTGTCCTGGGACTTGAGCTCATTAGGAGAAGAACTGAGTCATCAAGATGAAGCCAGCTCCCAGGAACCCTTTCACTTGTCGGATCAGAGCTCCGGGGCCCTCGTTGCTATTCAGGAAGAACTCGCCCTGCAGCTTAAAGATAAGGCCAGCCTCTTAAGAGATATATCTGCCTCTTTAACTTCTCTCCCCCCTGTGGAATCAGTAAGAGATTGTCAGAAGCTTCTTCAGGTGTCCCAGAATCTTTCCTATAACACTTATTTGGGAGGCCTTGGTCAATATTCTTCATTATTAGTTAAAGATGCAATCATTCAGGCGCAGGTGTGTTATGCAGCCTGCAAAATCCGGCTGGAGTATGAAAAGGAGCTCCAGTGCTACAAGGAGTCCTGGCAGAGCACAGGGGCTTCCTGTCAGGAACACGAGCAGGCTGTTGGGGCCCTGAGGGAGGAGTACAAGGAACTTCTCCAGAAGCAGAAGAGCGAGTACCTGGAAGTGATTGCCATCGTTCAAAGGGAAAATGCAGAGCTCAAGGCCCAGGTCACCCAGCTAGACCATCAGCAGAGGTACCTGGAAGAAGTAGAAAGCAAGCACAGTGAAAACATGTTTGCCCTGCAAGGGAGGTATGAGGAGGAAATCAGGTGTGTGGTGGAGCAGTTGAACAGAGCAGAGAATACACTGCAGGCTGAGCACAGCAGAGTCCTCAGCCAGCTGGATGCCTCCGTCAGAGACAGGCAGGACATGGAGAAGCACCACGTGGAGCAGATGCAGACCCTGGAGGATAAGTTCCAGCTTAAGGTCAAAGAGCTACAGACCATCCATGAGGAAGAGCTGAGGACCTTGCAGGAGCACTACTCCCAGAACCTCCAGTGCCTGCAGGAGAGACTCTGCCACTACCAGGGGCGGCCCCTGGAAGCCCTCCTGGCTAGCAGCCCCCACGAGCTGCCCACCTCGACCTGGCCATCCAACCAGCCCCAGGAGCCCCTGCAGGTGGCCAATGGGGAGACTGACTCCATGACAGGGCTGAGAGAGCGCATCCAGGAGCTGGAGGCGCAGATGGACATCATGCGGGAGGAGCTGGAGCACAAGGACCTGGAGGGCAACACAGCCACGCTGCGAGAGAAGTACCAGAAAGACTTTGAGAACCTTAAGGTTTTGAAGCATCGTTTAATTGTAAAGCAGTCGAGAGGCAGGCATTTGCCTGCTTTTTGGGGGGCAGTGTCTGGTGCATCAGACTCTCAGGGTGGAGCTGGGAGATAGTTCTTGGCCCTGAGTTACTGTATAAGCAGAATGTCGTCAACAGTCTGTGTATTTGACTCTTCATTCACCATGGTGTGGCCTCAGAGCAGGGCCTGGGTTAGGGTCCAGCATCCTGTTCCACATCCTCTACCAGGAAAGAGCTAGCACGACAGGATCACTGGTGAGAGAGGAAGTGTAGTCTCCCCATAGCCTTTTCACCTGCTTCTGAAGGCCACTCTGCGTTCCCCCAGCAGGGGAAGCCCCTGTTCTCCCCCTCAGCCCCTCACAGCTTCACCCTCTTTCCCACCCCAACCTCCAGGCTGGTGCAAACCCACACTTAAGGAGAACAACCCAGGATAGATGGGCCAGAGGCACTCTTGAAGGACTGTCATCTTCACTGTCCTAAGAAAACAGAGTTTGTGGTTCCCAAAAGATAGGAATATTTGCAATACATTCTCGAGAGTCACTCTCCCATCCCAGATCTCTGGGGAACTGGCACTTAGTGGGCATTCTGTGTCAGGAATATAAGAGCAACTTTGAGCTGCTGGTATTCCTTCTCAGGAGCTTTGAGAAATCACACTTTTCTTGTCACTGTCCCCCACACCCCTACCCTG
This sequence comes from Desmodus rotundus, assembly GCF_022682495.2. Lineage (NCBI taxonomy): Eukaryota > Metazoa > Chordata > Mammalia > Chiroptera > Phyllostomidae > Desmodus > Desmodus rotundus. The sequence goes on from NC_071395.1 coordinate 61,466,894, forward strand.
TTTCACGTTCTGCCTCATTAGGCGGAATACCCGGGTCCTGGCATTCAAAGGTGACATTTCCAGGTTGTGAAGGGGTTCAGTTTCTTGCTCTCCCCCTTTATGAACAGAGACACCTGTGTGTGTGCACATGGCTGCCCAGTACATCCCCTAAGCTCCTTGACGACATCCTCTTGAGCTTCTCACCATTTCTTGGAGCTACACCAGCAACCGCCCAGGTGTCTTGCAGGCCCTCAGTCCCCAATCAGGCCCCCAGTGAGAGCACAGAGCTTACTTCCCGCAGCAGGTGGCTGCTTTACTGCTGTTGCCAAATGTGCTAATGCTGCTGTTCAGCAAGATGCACATGGTTTTGTTTCCCAGCAGCTCACGCCTCTAACTCTGAAAGAAAACTAAAAATGTGTTCTATGTTGGCAGCATATTTACCTGATGACATAGTCCACTGATCTAAGACAAGCACATGTTGCTGCCAGCACAGCACCCAGGTGGGCAAGAGGCTGTCTTCACTGCTCTTGTGCTCAGTCAAACCCTTTTGAAAACCATTATGAGTTATGAGAAAGCTTCAATGGCTATTTTCCAGACGTGCTCAAATGATGCCCCTGTGACAGTCAGTGCATGTCAGCATAGCATTCAGGTGGGCCTTTAAAAATGATTTGCACAAACACTGTCCTAATACCTTCTCTACCCACAGGACCCCAGCTTGTCTGCATGGGCAACTGACTGGGCACATATACGTCTCGAGTCCATGAGGGCCCGAGTGCTCTCTCCCCACCATAGGGGCCGCTTGCTGTCTGCTCCACCAGAGCCTCCTACACAGTGAGGCTGTTTCAGATCCCACGTCAGTCAGCTGGGCTTACATAAGGTTTTGGCCAAAGTGGTTACCTCACACCCCAGTTAGCAAGATATCAGGAAAGAGAATACTGGCCACAGATGGTGCAGGGACCCAGTGTCCCTCAGGGGTCACAGGTCCATGGTGTTCTCATTGACACCCTTGAACACAAATCAGAACCAGACAACTCTTGAGGGGGCCTGGCTAATGCTGTTACTTTGTGCAGCTTTTTGTCTGGGTTGGGGATCCTGAGCCCTGGGCCTGATGGCCCCTCTGCCACAGCCACAGGCTGAATGAAGTCTTCCCTAGTGATTCTGCACAGTAGTCATTGAGGAACTTTTATTGATCCCAGGGATTATTGGCTTAAAAATCAAAATTTGTTTACAGAGAAATTGTTTAACACATATGTTCTCCAAAGGGAGCAACCAGTCTTTAAAAAGATACTTCAGAGTTGGCTACAGGAAGAATTTTGACCATTATTTAAAGATTTTAAAACACACAAACTAATACAAGATGTACTAGCTGTGTGTTAACCAGGAAGCCATATGTGAACCAAACCACACAGGAGAAGACGGTGGGCGGAGAGCGAGTGAGGGGCCAGGAGACAGCCCCAGGACTCCCCCAGCTGTCTTGTGGTGTGAGGGTGGTGAAAGGGGACCACTGGCTTCCAGGCAGCACCTCTGGGAGTAGTGCCCCGTTAATAGTGAACAGCAGTTAAGACCATATACCCAGTACAGCAAATCCATTGCACTGAGGTCCAGACTGTGACCGTGAGTTCGAAAATACTGAATTGAGAACCTCACAAAGGCCTTACAATTACTGTGGGGGCTCAAAGACAACCAAGCATGGTAATTTGATTTCTTGGTACTTTTTTCTTGAGTCCATGTGCAAGAAGATCGACCAAATAATACAGGGTTGGAAGGGGAAGCCCCTCTACTTGGCATTTGGAATGTAACATGGCCACATTCTTCCACTTAAAAAAGAAAAAAAAAATCACTGAAAGGCCTGATCCCTATTCAGAAACACATCTTGCAAAGAATTTAGAAAGTGACTTCGTGCACAAAACAGCTATGCTACCACCTCGTTGCATCTCTGTGGGACACTCACCTGCCTGACAAAAGCAAGTCTGGTAAGCCAGGCCTGGGCTTCCCAGTGTAGCTGTGAGATGGTTCAGTCCCTAGGGCCATACCTGTGTCCTTCCTCTGCAGGCCCAGGTAATAAACCAACACAGGTTGTAATGAGGCATAGACAGGTTTAGAGAGCAGTTTTTCTGCTCCGTGTCTCAATACAGTTAGTGTAGTCACTAGTTAATTTGTGCCCCTCTTTGTACTCCTTCAAAAGAAAAAAAGATAAGAAAGACACAGGATGGAAGAGAAGAGATCATATAGCCTAATGTAATTCCCTCATGGACACCAGAGAGGTTGAATTGACCACATGAGGGTAGCCAGCTAGACAGTGGCAGGGCCATGCCCCTTGGAGCCCTCCAGCTGACAGTTATGACTACAACTTATTTGTGAAATGCACTGGTGCTGAGAGCTATTCGTTGTGTAAACTTAACCAAATCCGGCCATCCTCAGCACATTCACTCTCCTCTCCCTGTCAGTCCTCCCTGGCGGTAACTATCAATGTCCAGGATTGACTAGTTTGGATTCCACTGCAGCCTCTTGCCACTCACAATACTAACTATTCACAGGATCCAGGTCACAGAAATAGGGCAATTTATAGATGTAAGCACCCTTTTGTAAGTGCTTTCATAGCATAAAATGCTCAGTATCATCAATGAAAGTCTCCACACAGCCATTCGGTGACCCCACTGGCTCAGCGCTCGCCTTCAGAGAGTGTGTTCTCTGGAGCAGGCAGGGCTGCTGGCTTATTAAACAGGATGCCCAGGTCAAAAGGTAAAGAAACAAAGGATAAAGTTCCCTTTGCATCTTGCAGGCCACATGCGAACGTGGGTTTGCAGCAATGGAGGAAACACACCAGAAAAAGATTGAAGATCTCCAGAGGCAGCACCAACGGGAACTGGAGAAACTGCGGGAGGAGAAAGACCGTCTCCTGGCTGAGGAAACTGCGGCCACCATCTCAGGTGGGAGCTGGGCACGGTGGCCAGTTTAACCCAGAGGGCAGGACAGGTGGAAGACTTTTCCTGAGCTGAATGTACAGCTCAGAGTAATGATTGGTCTTTGTGCTATCTTTTGTTTGAAATTTAAGCTTCATGATCCAAGAAAATTCTTTTTTTAAATTTCATTTTTCAATTACAGTTAACATTCAATATTATTTTGTACTAATTTCAGGAGTACAGAATAGTTAGACAATCCTATACTTTATAAATTGTTTCCCCAATATTTCCAGTGCCCATCAGGCACTGTACATAGTAATTTCATTATTATTGACTGTATATCCTACACTGTACTTTATATCCTGTTACTATTTCGTAACTACCAGTTTGTGCTTGTTAATCCCTTCATGATTTTTATCCAGTCCCTCAACCTCCTTCCCATCTGACAGCCATCAGTCTGTTCCCTGTATATATGAGTCTCTTTCAATTATGTTTGTTTATTTTACTCTTTAGGTTCCACATAAAAGTGAAAGCATATGGTATTTGTCTTTCTCTGACTTATTTCACTTAGCATAATTCCTTCTACATCTGTCCATGTCGTCAGAAACCAGTAAGGTTTCATTCTTTTTAATGACTGACTAATACTCCATTGTATATACATACCACAGCTTTTTTCATCCATTCATCTATTGATGGGCACTTCGGTTGCTTCCATATCTTGGCTGTTGTAAATAATGCTGCAGTGAGCATAGCAGTGCATATAGTCTTATGAATTAGTGTTTTGGGTTTCTTCAGGTGAATACTCAGAAATGGAATCACTGGGTTATAAATAACTTCCATTTTTAATTTTTTGAAGACCCTTTGTACTGTATTCCACAGTGGCTACACCTGTCTGCATTCCCACCAACAGTGTACAAGGGTTCCCTTTTCTCCACATACTTGACAACACTTGTTTTTTGATTTATTGATAGCCATTCTGACAGGTTGAAGTAATACCTCATTGTGGTTTTAATTTGCATTTCTCTTACGATTAGTGACATTGAGCATGTTCCCATGTTTATTGACCATCTGTATGTCCTCTTTTGAGAAGTGTCTCTTCAGGTCCCCTGCCTATTTTTTAAATGAATTGTTTCTTTGGGGGGTTAAGTTGTCTGATTTCTTTGTAAATTATGGATATTAACCCCTTATCAGATGTACCATTGGCAAATATCTTCTCCCATTCAGTAGGATGTCTTTTTTGTAAATATTCTTTAATTTTTAATAACAGTTGATGTGTATAATATTATATAATATACAATATTACAATATATTGTATATAATATACAATATTGTATAACCCTGTGATTATTACTTATGAGGTGATCACTGATAAATCTGGTACCCGTCTGACACCATATATACTTATTACAACATTATTGACTATATTCCCTAGGCTGTAGTTTACATCCCCATGACTGTTCTATAACTACCAATTTGTATTTCTTAATCCCTTCTCTTTTCTCACCCATCCCTAAACCTGTTCCCATCTGGCAACCAGAAAATATTCTCTGTATCTATGAGCCTTGTTTCTGCCACTTGTTTGTTTATTTTGGGTTTTTGTTTTTGTTTTTTGGATTCCAAATATAAGTGAAATCATAGGACATTTGTTTTTCTCTGCCTGACTTACTTCATTTGGCACAATACCCTCCAGGTCCATCCATGCTGTTTCAGATGGTAAGATTTCATTATATTTATGGATGAATCATATTTCATTGTATATGTGCACCACTTGTTTATTCATTCATCTGATGATGTACATTTAGGTTGTTTCCACATCTTAGCTATTGTAAATAATGCTGCAGTGAACATATGGATGCATATCTTTTTGATTTGGGGTTTTGGGCTTCTGTGCATGAATGCCCAGAAGTAGAATTGCTGGGTCCTTTGTTGTCTTCTCTTGTCATCGCCTTTGTTTTAAAGTTTATTTTGTCTGGTGTTGTAAGTATTGCTACTACAGCTTTTATTTTATCATTTCTGTTCTAATGAAACATCTTTTCTATCCTTCCTTTCAGTTGTGTGTGTCTTTCAATCATAAGTGAGTCTCTTGTAGACAGCTTATATAAGGGTCCATTCAGCCATCGTGTGTCTTTTGATTGGAACATTTAAATCAATTTGCATTTAAATTATCATTGACAGGTATTTATTGCCACTTTATTATTCATATTATTGATCTTTCATTCTTCTTCTTAAAGAAGACCATTTAACATTTCTTGTAATACTGGTTTGGTGGTGATGAACTTGTTTATTAGCTTTTTCTTGTCTGGGAAACTCTCTTATCTGTTCTTTGATTCTAAGTGATAGTTGTCCTGGGTAGAGTAGTCTTGGTTGTAGGTCCTTGCTTTTCAACCCTTTGAATATTTCATGCCAATCCTTCAGGCCTGCAAAGTTTCTGTTGAGAAGTCAGCTCACAGTCTTATGGGAGCTTCCTTGTAGGTAAACTGCTTTTTAAGTAGAAAACTGCTTTTCTCTTGCTGCTTCTAAGATTCCCTCTTTGTCTTTAACCATTGGCATTTTAATTATGATGTTTCTTGGTGTGGGCCTTTTGGGGTTCACCTTGTTTGGGACTCTCTGTGCTTCCTGGATTTGTATGTCTAGTTCCTTCACCAGGTTAGGGAAGTTTTTTTCATTTTTTTAAAATAGCTTTTCAATTCCTTGCTCTCTCTCTCTCCTCCTAGTATCCCCATGATGCAAATGTTGGTACACTTGAAGTTGTCCCAGAGGCTCCTTACAGTATGCTCAGTATTTGGATTCTTTTTCTCTCTGCTGTTCTGATTGGGTGTTTTCTGCCTCCTTATCTTCCAAATCACTGATTTGATTCTCTGCTTTATCTACTCTACCTACTTTTGGTGTCCTGTAACATATTCTTCATTTCAGTTACTGTTCTTCACTTCTGACAGGTTCTTTTTTGTTTTCTCTCTCCCATTTTTATGTTTCCTGTGTTTTTGTTGAAGTTCTAAGTATATCTACTGTTCTCTTAAGGTCATCAAACATGCATATAACTAATGTTTTGGACTCTGCATCTAGTAGATTGCTTGTCTCCATTTTGTTTAGTTCTTTTTCCGGAGTTTTGTCCTGATTTTTCATTTTGGTACATGTTTCTTTGCTCCTCATTTTGGCAGCCTCCCTGTGTTTATTTCTACATATTAGGTAGAGCTGCTATATCTCCCAATCTTGGTAGAGTGGCCTAATGAGCTAGGTGTCCTGTAGGGCCCTGTGGCAGAGCTTCCCTTGTCACAGGAGCCTGTGTGTACCCTCTCTATTGTAGTTGAGCCTTGACTGATGTTGTCACATCAATGGGAGGGATTTACCCTTAGGCCGATGGGCTCTAGGACTGACTATGACCACCATGGAAGGTCTGCTGTAGAGAGTTCAATCCTCTTAGAGCAAAACTAACCTCACTGGGGCTCAGGTACCCACCAAGTTCACCCCTTGAGTGTGTCGCTTGTGGAGGTGGTTGGTCTGAAGCTGTCTGCTAAGTGTGCTGGCTCTGGGGCCTCTTGGGGGTTGCTGGCAAAGGTCATCTGCCACCCAGCATGAACTACAGAGCAGTCTACAAATGGCTGCTACTTATCCTGGGCATGAAGATACCAGGGAGGGGCCAAGTTGCAAACCAAGGCTTGTTGCTGTTAATGCTGGGTCTAGGGCCACTTAGTTAGAGGTATGGTATATGCCAAGGCTAGATGCTACTTGTTTGGGAGATTTCAGGAAATTCCACGTTACGAGCCAAGATAGGCTGCTTGTATGGAAAAGCCATTGGAAACGGCTTTGGTGGGCCTGCGAGTTGGGTGGTGCAGGGTCTCGGAATCCCATGTATAGGCATGGTGTTAGTCAAGTTGATGGAGATTCAGATATGGCACCTGCCTGCTCTGTTGGGGAGAAGACTCATCAGAGGAACAATGGCATCTGGCAGTACTTCTGTCGGGGAGAAAGCTGTCGCCTAGCTCTTGTCCTGATGTCAGACACTTCAGTTCCTCCCTGTATGTCTCTGGTGCCTTAAAAGCTGCTGCCCCAGCACTGGAGCTCAGGGAGTAAGTCCAAGTAAGTCTGTGAGGGTCATTTAAGAGGAACTGCCTGGGACCACAGAGCCCTTTGTCTCGCTCAGCCATAATCTCTGCTGGTTTTCACAGCCACAAGTTATGGGGACGTCTCTTCCTGGCATTGGAACCCTGGGTTGGGGGTACGGTGGGGGGGTGCTGGTGTGGGACTGGACCTCCTTGCTCCTCAGGGGGAATCTCCACAGCCGAGAGATCTCTCCTGATTTTTAACCACCACACATGGGTATGGGACCAGTCAGTTCCCCATCTAGGTCCCTTTTGCCAGTCTCAATGTGGCTTCTGTATGTGTATCCCTAGTTTAAGACTTCTGTTCAGCTAGATTTCAAACTGTTCTGAATGATGGTTGTTCTGTAGTTTAGTTGTAGTTTTGATGGGGTTGTGGGAGGTTCCAAGTGCTGTGTTTACCAGCACCGCCTTATGGCCAGAAGCCATCAGTAGTCTTTGTTTTGTTGTTCGTTTTCTTTGCTATGCAAAAACTTTTTAGTTTGATGTATTTCCATTTGTTTTCTTTTTCCTTTTGTTTTCCTTGCCTGAGGAGATATATCAGAAAAAATATCACTAAGAGATATGCCTATGTTTTTTTCTAGGATTTTTATAGTTTCAACTCTTACATTTGAGTCTTTAATCCATTTTGATATTATTCTTGTGTATGTTGTAAGAAGGTGATCTAGTTTTATTGTTTTGCATGTATCTGTCCAATTTCCCCCATACCATTTATTAAATATATTGTCTTTGTCCCATTAAATTTTCTTGCCTCATTTGTCAAAATATTAATTGACCTTATAGGCGTGGGTTTATTTCTGGGAATCTATTCTGTTCCATTGATTGGCATGTCCATTTTTTTCGTCCTCACCCAAGGACATGCTCATTGATTTGAGCGAAAAACATCAGTCAGTTCACTCTCATATATGCCCTGACCGAGGACCAAACCCGCAATCTAGGCATGTGCCCTGATTGGGAATCCAACCCACGACCTTTTGGTTTATGGGACAGTACTCCAGCAAACTGTACCACACTGGCCAGGTTTATGTCCATTTGTATGCCAGTACTGTGCTGTTGGGATTACTGTGGTCTTGTAGTACAGATTCGTGTCAGGTAGCATCATACCTCTAACTTTGTTTTTTGGTTTTTTTTTTTCAAGATTGCTTTGACTATTTGGGGTCTTTTTTGGTCCCATATAAATTTTTGGAATATTTGTTCTAGTTCTGTGAAATATGCCATTGGTATTTTCATAAGAATTGTGTTGAATCTATAGATTACCTTGGGTAGTATAGACACTTTAATGATGTATGTTCTTTATCTATAAACACGGTATGTGCTTCCATTTATTTGTATCTCCTTCAGTTTCTTTCTTCAGTGTCTTCTAATTCTTCAAGTACAGATCTTTTACCTCCTTGGTTAAGTTTATTCCTGGGTATTTTTTTTTATTCAATTGGGAATGGGTTTGTTTTCTTAATTTCCCTTTCTGATAGTTCATCATTGGTGTATAAAAATACAACTGATTTCTGGATATTTATTTGTGTCTTGCTACTTTACTGAATTCATTTATACTTAGGTTTTTTTGGTGGATTCTTTGGGGTTCTCTATATACAGTATCATGACATCTGCAAATAATGACTATTTTATTACTTCTTCCTTTCCAAGTTGGATGCCTTATTTTCTTCTTCTTGTCTAATTGCTATGGCTAGGACATCCAGTACTACATTGAATAATCGAGTGGTAAAAATGAATGTCCCTGTTTTGTTCCTGATATTAAGAGAAACGCTTCTAGTTTTTGCCCATTGAGTATGATGTTAGCTGTGGGTTAGTCATGTATGACCTTTATTATGTAGAGGTATGTTTCCTCTATTTTCAGTTTGCTGAGAGTTTTTATCATAAATGGATGCTAGATTTTGTCAGATACTTTTTCTTTATCTGTTGATATGATCATGTAGTTTTTATCCTTCATTTTGTTTATGTGATATATCACATTAATTGATTTGTGGATATTGTACCAACCTCGCATCCCAGGAAAATCACACTTGATCTTTTTAATGTATTGCTGAATTTGGTTTGCAATATGTTGTTGAGGATTTTAGCATCTGTGTTCATCAAGGATATTGCCTTTAAATTTCTTTCTTTATAGCGTCTTTATCTGATTTTGGAATTAAGATAACGCTGGCCTCATAAAATGATATTGAGAACTTCCCTCCTCTTGAAATTTTTGGAGTAGTTTGGGAAGGATAGGTTGTTAGTTCTTGAGTGTTTGGTAAAATTCACCTGCAAAGCCATCCAGTCCAGGATTTCTGTTTGTTGGGAGTTTTTTAGGTTGTTGTTGTTGTTGTTGTTGTTGTTGTTGTTATTATTATTATTATTATTATTACTGTTTCCATTTGATTAGCTGTAATAAGTCTGTTCAGATTTCCATTTCTTCTTGATTCAGTTTTGGAAGATTATATGCTTCTAGTAATTTGTCCATTTCTTCTAGATTGTCCAATTTGTTGGCATATAGTTTTTTCTAATACCTTTTTATAATCCTTCATATTTCTGTGGTGTCAGTTGTTACTTTTTCATTTCTGATTCTATTCGGGTCATTTTTTTTCCCATGATGAATCTGGTTGAAGGTTTATCAATCTTGTTTATAAGTTCATAGAACCAGCTCTTGATTTTATTGATCTGTTTATTGTTTTTTTTTTTTTTTATTTCATTTATTTCCATTCCGCTCTTTGTTTCCTTCCTTCTACTCACTTTGAGCTGTGTTGGCCCTTTTACTAGGTTTTTTATGTGTAAAGTTGGATTCTTTATTTGAGATTTTTCTTTCTTTTTTTTTTAAAGATTTTATTTATTTATTTTTAGAGAGAGGGGAAGGGGAGGAGAAAAGAGAGGGAGAGAGAAACATCAATGTGTGGTTGCCTCTCATGCGCCCCCATCCGGGGAGCTGGCCTGCAACCCAGGCATGTGCCTCGACGGGGAATTGAACCAGCAACCCTTTGGTTCACAGGCCGGTGCTCAGTCCACTGAGCCATACCAGCCAGGGCAAGATTTTTCTTTTTTCTTGAGATAGGCCTATACGGCTATGAATTTCCCTGTTACTACTGCATTTGCAGTGTTCCTTAGATTCGGGGTGGTTGTGTTTTCATTTTCATTTGTCTCAAGGTATCTTTTGATTTCTTACTTGATCTCATTGTTAACCCATGCATTGTCTAGTAGCCTGTCATTTAGTCTCTATATGTTTGTGTGTTTTTCAGTTTTTTTCCTTGTAGTTGACTTTTAAATTCATATCATTGTGGTTGGTGGAGATGCTTGATATAATTTCAATTTTCTTAAATTCATTGAGACTTATTTTGAGTCTTTTGCATATGTTGTGTCCTAGAGGATGATCTGTGTGCATGTGAGTAAAATGTGTGTTCTGCTGTGGTGAAGTGCTCTGAAAATATCAATTAGATCTATCTGATCTAGTGTGTAATTCAAGGTTGCTGTTTTCTTGTTGGTGTTCTGTTTGGAAGATTTAGCCATTGATGTCTATGGGGTGTTAAAAACACCTACTATGACAGTTGCTGTCAATCTCTCTCAGTGTCCACCGAGATTTGCCTTCTATGTTTAGGTGCTCTTGTATTTGGTGTGTGAATGTTTACAATGGTTATATTTTCTTGTTGAATTGAGTCCTTTCTAATTGAGCATTGTCCTTCTTTGTCTCTTATTATAGCCTTTGTTTTAAAGTCTATTTTGTGTAATACAAGTCCTGCTACCCCAGCTTTTCATTCTTTTTCATTTGCATGAAATGTCTTTTTCCATTCTTCTTACTTCCAGTCTGTGTATATCTTTTAGTGTATCTTTTATTCTGACGTGGGTGTCTTGTAGAGAGCGTATATGTGGTTCTTGGTTTTTGTTTTTGTTTTTGTTTTTGTTTTTCTCACCTAAGGATGTTTTTATCGATTTTAGAGAGATGAAGGAAGAGAGCTAGAGAGAAACATTGATCAGTTGCCTCCCGTTTGCATCCTGAACAGGGATCGAACATGCAACATGGATATGTGCCCTGACCAGGGATCAAACCACAATCTTTTTGGTGTATGGAATAATGCTCCCACTGGCAGAGCCTCCCGGCCAGGGCTGGATCTTGTTTTCTTATTCATTCAGCTACCCTATATCTTTTGACGGGAGCATTTAAGCCATTTATATTTGAGGTGATTATTAATAGATTCGTATTTATTGCCATTTTATCTTTTAACTCTGTTGTTTATTTCTTTCTCCTCCTTCCCCTCCTCCCTATCTCTTCAACATTTCTTGCACTTCTGGTTTAGTGGTATAAATACCGTTAGCTTTTTCTTGCCTGGGAAGCTCTTTATTTCCCCTTCAATTTTAAATGTTAGCCTTGCTGGGTAGAGTAGTCTTGGTTGTAGGTCCTTGCTTTTCATCACTTTGAATATTTCTTGCCAGTCCCTCCTGGCCTGAAATGTTTGTTTTTGAGAAATCAACTGACAGTCTAATGGGAGCTTCATTCCTCGTAGGTAGCTAACTGCTTTTCTCTTGCTGCTTTTAAGACTCTCTCTCTGTCTTTAACCTTTGCCATTTTATTATGATGTGTCTTGGTGTGGGCCTCTTTGGGTTCATCTTGTTTGGGACTCTGTGCTTCCTGGACTTATGTGTCCTTTTCCTTCACCAGGTGCAGGAATTTTTCTGTCATTATTTCTTCCAATGGGTTCTCAATCCCTTGCTCACTCTCTTCTCCTTCTGGTACCACTGTGTTGCAGATGTTGTTATGCTTGATTTTCCAGAGATCCCTTAAACTATTGTCATTTGTGTTTTTGTTGCTCTGATTGTTTTCTGCTGTTTTGTCTTCCAAATTGCTGACTGGATCCTCTGCTTCATCTAACCTGCCATGCTTTCTAGTGTTTTCTTCTTTTAGATATTGTAGTCTTCATTTATGCTCGGTTCATTTTTATGGTTTCTATGTCCTTTTTTGTTTACCATCTCTTTAAATTCTCACTGAGTTCATCCATTCTTCTCCGTTCTTTGAGCAATCTTATAAGCATTGCTTTGAACTCTGTATCTGGTAGACTGCCCACCTCTATTTTATTTAGTTCTTTTTCTGGAGTTTTCTTCTATTATTTTATCGGGGCATGTTTCTTTGTCTTCCTTTTGGCTGCTTCTCTATGTTTGTTTCTGTGTATTAGGTAAAGCTGCTATGCCTTGTGGTTGGTAGGGTGGCCTTAGGTTAGTGGGTGTCTGGGGGACTCAGTGACGCAGTCTCCTTGGTCACCTGAGCCGGGTGCTCCAGAAATGGCTCTTTTATGGGTTATGTGTCACCTCCTATTGTTGTTGAGCCTTGATTGCTGTTGGCTCCTCCATTGGTGTAGTTGACCCTTGGGCTGGCTGACTGGGAAGATCAACCCCAACAACAATGTACAAGCTCCTGTGTAGGGACTGACCCCACTAGCAGAATTCACCCCAGCAGTCTTTTGTTTGCCAAGATCTCCCTTTGGATCTGCTGCTTGTGAAGCTCAGTGGTTCCTGCCTTGTGATCTGAATTCCTCCGCCTAATGTGTTAGTTCTGGGGCCTCTTGGGAGGAACTGGTGCAGGTCAATGTCAGGGCTGCCTGTTTGATGCTACAAATCAATCCCCCGTTTGTGGCTGTTCTGCTGGGCCTGAGTGTGCACGGGATGGGCCAAGCTGTCAGCCAGGGCCAGCTTCCACCAGCACTGAGCCTGGGAGCAGGTCAGCAAAAGTCCCAAGGCACCCCGCAATCTGCCTCCACCTGCTGGCTATCAGGCTCAGTCACTGAAAGAGCTTCTGACAGTATGCAAGCTTTTTGACAGTTGTGTGATGTAGGGTCTTGGTGAGTCAGCTGGAAGGGGTAAGTGGTGTTCACAAGACTGATAACAGATCAGAATCAGCACCAGTACTGGGGCTGAGGCGATTCAGCAAAAGTCTCAGGATATACTGAGGCCACCCTCTACCTACCCAGTACCTGTGGGTTTTTGTGGTAGGGTGGGGTCTCAGGGAGTCATCTGCTGGTTGTAAGGCCAGCCAGCAGAGTTTTTCAGGCCCAAAGAGATCACAGTTTCACCATATGATAGGAGGGCTCTGCACAGGATCGGTAGTACCAGTCAGGCACGTAAGGGGATAATGGCCTTCACCCTAGAGCCACACAACTTAGTCTGTCCCTGAGTCTGTCCATATCTCCTTCAGAGTCTTCCAAGAGAGTGTGCACCAAAGGCCAGGCTGGCCATAGCCAGCTGACTATTTTTGCAGGGTATGACTTTGGCAGGTGGGGCCGTGAGGAGTTGTAAGGATGGGTTAGTGGATCTTGGGGGTGGGGGATAGTCCCTGCTCCAGAGCCATACAACTCAGTCTCTGTTACCTACCCTGGGTTCACCCTCAAGAGCTCTTCAGAAAAGTCTGCACACACCATGGACTAAGGCAGCAGATTCCTCTATAGTCGTGAGCTCAGCAGGGTGCAAGGACAGGGAGTCGGAGGCTGGGGCTAGTTATAGCGCATTGCTGTAGGCTGATGCTGCAGGGAGGGGAGTGCTCATCCCAGGGGAGATGGCATCCATGGGCTATTGGGAAAGGGACTCAGCACAGGGACTCTGGAAGCTGTTCCTTCTGCTTTCTCCCTGGAGCCACCCAACCCAGTCTGTCCTCACATAAGTCCAGTTAACTTCAATCTGCTCTCCCTCTGCTGGACACCAGGGTAAACGGCCACCAATGAGATTTTGTACACTGGCCTTTGAGAGAGGGTGCCTGGATTTCTAGTGGACTCCTTTTTATCCCTGGCAGACAGAATCCCCACTGGTTTTCACAGTCAGATGTTATATGGTCTCAGTTCCCAGCTCCTGTACTCTGGGCTTGGGAGCCTGACATGGGGTTGAGACATCACTCCTCAGAGAGGACCTTTGCAGCTGAGATATCCCTCCAAATTCTCAACAGCCGCACATGGGTATAGGACCAGCCTTTCTTGCATCTCCGCTCTTCTTATCAGTTTCATTGTGACTTCTGCAAATCCTTGGTTATAAGACTAGTCTTCTGTCAGTTATTCAGATTGCTTTTTCTATAATTTAACTCCAGTTTGGACTGGGAAGGATATGAATGTAACTTTCACCTACCCCACCGCCATCCTGGATTCTCCCCTGAGATTTTTCTTTGGCAGTACTTTCTGTGGAGAAGGCTGGTTTTAGAAGCCCTTTCAGAGCTTACAAGCCTAAAGCCAGCACTCCAGCTCGTTGACCTCCAACACACCTGGTTACATGTGCAACTCCCTCAGCCTCGTTAGTCCCTTTGGTGGCATTCCCCTGACAGCCAGGTACTGGTCAGCATAAGATCTCTGCACGGAATGGCCTGTAACGTCAGACTGTAGTTTCTACCTAACAAAAAATCTTTGTCACAAAGCAAATGCACTGTGTCCTGAGAAAACACAGTGCCATTGCTTTTGTGTTGCCCTCCCTTTATGTAATTACACTTTGCGGTGGTTTACTGCTTTAGTACCCAGAAGGAAAATAAACTAACGTAAAAGCTTGCTTGTTTTATGAACTCATGCTTGAATTTAACATTGACATCTATGTAATCAGTTTGGTCTTCATTTAACGTCAAAAGAACAAATGCACCTGTATCCACCCCAGCGAATGAGTTTGGGAGAGATAGCCTGACTACAATGGGTTAAGCAGAAACTGTGGGGAGCTGTCATACTGTCCTTTATGGGCCCCCTAGGCTGTTGGTGCTGATGGCCATGTCCTCGCCCACAGCCATTGAAGCCATGAAGAATGCCCACCGGGAGGAGATGGAGCGCGAGTTGGAGAAGAGCCAGCGGTCCCAGATCAGCAGCATCAACTCGGACATCGAGGCCCTGCGGCGGCAGTATCTGTAAGTCAGTTTCCTGCCCTCGGGAGGGTCTGGAGGGTGGCCTTTAAGATGGGAAAGCGTGCCTTTCCTGTGTTTCTGTGGGAGCCACACAGATGGGGTTCCTGAGGAGGTGGCATTGGTATAGGCCCATGGGCACTGAGGGCAGCTCAGAGCCTTTTTTCCAGAGAGGCTGAGTGCTGTTGAGGGTCAGCAAGCCACTGGTTCTCGTGGCCCAAGGGCTTCCTGTTACTAAAACAAATAGAAACTGATTACTAAACTCTGGAGAATGAGGTGCAGCAAAGGAAATTTTATAACTCTTAGCCATTTTTCTGCTCTCAGGCCTGCTCTCAGGCCGTGCACAGAATTCATTCTGTCCATCAGCTGTGGCCTCCTCAGTAGCTCACAAGGCAGGAATCTGGTCTCGGGCCTGATGCATGACGCTTCATGACTGTGCGTGGCAGAAGTGGCCATGTGTCCTGCGTTTTTTAAAAAGCACGTGTGCTGATTCAGTCTCTTTGCATAAGCAAGAGACTGAAGGGCACACAGCAGCATAGCTGCTCATATTTTTCCCTCTGAGACCTAACACTACTTGGAGCCCTTGCTTTGGTCACTGTGAAAGCCATGCAGAGCCAGCTTTTACTGGGGTCTTCTTGATATAAAAGAATTGAGGTCCCTGCCTCTTCCAGAGCTCCCGTTTAGTGCATTCAGAGCAAGGGCCAAGTGGGTGGCCTCAGGAGTCTGGGGTGACAGAGAACATCATTGTGACGCTTTGATTTTCTATGGCTGAATAGAGCCTGGGACTGCGTTATCAGACACAGACTGCCTTAAAAGTTAGAGCTGTAAACAAAGTGCAAATCTGACTTCTCTCAGAAACAAGACATTTATTTTGGCACAAGTGAATGAATTCTGTCTTGACTTCACAAGAGAAGTATTGTCTGTTGGACTGCTAAGCTACTTGAAAAGAGGGTGAGGGAAGGGCACAGAATAAATCTCTGTAAACGTGAAGTACTTTTTAAGCTTTCTCTTTAGCTGGGTACAAACTTTTTGAGACAACAAAATGCATAGGGCCTGCTCTGTGTTGCTCAACAGTTCTTGCTGCTGTCTCGTCCCTCAAGCTTCACTGTGGAGACACAGAACCTATAGAGGCTGGGGCCCGGGTGGGGGAGGGGGCAAAGGAGTGAGTGGTGCCCTGTCCCCAGGGAGGAGCTGCAGTCGGTGCAGCGGGAGCTGGAGGTCCTCTCCGAGCAGTACTCACAGAAGTGCCTGGAGAATGCCCACCTTGCCCAGGCGCTAGAGGCGGAGCGGCAGGCCCTACGGCAGTGCCAACGCGAGAACCAGGAGCTCAACGCCCATAATCAGGTGAGCCCATGGTCAAGCTAGGGGCCAGGCCTTAACTTCGGGGTGGCCCTGACTCTCTACAGGTACCACCCCAACATCTGACATCTGCCAGTGTGTTGACAGAAACTCACTGTAGACGCTAGAGCAGTGGCCACCCTGCTGCATGAACCAGGTGTTTACACGTAGACTCTAAGATGTGTCAGTCTCTTCTGAGTGTCTCTGAAGTTCTTTGTTGTTGCTTGGTAGGGCCTGACAGGGTCACTGCACTCTGTCCAGGTCTCCTGTCCCCAAGTCTAGGACCAGGTGTAAATGTCTCCCAGTCAAGACTATATACTGCTCACATTTATTTTTGTCAGGGTATTCTCAAAATTTGCCTACTTCTCAGAAAATTGGGGTGCATTTAAAATCCTGGCTAATGGATAGACTAGAGGTGGGTCTAGTTGCTCTGTGGGTACCAAATTGGAGCACCATCCTCACAACCCACTGCTCATCTCCCCAGGCACTGAGCAGACAGACATGTTGGCCTGGTTCAGGCCCAAGGCCTCCACAGGCCCATGGCAAACCCGTTTGAGGGCGCTCCAGCAGAACTGTTTCCACTTAGTTACTGCAGTGGCCTGATGACCATTTGTCAGTTGGAAAGAAGGTAAAGAAAGTAAGTGGGAGGAGAGCAGGAGAACCTACTCATATAGAAACTCAAATGGGACAAACCATGAAACAGATTACCATAGTAATAGTGGTAAAAAGGTATCAAGGGTAGGGGAACCCTGCATACACAATTCTACAAAACACAGTGCCCACGCAGACAGCTTCTGTAGTGATGTAAATTGCAGGCTGTTACACCTGCACGTGTTAAACCTAAAAAGCTATAGTGTGCACAAGCAATGCTCATGGCTGCCTGTGTCTGCTCACTTCTGCTTAGTGTTATGAGAGAGCAACCTTTCCTGGTTGTGTTATGTGGATGAGGCTCCCACGAATCTCTGTTGAGCATCCCTGTTTTGTTGTTGCTGACCCTAGGAGCTGAACAACCGCCTGGCTGCGGAGATTGCACGGTTACGGACACTGCTGACTGGAGATGCTGGCGGGGAGGCTGCCGGCTCGCCCCTCACGCAGGGCAAGGATGCCTATGAGTTAGAGGTATTGCTCGGAGCCTGGCTCCCTCTTCACCCAGCTCTGCACTGCACAAACCCTAAGTGGGGATCAAGGAGAAGCCCAAAGCTTATAGAATCATCATAGGGATGAGACCTGGAGGTAGCTGGAGGGAAAGAACATGGAAAGATCCAAATCACCCCAGGACAGCCAAAGAAAACAGTTAGCTTCCAGGCAGCATGGGACCCCTCTTGTGTTGTGGGGACCTTCAACCCCATTCTCTGCTACTCTCCTCTCCTCTGCTTCTGCCACACCACAAACACTGATCACCTAAAACAAAACATTTAATAACTATGTGGACACTGTAGCTGCTTGAGATTCTATAACACTCTATTACTCAGAACCTGGTAGGTTCATCTTAAGGTAGAACGACTAATTTTTATGTATAAGACAGCCTTATACATATAGTACTTGTGAAAGCACTTAGATTTCTTCCCGTTCAACTAAAATTTCATCATGAAAATATATCCTACTAAATGATGTGGAAGAGGGACAGTACATTCAACAAAAGCTTCAACAGGACATCTTCATGGACACTGTCTCGGGCTCAGTCCCAGGAAATTGCCTTGGCCCCAGGCCGAGGACGAGGGTCCTCATGTCTGGGAGGAATTGCAGCAATTCTTTTCTTTCTCCTTCTGTGTGTGTGTGTAATGTTTAAGCTGTTAGTCGTATTTAAGTTTTATTTGCTGGCATTTTCAATTGTATATTGGTGAGGATGAGAAGAAAGTTGTCTGCTCCTCATTGTGTGGAGGGGAGTTCTCTGCTCAGTCTTTACTTTAAATACTCCGAAAGTCCTTCTGCTCTCTCATTCTAGGTCTTACTGCGAGTCAAGGAATCGGAAATACAGTACCTAAAACAGGAAATCAGCTCTCTCAAGGATGAGCTCCAGACGGCATTGCGGGTACGGGCACACCCTGCAGGGGTGGATCTGCAGGATGGGCTCAGAACGGGGTAGGGACACTTGTCTCCAGAGCTCACAGAGGTCCCTATCCTCAACAGGTATCTCAGGCTGTTCTAGAATAGACTTTATTTTCAAGAGGCATGTGTTTGCAAATTTGAATCCTCTTAAAAACCGACTTCATGCAGGTATGATAAAACTGAGAAGTCTTCCTGGTCTCCCTGTGTCCTTGTTTTTCTCCATGCCTCCTTTGTGCTTTGGCAGGACAGTGAGACCTGAGAGAAATGTCATCTGGGAAGTGAGAGTTCGGTCGGTTGCCAGTGTCCTCCAGGATTCCTTAGGAAATCTAAGACAGAAAGGGAGTTTTACAGGCTGGAGTATCGGGAGGTCCTTGGGAGTTAGGGTTGACCAGCCCACACTATGCCTAAGCTTGCAAGAGCCCCCGCTATATTCTGTCCTGTGTTCAGATGGAGACTCTCAGTAGTGCCTGTTTCAGTTTGTGTCCAGTTTCTGCCTTTGGAAGACCAGGCAGGGTCAGCCTGCCTCTCCTGCTACTGATGCATTCCCCAGGCATTTGACAGAAGCATGCCAGCCCCTGGGAGACAGACCACCTGGCCTGGTTGTAACCACTGTTTTCTCTGTCCTTTTATCTTCAAGGACAAGAAATACGCTAGTGACAAGTACAAAGACATCTACACAGAGCTCAGCATTGTGAGGGCAAAGGCTGACTGCGATATCAGCAGGTTGAAAGAGCAGCTGAAAACGGCCACAGAAGCACTGGGTGAAAAATCCCCTGAGAACACCCCTGTGTCAGGATATGGTGAGCAATTCAGGCCCTGGGTTGTGACTCAGCAACTCATGGGGATTTGTTCATAGAGTTAACTGGGTCTTGAGTGAGAGCAGAGAATTGATTTTATGTTTCTGGTTTTAGACTTATATATCTCCTCACAGACAATAGCCAGAGAGGCGCTGGCCCATGAGCTGGCAGGTGCCCTGGGGTAGGAATCTGTTTCCCTATAGGTATACTGGTGGTAGACACTATGCTGATTGTTTTTAAGGGAAATCACACCATCAGCGCATATTTTTATAGTAATAACAGGTTGCACGTTTTCATTTTCCTAAAGA
This sequence comes from Desmodus rotundus, assembly GCF_022682495.2. NCBI lineage: Eukaryota > Metazoa > Chordata > Mammalia > Chiroptera > Phyllostomidae > Desmodus > Desmodus rotundus. The sequence continues at coordinate 61,486,196 of NC_071395.1, forward strand.
ACTCAACAGTTTAGTGGAGGAGACTCTCACTAGTTGCTTGATCCTAGGGTTTTACAATAAAATCTGCAGATGGCCATGGGAGGAGGAGCTAGGGGAGGATGCTCCTTAATGAAAAGATGTCTTAGATCACTAATATCAAAACTTTGGATATTAGTCTTAGATCACTAATATTTCATGTCTGAGATCACTAATATTTCAACTTTTTTCTCTCAACTATCCAGAGATTAAGGATAGTGGCTGTATTTGTCAAAATGGGTAGAGAGAAAACTGTTTGCATCACTGCTGGGATGAGAAGGTAGCAGTCTTTCTGGAAGGCAGTGAGACAGAATTTAAAATTGAACTATAGGCTGACTTTGGGTGGGTAAAGAAATTATAACAGTGGGCTGCTTCAGAGGAGAGCCCCAGGTAGCCAGGAGACAGTGAGAGAGGATAACTTGGAATTAGGGGGAGAATGTGTACATCCTGTGACCTACCAATTTCACTTTTGAAAAAACCAGGTACATAGAAATGTGCCAACAAGGATATTTAGCGCAGTATACAGGAGCAAAAAACTGATTCCCCCTAAACGGTCTTCTACTTTCATCAAACAGAAGACCTGTGACATCACTACACAGTGAACTACCGTGCAGCTTGTATAAGAGATTAGGTCGAGGAGCTCCTGGTCAAGATGACAGCATAGGTAAATAATGCACTCGCCTCCCACAATCACATCAGGATTACAACTAAAGTACAGAAGAGCCATCCTTCAGAATCACATGAAGTCAGGCTGAACAGAAGTCCTATAACTAAAAATATATTGAAGCAGCCACATTGAAACTGGTAGGAGGGGCAGAGATGCAGAACATTCTGGTCAACAGCTATGTGTGGTGGATAAAAATTGGAACAGATATCTCAGATGTGGAGGTTCCCTCCTGCGGAGTCAAGAGGCCCAGCCCCACACCAGGCATCCAGCCCAGGAATACAGCACTGGAAAGAGAAAGCCCAATAACTTCTGGCTGTAAAAACCAGTGGGGATTGAGGCTGAGTGAGACAGAGGGCTCCTTGAGTCCCAGGAGGTTTCTCTTAAAGAGCCTGTGCAGACTTACTCAGATTCATTCCCTCTGAGCTCCCATACTGGGACAGCAACTCAAAAGGTGCCAGAGACATGCAAGGAGGAACTGAGTTGTCTGGCTTTGGGGCTAGAATAGGAGGGGGAGCTTTCTCCCAAGCAGAAGTGCTTGCAGAGGCTATTGTCTCTTTGTTGAGCTCTCCCCCCACAGGTGGGTACCATTTCTGAGTCTCATCATCCTGGCTGTTCCCCCGCCCAATTTGCAGGTCCACCCAAGCAGTTTCCAGTGGCTTTTCCATACAAATGGCCTGTCTAGGCTTGCTGCAGGCTTTACTAAAAAGTCCCTCAAAGGTTTACAACCCCCTCACCCCCACCCCACCCCCCAAAAATAGCATGTGGCCTCGGCATGCCCCGTACCTCTTGCTAAGTGTTCCGAGGCGTGGCACTAGTGTCAGCCAGCTTGGGTCCACAGTTTGGTCCCTCCCAGACACCTCCTAGCCCAGCACAAGTAGCAGCCATCTCTGATTCTGTAGCTCATGCTGGGTGGCCCTGGGCAGGGCACAGGCAGTGGCTGACCTTGGCCAGTGCACCTGGTAGACAGTTTCAGTCCACACCAGCACACCAAGCAACCACCTCGATGAGCAACACACTCAAGGGGCAGACTCATTGGGCACCAGAGCCCTGCTGAAGCAAGTCCTACTCCATGGAGTTGGCCCCTACAAAGCAGCTTCTCTGCTGTGCTCCCAGCCAGGACTCCCTTCCAGTTAGTCTCAGGGTAAATCCCTCCCATTTACCCTGCCACTGATGTGCCAACGTTAGTCAAGGCTCGACTACAACAGGGAGGGGGTACTTGCGGAGTGCCAGGCTCCTGTGGCAAGGGAGACTGCACCACAGCGCCATACAGGACACCTACTATACAAGGCCACTCTTCCAAGACTGGGAGATGTAGCAGCTCTACCTAACACATAGAAACAAACACAGGGAGGCTGCCAAAATGAGGAGACAGCAAAACATGGCCCAAATGAAAGGACAGGGAGAAAACTCCAGAAAAAGAACTAAATAAAAAGGAGACAAGCAATCTACTAGATACAGAGTTCAAAACACTGCTCAGTGAACTTACAGGAACAGTAGATGAACATAGAGAGCATTTCAAAAGAGACATAAGGAACATAAAAATATAGAAAACATAAAGAACCAGTCAGAAGTGAAGAATACAGTAACTGAAATGAAGAGTACATTATAGGGAATCAACAGTAGAGAAGATGAAACAGAGAATTAAATCAGCAATTTGGAAGATAACAAGACAGAAAACACCCAGTCAGAACAGCAGAAAGAAAAAGGAATACAAAAATTGAGGATACTGTTAAGGAGCCTCTGGGACAACTTCAAGCATACCAACATTCGCATCATAGGGATGCTGGAAGGAGAAGAGATAAAGCAAAGGATTGAAAAGCTATTTGAAAATATGACAGAATGCTTCCCTAACCTGGTGAAGGAACTAGACATACACGTCCAGAAAGCACAGAGAGCACCAAACAAGGTGAACCCAAAAGGCCCACAGTAAGACATATCATCATTAAAATACAAAAGGTTAAAGACAAAGAGAATCTTAAAAGCAGTGAGAGAAGAGCAGTTAGTTATCTATGAGAAAGTGCCCAAGGGAGTAAGAAGTACATCAGAAACTTTGCAGGCCAGAAGGGACTGGCAAGAAATGTTCAAGGGATGAAAAGCAAGGACCTACAAACAGGATTACCCAGCAAAGCTGTCATCTAGAATTGAAGAACAAATAAAGAGCTTCCGAGGCAAAAAGAAGCCAAAAGTTTATCACCACCAAACCAGTATTACAAGAAATGTTAAAGGGTTTTCTTGAAAAGATCAAAAATAGGAATAGTTAAATGGCAATAAATACTTATCTATCGATATTTTAAATGCAAACTGATTAAATGCTCCAATCAAAAAACATACAATGGCAAAATGGATATGAAATCAAAACCCTTACATATGCTGCCTATAAGAGACTCACTTAAGATCCAGACTGAAAAGTAAGGGAGTGGAAAAGATACTTCATGAAAATGGAAACAACAAAAAAAATGTTGTGGTAGCAATACCTATACCAGACAAAGTAGACTTCAGAAACAAAGGCTATAACAAGAGACAACAAAGGACCCAGCAAAAGTTATTTTTTTTTAAAGATCAGATAGTTTTGTTTTGACATGAATAGAGATCAATAAATATGTTGTTGTGGTGGTTGTTTTAACCACACACCCAGGACATAGGAGACGGCCCAGGGTATGTTTGTTTAAGCAGTCATTTTCAAGAAGTTTAAAGGACAATACACCATTCTGGTAATGGTCGCCTCGTTGGGGGGGTGGACTGTGAGAAGGAGTTGGTCTGACTCTTGTGTTACAACAGTCCTGGGTTCTCAGAAGGAGGGCCGGTAAATGAATCATGGGGACAGTTGGTCTGCTCAGCTGATAAGGTGCCGCTCCAAAGGGAGGGGTCCCAAGCAGTCCCCACAGAGAGCCTGGCTTCGCCTACAGTCAGACCCGTGGGGGGGTGGGGGGTGCTGAGTGCCCCACATACAGATGTCCTCCAGTTGTGCTTTTGAATTGTTCTGGAAAAGATCTAGTATGTTTTATGGTTATTGGCTTTGATTAATCTTAAAGTTGTTAAAGGAAATGTCAAGTTTGTGGCACTAAAATCAGCTTGGGAAGTTTTTAAGGATTTACTAGGGTTCCAGAGGACTTTGGAAAAGTAATAGTTTTGTTTGTTTCTTCAGATATAATGAAATCTAAAAGCAACCCTGACTTCCTAAAAAAGGACAGATCCTGTGTGAGTCGGCAACTCAGGAACATCAGATCCAAGGTGGGTCTGGAATCCAGGGCTGGGTATATGGGGCTCGCAGAGTTTGGCAGAGGTCAGGGAGAGAAGCACAAGTCAGAGCCCAGGACAGGCAGCGTGGAAGGTTCCCAGGGCCTAGAGCTCACCTGGCCCCAGCTCACCCTTCGGCGCCAGCTCTGGTGGCTTCAAGCTTCCTGTCTCCCTCATGCAGCAGTGGAACCAGCTCCTACAGGCACAGTGGGAGGGCCAGGCCTGTGAGCAGCAGGGCGTGGAGTGAATTCCACCTTGCACTCCACTAGTTGAATACTGACTCTGCTTGCCTTTGGGAGAGGAAGCTGCCTGACCCCTTCCCCCCAGCCTCGTATTAGCAAATCCCCAGCAATCAGTCCCTGCCCCACTGCCGCCTCCACAAGAAAAGGACGGGCGGGGGGGTGGGGAGTGATGAACATGTTGCTTCTAGGATTTATTGTGTGTGTCTTATTTTTTGCTCTTTCCTCTGACAGTCCGTAATTGAGCAGGTCTCATGGGATAACTGAAACGAGCCCGCTTCCAGGTCCCTTGTCATGTAGGTAAACCAACTCTTACCATCCACCCACCTGCTGCCCTCCAGAGGGTGCTACCTGCATGCACTACTCACACCTCCATAGCAAGCTCCTTGTTTTATTGTGACTTTGTTTAATTCATGATGCTCCAGCAAGCACATACACAATCCAAATGAAATTACTTTAACCTGTTCTGGAGAGTTAACTGGCACTATAACCTTGTAACAGACTTGACCCCTGGTGGAGAGGAGCTCCCTTTCCAGCTTGGTGAGCCAGCCCACAGAGCCAGCTTCGTGGGCGGGCTCAGGCCCGGGTCAGCGTGCATGTCGAATGCTCTGTGCACTCCACTTTCTCTGGGGAAACCCCTCTTGCCTTCTGTCAAGAGGCAGGCTTGACACACCAGCAGTCACTGACAAGCAGAGTCTCCCAGTGCTGCAGAACCCCCACCCACTCTATGGCCGAGGAGGGCCAAGCTGGGGTATGCAGGGAGCTGATCCCTCACAGGCATAGCTCAGGAAAACAGCTCGGCAGAGCAAGATGACCTCACACGATTGGGGTGCTTCACTAGGAACTTTTTAACAGAGCAAAAGTTTTTCACTGGGTGCCATTAAAGGCAGTGCTATAAAGAAAGGAGGTGAGGACACTGAAGAGCTGACTGAGACATCCATCTGTTTGAAAATGACCGGGAGGACACTGGCACTCTGCCTGGACCTCCTTAGTCTCCACAGGAGGGCCGGGCGTCAGGTCACATGGTCCCTCACTGTAGACTGTGCTTACTGGCCTAGCTGGTTTGACCTCACTCACTCTCTGGTGAGGGGTGAAGGGCAGCAGGAAAAACAGGAGCTGGGCCAGGCTCCTGCCACAGGGACACTGACACCGCCTCAGGGCCAGACAGCACAGGCTTCTTCTCACTCACGCACAGCTCGTCCTCGGTCAGGACACCAAGCCCCCATCCTCTGGGGTGAAGGTTTTGCTCTTTAGGAAGAGCTTTATTCTGTGGATATTTTATTTATTCTTCTGTAGTCATAAGCCACTTGTGACCAAATGTGGTTTAGGCTCCATTGAAAACTTAGCTTCGGCTTTTTGTCTTTAGACATGAAAAACACTGCTTAGCAAAAGGAAATATTATTTGGTTTATGGTCATCTTCTTGAAGATTCTACTCATTTGAGGCTTCACTGCGGCTGCTCTAAGTTCCCCTTTGCCTGTAAATAACAGGTGACACAGCTTCTGCTGGGGCCCTTCTAGGGAAACCTTGCTGCGGTGCCCACCTTGTCAGATGGAGGGGGTGGAGGTGGTCCTGGGGCTCTGGACAATCGGCCAGAAAGTCACGGACAAGACCTTGGCAGCAGGGTTCACTGGGAGAGCCTGGTACACTGGCCAGGACCCAGGTAGAAAGAGAAAACTGTTAGGCTCACCCAGGGAGGGCCTCCCAAAGGAGGGTGTGAGTTCACATGTGGCTTGGCTGTGAGAAGGCCCACAGCCACCCTGGCCGTGACTTGGCGGTATAAGAAGAAAGGCCTTGCTGTGCAGGGCAGTCCTGCTGGCCCAGGTAGAAAGATGGGGGCCTTGCAGATGGCCTCATGGACACCTTTGGTGACACCAGGCAGGTCAGCAGGCACTCCAATGAGGGTTTGTGCTGTTTATCCCTGATTGTATTTGGAGACACCCCCAACCCCCCACGGGAGGATGAGGATGAAGTCATCTAGAAACTGAATCTGTCACTGGTGCTTTTTGAGGTGGGATCTAACATGTATGGACTTAAATCTTTCATTTATGCTGTTTCAACCTCATGCCTCATGGAAAAGTAGAGAAAGTCTCGGCACTGTAAAGTCAAAGCAAGCTTGCTGCTTGAGAACAGCACAGCTTTTTCTGGGATTGTTTCCCTGGGTCCTCATGGAGTATCCACCAGACACACCAGCTCTGTGGGAGGAATGAGCCCCAAGGGAGCTGGCTGTACCCTGAGGGCCCTTCTCTGGGTACACAGGGTGGCGGGGAGGGGGCAGCGGTGTTTAACAGCTGGAGTGTGTGGCAGTGCATGGCACTGAGTGTGAAGCCTTGGGCCTGTCATAGCCTGGGCTGCCGCTCCTCGCCCTGCTCCCCGGCTTCCTGTCCCTGAGCACTGCAGGGACTGTCACTCGAGAGTGTCTGGCAGTGCACAGAGGATGCACGCGCAGAGGCAGGATACTCACTGTCCCTCGGGTCTTAGGAGTGGTGGCTCACTGCTGTCTCAAGGGCATGTCCCCAGCCAGAACAGAGCAGCATAGCACAGGACGAGGCGGCCTTCTGCAGGGTGGCCCCACCTGTGCCCGGCGCCTGGATGAAACAGGCTGCTGTGCGGACAGCACCTCCTGACCTGAAGTGCTTAGGAAGAGAGACTCGAGAGGATTTTAGGCCACTGAGTGCGTTAAGGGAAGTTCTGGTTTGGAATGGGATGTGGACCTGTTTCTATCCTTTGACCTACTCAATGGCAAGCTTCAAAAGTGACCCTAATGTGAAGGGCCATCTGGACCAGTGAGTTAGAAAAGACTAGCAGTTGGGCCCCTTTTTCTTTTTCTTTTTTTTTTTTTTAAGTCACTTTATCCATTCATTTACACACACACACAGCTCTGCAGTGTAAAAAGCAAGCAGAGCCGTTCTTGGTGAGGATGGGGGACACCAGGGCCCAGCCCACTTCCCTCAGACTTTGGAGGAAGCTCGGTCCCACAGATGCCCTCACAGTGCCCACTCAAGCCGCAGGCTGGGCTCTCCAGGCCTGCAGGGCCGGTGGCTCCAATGTGTGGCTGAAACCGGTGTCATCTGTGTCCTTCACTGGGGCCAGCTTTGAGCTGCATGTGTCTTACCAGGCTCTCCTTTTGTCAGCTCTGGCACACAGGAGCTGGGGGAACTGGCCTCTTAGAGTCCAGTGATGAGATCTGCAGGAAGATTTCTATAGTGACCAGGAAGCCAGGCCTGTCCCAGCTGGTGCTGGGATCCCACCGCCCCAGTCCTGCTCTAAAGCCGTGCACCTTTCTCATCTGGAGATTAAACCTTTGGGGAAAGACTCTGAGAGCAAAGTGTCACTCATAGCGGAACACACAGATTTTAACTTTCCCAGGGTCCCATAAGAACAGACTACTGGTTTTACATTCTGAAAATCTTAGTAGATATGTTGACATGTTCCCAAATCCCCATAACAGTAAATGCAGCAGGGTTTCTCATGATGGGGGCAGGGACAAGGGGTGAGTTTGAGAGCAGGTGCTGCCAGGGAGCGTGCAGGCGGGTCCCTGGCCTGCACTCTGGCAGCGATGCCCCAGGGGCCCTAGTCCTCCTGGCACTAGGCCCTTGGGTAATGATGACTGCCCAGGGAGCAGACGTGGCGCGGCCCACACTCAGGAGGACATGGATGGCTGCTTCTCTAGTTCTTGACACAGTCTTCTTTTCCTGGCTGAATTGGCCTAACAGCTGCTTGTCTAAAGAGCTCTAAGCTCGGAATTCAGCTTCTTACACTCAGTGGTCTTCTCCGATTTTTTTTTTCTTTTTCATCCAGATAACGCCATTTCACAGGAGACCACTTTCTCCTTAGCATGTCCCACTAATCTCTGAAGAGCCCCTCCCACCCCGGCCCTACACCTCTCTCCCTGCAGCCTGCACCCCAGCAATAGGCCTGTTGATTAACTGGTTTTCTCCTGCTCTCTCCCCAGAGTCTGAAGGAAGGCCTGACAGTGCAAGAACGCTTGAAGCTCTTTGAATCCAGGGACTTGAAGAAAGACTGACTGTGTCCCGTTCCGATTGAACACACACCCTTCCCAGCTTGTGGCAGCACAACCCAAATGCTACTTTTCGTCTGTACCTTTATTTTTATTATTATTATTATTATTATTGTTATTGTCATTATTAACTGTGGGTATGGATGCATGAGAGACTAGTTTATGGGTTGTTCACACCATTCCCTGCTGTGCTAATTCCAACTTCCTACTGTCTCTCTCTGAGCTTTTATTCCATGATCTTCTAAAACAAGCCAAGCAGTGGGGGCTGCAATGGCTGTCTGCTCCAGCTGGGTCTGTGTTGGGAGTCCCCGCTGTTGTCCGCCTCACTCACTCACTGTCAGTATTAAGGCCCAGCAGCCTATTGATAAGCTAGCTCTGTCTCACTGAGAGCACTGGGGAGAGGGAGAGAGAGAATCCGGCCCAGGGGGCTATAGCTCTGCTGCATAGCTCTGCTGGGTCCCTTGGAGAGAGAACAAGCCATTGGGATGTGGTTTCGCCTAGCTGACAACACTGACAACTTCCTAGCTGCGGGAGGCGCCAGTGGAAGCAGGCCGAAGGGTGTGGTGTACACCCACCTGTTAGCTTGAGGGAAGGTCAGCATTTTGTATTTGTTCCACTAATGCAGTTAGAACCACACCCCAGATAATTGTGGTAAACTTTTCACAACCTTGAGAATGTTGAAAACAGCCTTTCCTATTTTTGTTTTTTATTAAATCTTGCACAAAATCCCACCCCTCTCATTCCTTCCTCCGCTCGGTCCTTTCTTGGTCACAAGTCTGGTCTTTTCATACCTGTCTGGCCTGTTGACCTATGGCCTGGGGTTCCAGACTGTAATTGCCAATAATGATGAATTCCCCCAGGGTATCATTTGTGGGGACAGGTGATTTATTTCTGTAACCTCTCTGCAAATAAACCTCATGTTACTTTTGAAAAGGTTGGGCGAAGACCCTTATGTTAAGTCAAGGAGAAAGTGTAGAGGATGTCAAAACCAGACGAGAATGGCCCATCATTTTGTGTTCTTAACTCTAATCAATCTGAGACCTGAAGAGTTCTCTTTTAGCATTTAGAGAACCTAAAGTAAACCTATACTAATAATTCTGATTTTTTAACAGGTTGAATAAGACCTTTGTAACCACCACAAAACACTCTACAGCACTTCTTGTAAAGACCTTAAATTGGAGTTTTTCTCATGGGCCATGGAAACTGTTCATCCTAAGATAAGGAGTATAACCAAACCAAGGGGAGCCAGCTCTGCTGCCTTAGCAGCAAAGAGCAGGCTGAGAGCAGACTGTTTGGGGGAACTCCCTCCGGCCGTGCTGCATCTGTTGATCTGTTGATTGTATTGCCAAGAGCAAGCTTCTGCTCCGTTGTAATGCTTGCGTGAGTTTGATAGTCTGTGGGTACGCAGATACTTGGGGGGTAAAATGTAGAGGTGTCTTGCTCATTTCTAGATTAGTGAGCAAGGTCATTTGGGAAGAGTCTCAGAAAGGCCAGACAAAAGGCATTTGCTTGGTGCTGTCTGCTCACTACAGTGGCTGCGGAGCTCCTTGCTGGCCTAGGCCTTCCTTGTTCCCACCTATCACTCCCTTGCTACTCTTCTTCCATGGTGTTTTTTTTTGTTTTACTTCTTTTTGCCCTTGAATCCTCATCTGAGGACATCTATTGATTTTTAGAGAGGAAGAGGCAGAGGGGGGCAGCGGGGAGAGAGAAACATTTGATTGGTTGCATCCCATATGCACCCTGACCAGGAATCAAAACTCGCTACCTCGGTGTATCAGGACGATGCTCCAGCCAACTGAGCCCCACCCAGCAAGGGCTCTTCTATGTTTTTAAAAGAAAGTCAGCTCTGTTTTTTAAATTCTACTTACCAGATACCCCCTGACACATAGATTGGCAGCATTTTTATAAAGGACAGTGACCTTTCTGTGTCATGCTAAGAATGGGAGTGAGCAGAAGGAATATTTGGGACCTGCAGTTCTACTCTCTCCAGCAGGTGTCCTGGGGCAGAGTGCTGACGCTCAGCAGATCTGAGGGGCGGGCCTGTCCGCCTGGTCCTCTGTGTGGCTGCCTGGGCACGAGGGTTTTATGTTGCTCCTTCTGAGAGCTTGCCTCATCAAGCCAGTGTCCTTTGTGAGTGCCCTGCAGCCTCAGGGACTCCTCTCCAGGTGACCCCTTCCTTCCAGCCCTCCCTGAGGTTTCCAGGCAGGTCCTGCATCGAGTCAAGCTCCATCTTCCTTCTGTTGCGAGGGTTTGAAATCTGCAGCTGAGTAGGTTGAAAGAGCATTCATTTTACTAACTTGTGCTTTGACATGAGATCTCAGGAATCCTGGGGAACAAATGTGTTAGGTACAGCATTTGGGGGTCAAAGGCACAGACTGAGGGAGAGCTCTCGTCATGGCGGCCTCTGTAAAGGACCCTCCCACTCACCCCAGAACAACAGGACTCGTTCGCCACAGGCTGATTCAGTCTGGGGGTTACCAGGAAATGGACTGCGAATGCTAAGGCGGCTGAGAAATGGGGGCACTCTGGCTCCTCTAACAAAAGGCTGGTCATGCTGCAGCCTCCCGCGCAGTGCACGGGCCTCCCTTGACCTGGCTGAGTGCCATTCCCTGTTGACAACTGTCAGGCTCCGGTGCTCAGTCCTGGTCTCCAGCTAGAATGAGCACACAGGACAGAACAAAGAGGGCCTTCACTTCCAGCCTGCATGCCCCACATGGTCCTGCCACAGTCCCCGCTATACAGGGTCCTCCGTGTATTCCATGAATCCACTAAACCCCAGCGAAGAATTTAGCCACTTAACCACTGAGGAGAGAAGGAATAACAGTGTGGAGATTAGGTTGGTTTGTGTGTCGTTACAGAAAGGTCCTCAGGTCAGGCCTGAGCTGCCACTGGGACTGTGGCCAGGGGAGCACAGGGGACGGTGAGCCCCAGTACTCTGTGCTTGCTGCTCCCAGCACGAGCCAAGCAGTGGGTGCACCCCACCCCCCTTCCCAGGGAGCCAAATGTCAACAGGCACAACTCTTCATAGCTGTAACTATTTTCCTGTAAATGTTTACTGCTTCATTTTCAGTCTGCTAGCACCTGCACATAAACTGTGGCAAACATATTAATGGGAAAACTTCGTGTGACAGTTTTGTGAACATACACACTAATCCCAGCATGCACACGCACTTTCTAGTTCTTTTACCGCTCGTGATGCCAGACTTGAGCAGATCTGAAGGCTGTTTGCCAGAGGACTGTGGCTATCAGCAGCCTCCCTGGCAGAGGTGTGACAGCGGGTGGGGTGAGGTGGCAGACAGCCCTTGGCCACTAGAAGTTGAAGTTCGTGCAATAAGGTATCACAATGAGTCTGAATTTGGGGGAGGAAGTGCTGGCCGTCCTGGGGGTGCTGCTGGAGGCCATGGTGGGAATGTGTGGGTTTGGAAGGAGCTGAGATCAGAGGTCCCTCCGTACAAGTCCTGCAGTGTCCAGATCCGGTCACTTGCTCACTGACCCAACACTGAGCATCAGGGGCCTCGCACGGACCACACTTTCAAAGAGAGGGAATGGCAATTTTTAAAAGACACAGTTGTGACTCTTGGAATCTTCCTGAAAGGAATTCTGACCAAAAGGCAAAGAAATAAAATGGACAGCCTAAAAAGCGTTTTTTATGGAGATGCATTTATACCATTTGTTTCACCACAGAGGGAGGTGGGACATGGTCCTTTTATCACTGTTGCCTGGGGTTCCCTTTAGCAAGTCTGTTTATACACTTGTCTTGAGTTGGTGGGGGGGGCGGTGGCACAGTGCCTGCCCAAACCCTGCAAGGCCTGGAGGCTGAGCGACAGCCCTGTGATCTCTTTTCTACAGCTCTGAAGTGACAAGGGTGTGCTGGCATCCTGCTACCTCCAGCAAAGTAAGGGACCGCAGTGCCCCAGGTGCGAGCTCTGTCATAGGGAGGAGCTGGCAGGGTGGTTCCCTTAGGAAAGCTTCTCCCCTCCCACACTTGCTGGAGCTCCCCTGGTTCCTGAGGCCCAGGGCTGGCCCGAGCAGCCTAGGTCCCATTGGCATACTCAGCTTCCTGTCAGGCCTGTGGCCTCATTTCAGAGGGAGGGGGCAATGGGGAGCCTTTCCCGCTCCCTACTGCCTGATGCCTGCATGGTGTCTTCATGGCTAACCACACTCGGCTGCTCACTCACTGATGTGTCTAAGTCTCAGACGGTTATTTAGGGATTCAAAGCTGTTTTCAGTTAGAGTGAAGAAGATAGGACCCATCAACATTTATTTTTCATGAAATAAAAGTTCGCACATTATTGTTCTAAGGAAGGTTGGAATTTAATGTTTTCATTTATAGACACAATTTCAAGAAGGATTCAGTCACTCCCTTTATCACCAAAAGGGGTGGGGTGGGATTTTAAGTATTTCCAAAGTTTTACAAAGGACAGGAAAGTATATAGTATTGTACTTAAAAGGAATTAAATGCTAAAAGGAAAAATTTGGCACATTAATTGGAAGTTTCACGTCTCTGGAAAAAAGGGTGGAACAGCTCATACCCTGAAAATCCTGGACAACCAAGTTACTGCAGTGTTTTATGTTAAACAGGAATTTGCTTTGTAAATAAATTTTAACTTGCCCTAACATTATTGTCCCCACTTGGTTGGGATTGGTGAGCAGTCCTCAGCGCCCTGGCCCAGTAGCCTCCACTGCACCTTTATGAAAGGACTTGGGGAGAATGCTGCTGAAAACTGATTCTAAAGGTCCTTAAAATTAAGATATTTGCACCCCATTTTTCCCATCTTTCATCATAGGCTCTTCTCCCTTGTCATTCTTGAGAGAAGAGTTAGGTACTGGACTGACCAGCTGAGGGTCCCTTTCTCAGTCAGTGTGGACTGAGGAGGCGCCAGGGGACTTGCCACAAAGGTCACGCTTACAAGTTACCCAGTATGCAGACGCCTCTCCAGCTTTTCCATGACACCAAATCCCTAAAGGGCCTCTTCTCAGCCAGACATTAGACTTCTAATCCTAGAAAAGGTCTTTTTATTCACCTGAGACAGGTCTAAAGGTCAAGTCCTTCACCAAGTAGCAGGGCGGTGTGGGACACATTTCTTCTTCCATAACAGGCCGGGTGCTGTCCGTCCTCAGACTGCCCTTAGGAGATGGGAGAGGGGGAACAGGCCAGTGCGCTGTGTACAGTCTTCTGTGTTTTTACACATGTACAGAGACACCTTTGGCAAGGTCACACTTTCCACAGTTGAAAACTTAAATAAGGGTCAACCTTAAGTGAGGTCTACTAAAAACCTCGTCTTCGGTTCTTTCATAGGAAGATGTGGCCTAAACCCTGTATGACAGGGCACATTGTCAGTTTCTCTCGTTTTGTCTGCTGGAAAGACCTGGCCTCATCCTTGGCCCTTTTGAGCACAGTAAGTTTCAAGTCTTGATGTTGCTCTGTAACGGCCAGAGGCCTACCTTCTCTGAGGCCTTTCAGCCAAAGACTCTCAGACAGCAGGAGTAACAGCTCCACACTAGGCCGCTCCTGAGGACGGCAGAACGCACCTTGGGTCCCCTTCCTCTAGGTGTTCACACCAGAGTGTGTGGCAGCTTCAGCTACAGCACACTCAGAGTGGCTTCCAATTTCTCTGTATTTAAAAGAAGCTGCTTTTTTTTCCTTCAAAGTAACCTGTATATTATTCAGACCAAGCAGTGTAAATATTACTCAGAAGTTACTACAGGGTTTTTGTGACAAAGTATTTTTTTTTAATTGTATACAGATAATAATAGCTTTTTAAGGTAGGGAGAACAGCTTTGGGTACAACATCGAACCCCACTCAACACTGGAAGGAAATGCTTTTAATGACTTTCTAAAAGCTTTGGTCATTGAACAGGTGGTTTTAAAGACTGTATACTGTGTCTACAATAATGATGACCCCACACCCAAATAGTGTTTCATTGAAAAACCTCTTAATACTTGTTATTGGTAGAGCTATTTAAAATTCTGGCAGGGGGAAAAAAAAATCCTGGTTGAAAATTAAAAGAACAACATGATGGTTACATCTTTACCAGACCCGTTCGTACGGTAATTGAAGACTTGTTAGGAGGCAGTTTTGGCATCAGGGGTCTGTCCCTGGGTAGGACTACGCGCAGAGCCCAGCCCTGGGGTGTGTTGTTCGTTAGCATAAAGGTCACAAAACTCGGAAAGCTGTGACTTCACAATACACATCCAATAGGTAAGGAAGCATTTAATCACGAAATACTTAAGAATTGGATGGTCCAATACAGGAAGGTGTAGAAGTCTTAGGTAAACTCAGCAGCCGTCCAAAGTCACAGCTCTGCCGGGGGCCTGCCCAGACAGAGGCAGGGTGCACGGCGAAGGAATCATCAGGTGTGCTCAGCCCACGTGCTGCCTTCGCGTTTCCCACGCCCTTTACGCCTTCCCCCTTTACAGCTAGTTATGTCACATAGTTCAGTTTTATAGGAAGCTAGGACTAGGTTAAGCAGACTGCTAAATTATTATGTTTATATCACAAAACTTCAGTTAAAATGGACTTTAGGATTTACCTTTAGTATTTGCAATGTATCTACTGACTTACTGTTAGGGTTCAAACCACTTAAGAATTAATTCATGTGGATTTCCTAAGTAGTATTTACTAAGTGGTTCCTCAACGATTATAATCAGTGACTTTTCTGTCAGGGTGAATGTCTCAATTCAGCTACTGAAGACAAAAACATGCTATGCCACCCTGCGGGGAGAGCGGCTGCACACACAGTGAAAACACGTAGATCACTGCCCTGCCGTGAGGCGTCTGGAAGTAAATCGCAGCAATCACTTCTGCCACTGCTAATTCTTTTAACAGGCAGATGACACGTGTGCAAAGAACAAACTTGGATAAAGTAACTTGGATAAAGTTTAATTTCTGTACTAATGCCAAATGATAATGTTCACCAGAGTAAATGTCACCTGCAGAAGAAAGCAGAGGCCTAAGGGGCCCAGGTGACTCCTTAGCACATACCTGGGCTCCACCAGAAGCCTCAGGCCTGAGACAGCTCCCGGAAGCAGACCCCACCGGGTGGGTCGTGCTCTGCCCGGCTGCTGGGGTCCTGAAGAGAGGAGCCTGGTCAGTGAAGATGCTCTCTGTTTTGGGCAATTCAAGAATGTTATGGTTTAGTTTGAGGCTTTTTTAAAAAACAAATTTTCTAATAAATGGTTCCCTACAACTGAAGGAATCACTTTGTCGAGATGTTTATTCCTTTGTGTGACATGCTAGATTTCTATGGATATAGCCGATCGTTTCTACTTTGTGAGTACTACCTAACGTTACATAAAGTAACCGTAATAAACTATTTTTGCATCACACTTCGCATGCTGTGAATGAGGTTTTGTTTAATGGAGGAACATAGGCAAAATAGGCATTTAGGTCAAAAGTCAGAAACTGGTCAGCAACCTACAGATTTATAATGAGGTTTTTGTTGTTTTATCATCTGCTTTCTTTTTTACAGTGTGTTTAAAGTTTTGGATTAGTTGTCGGCATTTTAAAATCAGATTTCACATAACAATCCAGGTTCACATGTTCACACGCAATGCATAGTAAGAAAAATTTTATATCCAGAATGTCAACTACATTGGCTTAGTTACAGAAACCTTCAGGCAGCCTAAAGGACAATAGAAATACTGATGAAAGGGGAGAACCGTAACTATCCCACACCTGCCCCTTTATTAATAGATTGGCAGTAAAGTGTTACTTTTCATTTTTTAAAAAATGAATCTTACATAATGACCCAGTACACACACACACACGCACAATCACAACCCAAAATTTCAGAAAATAATGCACCCTTACTAGGATATACTATGTAGTATGTATTCGTATAAAATGTCTCCATTCTATTTCATTTAAAATTCTAGTTGTAACCTACTAAATTTAAAATGAGAAATTTTTTCAATATTGCCACAGCCTTTGCAATGAAATGTGAAAATGTGGGAATCCAGACTTTTATTCAGCTAAACAAGGAAATTAAAGTCTGCCTACCTATTAGAAATCAACTTAAGGAATTTATGAAACTTAACAAAAACCAAATGAAGGACAGGCATGTACAGGATGCATATTTTCAGTGCTACTCTGGTTTACGGATGTTTCAGTAATTTTCTGCTCATTAAGAAAGGTATTCTGGTCATACATACAACTTGTTTAATATGGTATTCTAATAACTTCAACTAAATTTTTAAAGCTATGTAAGTGCAGTTTAAAAGGTCAGTTGGATCTGGAAAATCCAACACCTTTTCATTATTAAAAAAAATAATAATAATAAGGAATAGAAGGGGACTTCCTCATCTGATAAAGGGAATCTAAGAAAGACCCACAGCTAACCTCACTGAATGGTGAAAGACAAGAACGTCCTTCCAACACTACGGAAGACTCTCACCAGGGAAACCAGGAAGGCATCTGTATCAGAAGGAATAAAGTAAAACAACCTCTATTTGCAGATGACATGATCTTGTATATGAGGAATCCACCAAAAAAGCATTAAAAGTTTGCAGGATACAGGATGCCCTACACCATAACAAATTAATTTCTACACACTAATAATGAATAAGAATCCAATTCCATTTGTGATACCGAAAAGAATTTTTGTAAAAAAAAAGTGTAAGACTTTTACACTGAAAACTACAAAACATTAAAGAAATTAAAGATTTGAGTAAATGGGAAGGCATCCCATGTCCATGGAGTAGAAGACAAAATTATTGTTAGAATGGGAATACCCCCTAACTCAAGCCTACAGATTCAACACAATCCCTATCAGAATTCCAGCTGCTTTTGCAGTTGATCAACTGATCCTAAGATTCATATGGAAATGTAAGGGGACCCAGAATAGCCAAAAGAATGTTGGAAAAGAAAAAGAGGACTCATGCTACTGAGTTTCAAAACTTGCTACAAAGCTTCAGTAATCAAGACAGTACATATGGCCCCGACCTGTCGGCTCAGCTGGTGGGGGACATCGTCCACAAAGGGGGAAGTCACCAGTTCCATTCCTGATTAGAGCACACATCCAGGTTGCAGGTTCAGTCCCCAGTTGGGATGCGTGCAAGAGTCAACCAGTCAGTGTTTCCCACATCAATGTTTTTCTCCCTTTCTCCCTACCCGCTCTCTAAAAATAAATAACGTCTTTTTTAAAAATGACAGTGCATATGGACTGACGTACAGGTCAATGGGACAGAATTAAGGATCCAGAAATGCAGTGCAGATGGGAATGGGAAATGGCGCAGTCACTTTGGAAAATAGTCTCGCAAGTTTCTCAAGTGTTTAAACAGGTTATGTGACCCAACAACTCCACTACTAGGTATTTACTCAAGAGAGGTGAAACCATATGTCCACACAAGTGTGAATGTTTATAACATCATTTGTAAGTAGACAAAAGGTGGAAACAACCCAAATGTCCATCACCTGATGAGCAGGTAAACAAAACATACATCCACACAATTAAGTATCATTCAGCTATAAAAAGAAGTGAAATACACATACCACAACATGAATGGCCCTTAAAAACATGGTAAGTAAAATAAGGCAGATACAAAATGCCACGTATTGGTGGATTCAATTTATGTGAAATCTCCACAGCAGGTAAATCCATACAGACAGGAAGCAGATTAGTGGTTGCCAGGGGCTGGGGTTGGAGGGTATGGGGAGTGACCACCAATGGGAGAGTGTTTCTGGGGTGACAGAAATGTTCTAGAATCAAACAGTGAGGATGGTTGCACAACTTGGTTAATATATTACAAACCAGTGGCTTGCATACTTCAAAAAGGTGCATTTCATGGCATACGAATATCAATTGTAGTGTTATTTTAAAAATAATCCGTTGTTTCTTAAAAAGTATATTGATTATGCTTTTACAGTTGTCCCATGTTTTTCTCCCTTTTATCCTCCTCTGCCCTGCACAGCCCGTTTAGTTCATGTCCATGGGTTGTACATGTAAGTTCTGTGGCGTCTCCATTTCCTATACTATTTTTAACCTCCCCCTATTTTGTGCTTACCTGTACCTTTTCCCCCATCTCTCCCCATCCCACTCCCCCACTGATAACCCTCCATGTGATCTCCATTTTTGTGATTCTTTCCTGTTCTCATTGTTTAGTAGTTGTTTTCTTTTTTAGGTTCAGTTGTTACTTGTGAGTTTGTTGTAATTTTACTGTTCATAGTTTTGATCTATTTCTTAGGTAAGTCCCTTTAACATTTCATATAATAAGGGCTTGGTGATGATGAACTCCTTGAACTTGACCTTATCTGGGAAGCACTTTATCTGCCCTTCCATTCTAAATGAAGCTTTGCCAGATAGAGCAATCTTGGATGTAGGTCCTTGCCTTTCATGACTTGGAATACTTCTTGCCAGCCCCTTCTTGCCTGTAAGGTCTCTTTTGAGAAATCAGCTGACAGTCTTATGGAACTCCTTTGTAGGTAACTGTCTCCTTTTCTCTCGCTGCTTTTAAAATTCTCTCCTTACCTTTAATCTTCGGTAATTCATCATGATATGCCTTGGTGTGTTCCTCCTTGGGTCCAGTTTCTTTGGGACTCTGAGCTTCCTGGACTTCCTGGAAGTCTATTTCCTTCATGAGATTGGAGAAGTTTTCCTTCATTATTCTTTGAAATAAGTTTTCAATTTCTTGCTCTTCCTCTTCTCCTTATGACATTCCTATGATTCAGATGTCAGAGCATTTAAAGTTGCCCCACAGATTCCAAATTCTCCCCTCATTTTTTTGAATTCTCATTTCTTCGTTCTGTTCTAGTTGAATGTTTATTTCTTCCTTTTGTTCCAAATTGTTGATTTGAGACTGGTTTCATTCCCTTCACTGTTGGTTCCCTGTATATTTTCCCTTATTTCACTTTCTATAGCCTTAATTTCTTTGTTCATTTTGTGACCGAGTTCAATCATTTCTGTTAGCGTCCCAATTATCAGTGTTTTGAACTCTGGATCTGATAGGTTGGCTTTCTCCTCCTCACTTAGTTCTTTTCCTGGAATTTTCATCTGTTCTTTCACTTGGGCTTTATTTCTTTGTCTTGCTGCACCTGCTGTGTTGTAAAGGGGGGGAGCCTTAGGGCCAGGGCAGGGCACCCACTTTGCTGTGTTGTGGCACTGTGTATGGGGGAGGGGTCAGAGAGGGAACAATGCCACTTACTCAGCTCTCGCCCTGCCTGCAGTCACTTCCCTCAAGCAAATTGTGCCCTTTCAGGTGCTGATTCCCATATGGGTGGGTTTGTGTACGTTCTATGACCTAATGGGCCTCTCCAACAGACTCTCCTGTGAGACTGGGAGTTTTCCCCTGCCACTGCAATCCCCACAGACTTTCACAGCCAGAGATTGAGTCTTAAGCTTCCCATGCTGAAACCCTGGGTTTTGCCATCTGTCTTGTACCCCGTTTGTTCCTCCCAGCTTATCCATGCACAAATGTGGGACGGCCCAGTCAGCCAGCCACTGCTTCACCCGCACAGTTTGCCATCTTGCCAGGCACCCTCTCTGCCCTGCTGCCCATCTCCGCCCCTCCTACCAGTCTGGATGAATGTTTAACATCCATGCAGTTGATTTTCTGGCAATTCTGGCTGTTTTTCATTTTAAAATTGGTTGTTATCTTTCTTTTGGTTTGTGAGGAAGCGAAGCGTTTCTACCTATGCCTCCATCTTGGCTGGAACTCCAGTTGCTTTAAAAATCAATTCAAAAGAACCAATATAGTGCTTTAAAATACAGTGTACCAGATGACATGACACTGTACATAGAGAACCCCAAAGATTCTACCAAGAAACTACTAGAACTGAAAAATGAATTCAGCAAACTAGCAGGACACAACTAACAGAAAAGGAAATTAAAGAAACAATCCCATTCACCATTGCTTCAAAAAGAATACAATACCTAGAATAAACCTAACCAAGGATGTAAAAGACCTACACTCGGAAGATTATAAGACACTGAAGAAGATACAAATAAGTGGAAGCACATACCGTGTTCGTGGATAGGACAAAGTAACATTATTAAAATGTCCACACTACCAAAGCAATCTACAGATTCCACACAATTCCTATCAAGATTGCAATGACATATCTCATAGAACTGGAACATTTCAAAAATTTATACGGAACCACAAAAGTCCACATAGCAACAATGATCCTGAAAAAAAAGTTGGAGGAATCATGCTATCTAATATCAAACTATACTAAGGCTACAGTAATCAAAACAGCCAGGTACTGGCATAAAAACTCACACAAAGGTCAAAGGAACAGAACAGAAAGCCCAGAAGTAAACCCACACTTTTATAGTCAATTAATATTCGACAAAGGAAGCAAGCACATACAATGGACTAAACATAGTTTATTCACTAAATGGTGCTGGGAAAATTGGACAGATACATACAGAAAAGTGACACTAGACCACCTTCTTACACCACACACCAGAATAAACTCACAATGGATCAAAGACTTAAATGTTAGACCTGAAACAACAATCCTAGAAGAAAACACAGGCAGCAAAATCTCAGGCATTGCTCATAGAAATTTTTATCAGATATGTCTTCCCAGGTAAGGGAAACAAAAGGAAAAATGAACAAATAGGACTTCATCAAACTAAGAAGTTTTTGCACAGCAAAGGAAATCATCAACAAAATAAAAAGACGAACCACAGAATGGGAGAATATATTCACTGATACTCTCATAAGGGGTTAATATACAAAATTTATAAAGTAGTTACAAAGTCAATACCAACCCCCCCCCCCCAATTAAAATATGGGCAAAGGACCTCAGTTGGTGTGGCTTAGTGGATTGAGGACTGACCTGTGAACCAAAGGGTCTCCAGTTCAATTCCCAGTCAGGACACGTCTGGGTTGTGAGCCAGGTCCCCGGTAGGTGGCGCACTAGAGGCAACCACACATGGGTGTTTCTCTCCCTTTCTTCCTCCCTTCCTTTCTCTCTAAAAATATATTTTTTTAAATGGTTAAAGGACCTGAATAGACACTTCCCCAAAAAGGGCATACAGATGGCCAATTGACATGAAAAGATGCTCAACATCACTAATCATCAGAGAACTGCAAATAAAAAACCACAGTGAGATACCATCTCACACTTGGCAGAATGGCTACCATCAATAAATCAACAAGTGCCCGTGAGGATGTGAATAAAGGAGAACCCTTTTGCACTGTTGGTAGGAATGCAGACTGGTGCAGCCACTGTGGAAAGCAGTATAGAGATACCTCAAAAAATTAAAAATGCACCTGCCTTTTTACCCAGCGATCCCACTTCTAGGAATATAGCCAAAGGAAACCAAAACAGTAATTCGAAAGAACATCAGCACCCCTATGTTCACTGCAGCATTATTTACAATCACCAAGATATGGAAGCAGCTCCAGTGTCCATCAGTAGATAAAACAATTGTATTCAGACAATGGAATTCTACTCGGCTGTAAAAAAAAAAAGAAAATTTTATCCTTTGCAACAGTATGAACGGACCTGGAGTAACATTCACTATGTTAAGTGAAATAAGCCAGTCAGAGAAAGACAAATACCATGTGATTTCACGCATATGTGGAATCTAATGAACAAACTGAACTAAGGAGGAAAATGGGGACAGACTCATAGATGGAGACCAGGTGACAGCTAGTAGGTGGGTGAATTAGGGGATGGAGAGATCAAGTAAAAGGGAAAGAGGACTCACAGCCATGGACAAGAGCGCAGTGATTGCCGGGGGAGGGAGGAATGAGGGGACTAAATGGTAATGGAAAAAACATGTTAAAAATAAAATACAATATACCATATTTTGCCATGTACTTTTTTCTGCACTTTCCCCAGATTTTTCAGGGAAAAATAAGGATGCACGTTCTGCATGAGTATAAGGAGTACATACTGTGGGCATAATCATCCGTGTATACTGCGCACACAAGCGTAGGTGCGCGTTACACATAACAAAATATGGTAGTTGTGTCCATTCGTTCAAACTCTCGTGATGGTTTCTGGCAGACTGTGAAGGCCTGAACTACTGTCATGATGATGTTTTTCAATCACGAGGGCTGCGAGAGTTTAAAAGATTTTAAACTTAATTGTGCCGATGTGATTCACTTTGCTTATCAGGTTTGTTGTTAAGCTGTATCACTGCCCCACAGTTGAAATGACAACCCTGAACTGAAACCAGGATGCTGGCTGAGTCTATGGGGTTGGGGGAGGTGCACTTGAGTCCTCCCATGAAATAATTGCCAAACTTCCTGGGGGAAATCACTTCTTTTAACGTTTCTCTAGGGGTAGCTGAGATAGAACCTTGTAGCAGAGAGTAGCTTCAGAAGACGCACTCCACCAGCCCCACCCAGCCAGGCTCTACTCCATGCTCAGCCATACCTGCAGGAGGTCAGAGACAGGGTACGACCAATGTCCCAGGGATCTCTTCAGTATGACTGCCCAGGGCTGGACTAGCCCCCAAATAACTGCTGCTCAGTGCAAAGCCACTTAATAGGCCCAGAGTATCTCCTGAATCAACTGAAGATCAACTACCAAGTTCATTTGCTTTTATGGCCCCTGAAATCTGATGTGAACTCCACCAGCTCACCAGACAGATTGGACATGCCAGAGTCAGCTCCTGGTCCCAGTCCGACTACCCCTTTTCACACCTCCCCTGTCAGAGCAGGGTGTGGCCAGCCCACAGTCAGGGGCTCTGGCCATATTCTGCAAACACATCATCTAAGTGGACACAAAACAGAACCCAGTTCAGAGGCAGATTTCAGTCCTGTCCTTCCGTGGCCCCTGTGCCTTCCAAGGAGGTTTTCTTCCATTACAAGTTCTTTTCAGAAAGGTTTACTATTAATCTAAAACTCTCCCCATCACTGCAGAGATGATGAAAACAAGAAAAACAATATAAAGTTAAAAGTTATGAGATGACATCATTTCACAATTCTTAAAACAGCAGTCTAGATAGCTTGGCTAGATCACCTCATATGCATTTGACGCTGTGCTCTGCACTGGAATGCCAGCCTGCTTCTGGAAGAAGACTCGGGCATGGGGCGGGGCCGGGGGAGCAGGCTGCACGTGTGCCCACAGTCACAAGTCATGCAGAGGCTGGAAACTGTACCAGAAGCAGTGGGTATGTCTGGAAACACTTGAGGACATCGCCAAGGAACACATTCAGGATTTACTCTCTTTTGAGAGACTCCTATGTTCACCAACAGTTTCTAAGTAGCTGCATGTTGTCTCCTCCCCCCAAAAGTTTTACTTGTTTAATAAAGAGCAGCCACGATTTGAATGACTGAGTAGAAGCAAGGACACACAGTACTACCATTCCAGAGTAAGAACACGTTTATTCAGATGTGTGGGAATCCAGAACCACACCGTTCATCACTCAGGAGACAGTCTACAGCCTCTTCCTTTTTCAGAACACATCCTGCCGGAGCAGACTCAGATTAAAACAAACTAACAAAAAAAACCATGTTTAATGTAAAACCATTTCTTGTGATTTCTAATCACAGGAAATAAGAAAAATTAACTTTGAGTTTACTTGCCCAACTCCGTGAGTCAAAGGTAACTTAAAAAAAAAAAAAAAAAAAAACACGCAACACTGAACGGTCTCTCCCAGCGGCTGTGTGACCATGATGGGAAGGGGACCCACACAGCACCAGACCGACCTCAGGAGAGGCTGCACAGTGTACACACACAAGCGTGACAAGACGGTGAACAATCGTTCACATGTTATCTGAGCTACCTAAAGACACACGTTCTGAAAAAATTTTGGAGTATTTCACAAATGTATGTAAGGTACCTGCTCTTCTAATTACCTACAGATGTAAAACACTGGGCTGAGAACGAAAGTGGACCCATAAGGTACCACAACCGGAAACCGGTTTCTCCTCTTTGGGTAATTCACGGTTGATTACACTGACCAAGAGATGTGATTTAGCAAAGTCCACAGTAATTAAAGTGAGGGCCACTTCTAAACACAACAAAACTACTTTGGATGTGAGTGTTAAAAATTAAAAGCATAACATAAAGAAAAGAAGCAGGCTCTGAACTTCCTGACAGATGACACAGCAAGCCACGTGAAAAGAGCGTAGAAGCTGCCAAGCATGAACAGCGTCTCATGTTCTTGTTCTAAAGCATCATCGTGCCCAGAAACCCGGGTGAGAGAACGGCGTGCCTGCTGCAGTGGCAACTGCCACCACGAGCTGCTCCCGCCAGCCCGGCACTGCTTTCTGTTCTGTCACCTGTTTTCCTTCCTAACCTCTCCTTTCCCTCTTCTGAATCAGACCTGCCAATAAGCCCCCACGGAGCTGGTGAACAGCAGCGATGAAAAGACTGAGTCAACCACCTCGAGCCAATCCCAGGGTTCAGTGTGCTGGGTGGGGACCAGGCCAGTTCAACTCGAAAAGAGGGGAGATTCTGGAGATACTCAAAGGGCTGAGCTGATGAAGTTGGCCTAAGAGGGAGATTCTCTAGAATCAGGAAAGGGGATCAGATGGTGTTCAATCCTGAAACAGGCCTCACCCCTTCTTTGTGCAGCTGCAGGAGAGAAAGCCTTCTGTTTCTCAACCTGGGCACCAGGCAAGGTACCTGCAAGTGTGTGTACAAGCAGCTGTGGCTGCATTTACTTTGGGTGGAAGGAAAAACCAAAGTTCAGAACAAGTGACCTGATGTTGAAGAAATTTCCTTTTCAACACTAAACCCTCTTTAGTCCACTTCAGTATTTTAATGAAGGAGGATTTAGTCTGAACGATCTTTTATATAGTGTTGAGGTCTATCTAGAACAGAATGCAGAATCTGCCACTGTAGCTCACAGCAGCTCTGGGCGGACACGGGCCAGTTGGGTCCTGCTCCTTGTAGGTGCGCTCTGGTTTCAACTGGTGGTACCAAAAGTTCTGCGACATTAAACACCTCTCCCGCCTCCAACTCAAGACAGAGGTGACAGCACAGCTTCAGTAACTTCTCTTCTTTTGTGGGAAAAAAGTATACTTCGTAGGGTTAAACTCTTCCCAAATATGCTCAAATTCTTCCAGAAAAAGCCTCACATAGTCTTCATCCTCCATAATTAAAACATTTTCTCTATTGTTCTGAATGGCTTGTGTGGTCCAGTTGAGGGAGCCGGTGATCAGCACCTTCTTGTCCACGATTGCAAACTTGTGGTGCATGTAGCCCAGGTCCTGATCGTGTCGAACCTGAATACCTGCAAAAGGGCAAGGTGTTACCACTGCCTCCACAGCCCCTCCCTCACGGGGCTCAGCTCCTCCTCAAGGGGGGACATTTGCTAGCAGCTACTAACTTTGCTATTTTTCTCCAAATTGGTGGGAAAGGGGCAAAGCTTGTCACTTAGGCAGGTGGTAGTGGCCGAGCCAGACTGACCAGCCACAACCAGCTCATAGGAGGGGATGCTGAGGGGCATTCTGGCACAGGAGGGGACACAGATGGTCCTGAGGGCAGCAAGGACCGTGGCAGGCATGCAGATACTGCTCTCCTAACACTACTCAGTTTCCTCTGGGAACAGCCCACCCCACACCCTACTCACACCTCTGGAGGCCATACCAACCAGCATCACTGTCATTCATCTGGCCAAAGGCCATCAGGGCAAACACCATTGGCTGGGGTTTCCTTGCCTCTCACTTTTGCCCAGGACTGGATGCCCTAGTAAACACCCCCAGGCTAGGAGCTGCATCTGACCCTGTAAAGAGAGGGCCTGGGCCTGAGGGGGAAGGAGCACAGGAGAAAGCAGGTCTGTGGAGAGGCAGCCAGAGAATTCAGGGTCCCCAAAGCCAGCCTCTCATTACTATTTCAACCTTTGGCCCCCAGGGGATATCTCACTATGGAATCAGAGGTTGTACTTGCTGTTCCTCAAGCTAGGAGGCTCCCTCAGACGCCTCCAACATTGCTGAGCTCTGCTAGCACTTCACTCCTCCACACTGTTTTCTCACATGTCCTGGACCCTCTTCCTACTGTTAAGTACTAATGCTTCGGTCGGATTCCCCTCTGGGTCCTGGTCCTGTTCACCACCGTGTCCCTGGCACCTGGAACCAAGCCAGGCAAACACTGGCATGCAGATATATTTGTCGAAGAGATGGAGGAGGAACAGTGGCTGGAGTGCCTTCAGAGAGGAATCCACCTTTAGAGGGAGCTGGTTACAGTGCCCTTTAAGGCTCTTTCCAAACCTGACATTTTGCAGTTCTATAAAAGCTACCTAAATAAAACAGGCCATGCTTAAGCTTCCCATTAAGAGGCGATCTAGAATAACCCATGACTGCCAAGAGGAGTGGAAGTGAATATCCTCACTGTGTGAACTCGGTTTCCAACTCTGCCTACGCGGGATGCCACCAGCACCAGAGGATGAAAGTGCTCTCGCCTCTGCAGAGCCCCAGGCAGAGTGGGGAAGCTGAACCTGACTCGGAAAAGGCTTCTGTGCCTCCCGGGACACAGGAGGTCATGCCTGTGCTTGTGAGCACCGTGGGACCAGGGGGCAGCCCACAGAGTTCTCAAGGGCTTTTCTCGCCTTTCTGTCACTGGACTACCAGAATTGAGGGGTGGAAAGGATGTCATGCAGGAATGACTTTCCTGAGTGGTCAAGAGACATGCAGCCAACGTACAAAATGCAAAGGTCAGAGCTTGCTTGCAGGATGCTGCGTTACACAGAGATAGAAGGGTGAGACAAGGGATTCACAGTTAAGACCAGGGTCTGATCTGTCCCCCTCCCCAGTAAGAGAGGTCAGCTGGCCAGAAATAGATCTTCCCAAGTGTTCTGCAGCTGCAGAAACGAACTGCTCATCCACTGAATTATTTTAGTTACACTTCTTAGATTATTTTTATTCATTTCAGAAGCCCCAAGCATGAAATTCGCTAGTGTACATAAAGTGAAATGCCTTTTTTCCTTTAGCCCTTCAACCCTGAAGCCTGACAGCTGCAGTCTTTGTGCACCTGCTCCGATGAGCAGGCACGGGCAGTCTGCTGGTGGGGGAACTCCTGGCTTCATCCTTAGCCTCCCCCTCATCTCCTAAGTACTATCAGGTTAAACCATCCTCACTTCGGTATGTAATTGTCCGGTCTGGGCTACACCTCCAGCTCTGCCCAGACACAGGCATTCCCCATTGGGTCCCAAAGCCAACGAGGGTCATGGGAATGCAGGGACTCCCAGAGGCTCTGTCCGCTTCCCGGGTGGGCGTGGGCACACCCCTGGCCTCTGGGAGTCCCCAGACCTTCCACCACTGGCTGGGAACATGCAGCTGGCTCACACTCATATATCTGGCATGACACCCACCTGCACAAAAGCGCTCCCACCGCGTGCAGACAAGAGCCCTTTATGGATGGCCCTGCAGTTTCTCCGGGATAAAACTGCCCTGACCTCACAAACCCACCATGGGAAGTAAGTGGAATCTCACCTGACTCAGACCCCTGTCCCCAAATATCTGCTTTCGACATTCTCCCTTCTGCCTACGGTCCCGGGTACCAGGTCTTCCTCCCAGCCTGCACCCCCAGCAGCGCCGGGGCATCTGGCCTACCTGCCTTGCGAAGCAGGCCGATCTGCGAGCCTTTGAGTGCCATGTAGTCGCAGTCGGTGACGACGCGGACGCGCACCCCACGCTGGTGCAGCAGCTGCACCGCCCGGCCCAGCTGCGGGCTGGAGAAAGCGAAGAGGCAAAGCTCCAGGCTCACGCGGGCAGCCAGCAGGGCGCGCAGCAGGCGGCTCAGGGAGCTCTCGCCATGGGGCAGGCCGCACCGGCAGCCCGCGTGAGGCGCCGATGGCCCCGGGCCCGCCCCTCCCAGCAGGGCCTCGGTGCAGGTCACTTGCGAGGGGAAGAAAAGAACCTCGTGCCGTGGCCTCCGCCGCCGCCTGGCCCACCACCAACGCAGGGCTGAGGGCAGCGCCTCCAGGGCCAGCGTGAGGCCCACTACCACCACCGCCACCACCTGCCAGCGTAACTGCCCCATGCTGTGAGGGAGCACGGACAACGGCCACGCGCCCGCCAGCCACACGCTACCGCTGCCCACCGCCTCACTACGCCTGCGCATCACCTCCTCACGTGCTACTGCTGCCCTCCACCCACCGCCACACTACGCCTGCGCGACCCCCCCTGCCACGTGCTACCGCTGCCCACCGCCCCACTGCGCCTGCGCATCACCCCCTCACGTGCTACCGCTGCCCTCCACCCGCTGCCGCACTACGCCTGCGTGTCCCCCCCACCCCGCCTCGTGCTACTGCCGCCCTCCACCCACTGCGCCATTGTGCAAGGGCATCCCACCACCCAGCTGTGCCTGTTCCTCGCACGCCCGCACAGACCATCAAAGCCAGAGACTGCCCTCACGCAGCCCACGTAGCCTGTGACAGCCCAGCCCCTCCTCCCCCCTGGGGCGACAGAGTAGTGC
The DNA here is from genome assembly GCF_022682495.2 of Desmodus rotundus. Taxonomy (NCBI): domain Eukaryota; kingdom Metazoa; phylum Chordata; class Mammalia; order Chiroptera; family Phyllostomidae; genus Desmodus; species Desmodus rotundus. The sequence goes on from NC_071395.1 coordinate 61,514,701, forward strand.
TGACTTACCAGTTCCTACCTCCCGTTTGTCATGGAGGAGGCACTGGGAGAAGGGTCTGGAAACAATGTCAAATAGCTGAAAAATGTGAAGGTGCTGGAGGCGTGGTGGGATAGGGGCAGGTACCAAACCCAGGTATAGTTTTCTCCCACCCTGCCAATATAATCTTGTTATTTGAAGATGCCTATTCTGCTTTAAGCATAAACAGAGTGCAGGATAAGGCCATGGTCCTGTATTAGCAAGCGCTGGGCCCACTGTATTGCTTGGGAGGGGTACGCTGTTACCTTTAACAGAAAAAGGGAGAAGAAAGGGTAAGACTTTTTTTTTTGTTTCCTCTTTGCTGAATCCTAGTCAATAATTCCCATGGCTACATCGAAGTCTCTCTGGTCATCAACTGGAAATGATATATCCTCTACCATTGTTTCATGACTTTCATCTGTTACAAAAGCCGACCCCTGGATGGATGAAGCTGACCTAAGTAACTTTGGAAAACTTGTTTCTACTGGTAACTATATGGCTAAACACAAAAGGAACTACACGTGAACACTGTGTTCCCCAAGGAGGGATGGGTAGCAATTCTGGAACAGCTGAGTATGTGCACTGAGGTTGACTGGATTAGTAAGTGTCTGGCGGGTGGCCAGAGTCCGGGTTTTTTCTGTTGGGAGGAAGGCTAGAATGATTCTTGTGAGAGATATGTGTGAACATATGTTTAGCTTAATATATATATTAACATAGATAATGGCACCACAGCCAGCAATACATGCACCTGTCTCCCAGATCCAGGTTTCAAAATACCACTCTCCAAAAAGAGGAACCAGAGCTACTTAGAGAGATGACTGATTCTAGGACTGAGCAGGGGAAATATATATATAAGGTGAACTTGAGGTATCTTGCATTTCCAGAAATTAAGGAAGTTTTAAAAAAGCAAAGGCATAGTAGCGTGTCCAAAGGACATAGGAACCAACCTAAAAGAACCCCCAAAGGCCAAATCTGGAACAATTTGAGGAACAAAATGAATAACTCAGTATTGGATTATAACCCAAGTATAAAATAAATATGCACAAATCTATGCTGATGTAAATAAGTGACTAAAGAAATGAGAAATTCACAAGTATTCCTTGCAGAATTCTGAATAATATATGTAGATACGCCTGCTCTGCACAAGAAGCTGAACTAAATCTCACTGCCTCTTTGAGGGTAGGCGAGACCTAGTGAATACTGGGGAAAGCAGGAAAATAAACTTTACATGGAGAAAACTGGTAAACACCACCTTAACCAAGTGATGGCTAACATCACCAGAGATGTCACGTGGATATCATGTACCCCTGATATAATGTGATGAGAAGGGCGCTTCACCCCTGCAGCACTTTCCCAATGCCCATAACCAGTTCAGTAAGAAGAAAAAAAATCAGAAATCCAGATTGGAGGACCTGCTATCACATTCCACAGGATACCTGGCCAGTATTTTTACATACTGCCAAGGTCATGAATAAAAGGAACAATGTAGAGTCCAGCTGGTGTGGCTCAGTGGGTTGGGCATTGCCCCCAAACCAAGAGGTCCCTGTGGTTCAATTCCCATTCGGGGCACATGCCTGGGTTGCAGACCTGGTCCCTGGTTGAGGGTGTTTGAGAGGCAACCAATTGATGTGTCTCTCACATGATGTTTCTCTCCCACTCTTTCTCTCTCCCTTCCCCCTGTTAAAAACAAATAAAATATTTAAAAAAAAAAAAAAACAGGAACAACTTAGAAACTGCCACAGACCAGAGGAGACTGGGGATACATGACAACAAATGCATGTAGTACCCTGGTCTGACTGAGTCCTGGAACTGAAAGATGACATTAGTGGAAAAATTGGCGAAACCTTAAGAAAGTCTGGAGTTTAATTAATAGTAACGTACCAATGTCAGTTTCTTCACTTTGACAAATGTAGTAAGATAAGATGCTAACAATAAGAGAAAATTAGTGGCAGGAATGTGGGAAAACTCTGTGCTAGTGTAACAGGGTAGTTTGGACCAGAGGTCACTGAAAAAGCAAGGGACCCCCAGTGCAGCAGATTAAAATAGCAACGGGGCAGCTTGTGCCTTCCTAAGGGTGGGGCTGTGCAAGGGGGCTGCTGCCAGGAGCAAACTGTAAACAAATGCAACGAGGCTGTGAGCATGTGCCAGCAGTCGGACCACTCATGACATACCGTGGGGTGGGAGGAGAAGCTCACACAGTGCCATCCTGGACAGACAGATGCTTGTGCACCGTGTGCAGCTGGAAAATTTTTGCCCTTACTAAAAATGGAACCCAAAAGAGGGTCAAAGACAATAGGGGGCTGATAAAACTGGCAGACACCGACATGCTGTAGGAAGAGCCTAATGTTTAGTCACTCAGGAATTTCTGAGCTGAGCCTTTAAAATGCAGCATGGCGGGAAACACAAGGTCCATAGGCTTTTTGACCTTCCCCTGGCTAGCCCACTAGGCCACAGTGAACCCAAGGTCCTGAGACTCGGCGGGTCCCCAAAGACTATGTGGTTTGCAAGTATCCTCAACTCCCCTCCCACACAGAAGATGGCAGCAGAGCTGGCAGCGCTATGGGGAACCTGCCTGGCCACCCACACAGGCACACTGGTGAGTTGATGGCTAGAGAAAAAGTGGGTCCAGAGTAGAGAAGCTGATGGTGTGAAAAAGGACTCAGGCAGGTACACGAGGACTTGTGAGAGATGCTTGGAGCAGAACTGTGACCGGCAATGCTGAGCTTCAGACTTCTGTGTTTCTGAAGCGTGGCACTTTTAAGTAGCATGTTCTGAAATGGGTCTGGCTTGGCAGAGGGTGGCAGGCTTATTTGTTCTGGGGTGTTTTAAACGGAGTGGGACTTAACAGCAGAAATCTGCCATTACTCTAAAACTGTATAACCTTTAAATAAACAGCCCATTCCTTTTTCACCAAACTCTTGTCTCTGGAGTCATGCCCCTTGGAGGCAAGTAATCAAACCTCACTGCTGTCCTGGAACACTATTGGCCGGTTCTGTACCACTCTCTTTAAATTAAAAATTTACACAAAATGTTAAACATATACTTTCCATATGCTCTAGCTATTCCAGTTCTGAGATACAGCCCAGGAGAAATGAAAGCACGTGTCCACACAAAGACACATCTGCTGATGTTCACAGCAGGTCACTTCTGACAACCTTAATCTCGAAACAACACAAATTTCCACCAGCTGATAACTAGATATGCAAACCTTTGCATATCTATACAATGGAATACTATTTAAACTACTGATATATACTACAGTGTTAGATGAATTTCAGTTACACTGAGTGAAAAGAGTCAAAAAAAATAAAGTACATATTGTATGATGTCATTTACAAAAATTCTAGGAAATGCAAACCACAGTGACAGAAATCAGATCAGTAGTTGCCTAGGGCTGGGGGAAGGGCAGGAGGGACTACAAAGGGGACAAAGTGATGGATATCTTCATTATCTTGGTGGTGGAGATGGTTTTACAGGCAAATGTATATGTTGAAACTTATAAAATTGTATGGTTTAAATAAGCATAATCTATTGTATGTCAATTATTTTTCAATAAAACTTTTTTTTTTAATATAGAGCCCATGAATTTAATTCTGATTCTCCCACTTCCTGGCTGCATGAGCTAGGGCAAGTTGCTTCATCTCTTTGAGCCTTACTTTCTTCATTAATAAAGAGTGAGAAGAGGGACTTCCAGTTCTGGCAGCATAACGAGGTGGTCAGTTCCTCTCTGCAAAAAGCAAAACTGGGGAACATGGTCAATAGCAACCACTTCAGGTCCATGGAAAAACCCCAAAGGCAGCCAATAAAAAATAAGTTTGACTGGGCCCAGATGCTGAATTTAGAAAAAAAAAGACACTTCAAAATAAATCTTAGAAACATGTTTAAAGAATTAAAGAAAAGTGGCCTGGCTGGTGTGGCTCAGTGGATTGAGCTCTGGCCTTTGAACCAAAAGGTCACTGGTTCAATTCCCAGTGTAGGGCACATGCCTGGGTTGCAGGCCAGGTCCCCAGTAGGGGGCACATGAGAGGCAACCACACATTGATGTTTCTCTCCTCTCTTTCTCCCTCCCTTGCCCTCTGTCTAAAAATAAATACAATCGTTTTTAAAGAAAGAATTAAAGAAAAGTGTAATCACAATGAATTAACAGACTCTCAACAGAGAAATATAAATTATTTTTAAAAGTCTATGCAAACAGTCAATGTAGGACCATCTTGTAATAAATGTATGACTCTGGTGAGGAATCTTGATAATGAGGAGGCTATGCATGTATTGGGGCAGGGGATATATGGAATATCCCTCCTTGTCAATTTTGCTGTGAACCTAAAACAGCTCTAAAAAATTTTTTTAAAGTCTTTTTTTAAAAGTCTGTGCAAACTTTAATAGGTTTGTTCAGAAAGTATCCTACTATGATAAATAAGAGTCATTGTACGTAAGATAATGACATCTCAGCCCCTTCAAAGTAGGTACCTTGGGACCTCACACAGTTCTCCCAGTGTCATTAGCACCTGTAGCACAATGATCCTTCTGCTCTGGTAGCAGAGGCCACAGAATGAATTTTGCCACAACACATTTCATGCCAAGATCCTGCATCAAAATCTCAGACACACTAGTTTCTGGAATCCCCAGATCAGCTTCTAATTCTCAACAGTCAGTTGCCAATCTTTGTTGATTGTAACCCATCAACATTCAACACATTCAACATTCTCAGGTGTTCTGCTTTTTGCAGGCCTTCCAGAACATGACTCACCTCCAACAGATTCTTGACCATCTTTAAAGTGTTTGTGCCACACTTTTATTTGTGTTGCACTCGTTACATCATGTTCTAAAGCCTTCTGAATCATCTGAATACTTTCCACGGAGGAATGTTCAAGCTTAACACAAAATCTGATGCAGATTAATTGCTCTACTCACTCAGGCATTTTGAATGTGATGGCCCCACAGCATACATGCTCACTCAATGGTGTCTACCACCTCCACTGACTAGTACAGTGAAGTCGTCATTGTTCACACATGCACGTTCCAGTCCACTCTCCTTGGCTGCCAGGTTACATTGATGTCACACAAACCATTCTTGTGTTAACAATGATGGCACTTTTTCCAGACAGACCTCATATATCAGATAAGGGGTTAATTTTCAAAATATATCAGAACTCTTACAACCCAATAGCAAGAAAAGAATAACAATTTAAAAATGGCTAAAGACAAACAGCAAAAATAAAAAAGAATCTAAAAAAATTAAAATAGGAGAACCAAGATGGTGGTGTAGGTAGACACACTGCGCCTCCTCGCACAACCAGAACTGACAGAAAATCGAACGGCAACGGGGTCCGACACCAAGGAAATACAAAATAAACATTCATCCAGACCGGTAGGAGGGGCGGAGACGGGCACCGGGGCGGAGAGGACTCGCGTGGCCGTAGCGGGACCAAGACTGGCGGAGTGTGGGACAATGGCGCAGGCAGTCTGACCACTAGCAGACCCTGCGGCCCCACATTCGCGCACAGATAAACCGAGAGGGTGGGACTCAGAGTGGCGGAGAACAGGGCAGGCAGAGTGGCGGGTAGCACCCCGCAGCCCCACATTCATGCATAGATAAACCGGGCGAACAGCGGGGAGCGAAGCAGACTGCGCAACCCAGGGCTCCAGCTCGGGGAAATAAAGCCTCAAACCTCTGATTGAAAACGCCTGTGGGGGTTGGGGCAGCAGCAGGAGAGACTCCCAGCCTCACGGTAGAGGTCATTGGAGAGACCCACAGGGGCCTAGAGTGTGCACAGGCCCACCCACTTGGGAACCAGCACCAGAGGGGCCCAGATTGATTGTGGGTATCGGAGTGAAGGATTGAAGTCCAGAGGACAGTGAGGCGGGCGCCATTGCTCCCTCTTGGCCCCTCCCCCACGTACAGCGTCACAGCACAGCAACCAGCATTACCCCGCCCTCGTGAACACCTAAGGCTCCGCCCCTTAAAGTAACAGATGCGCCAGACCAAAAAAAAAAAAAAAAAAAAAAAAAAGGCCCAAATGACAGAACACTCCAGAAAGTGAACTCCAGAAGGAGTTCAAAGCTCCAGAAGAAATACAACTAAGCGAGGAAGAGATAGCCAACCTATCAGATGCATAGTTCAAAACACTGGTTATCAAGATGCTCACAGAATTGGTTGAATCTGTTCAAAAACCAGATGAAAAAATGAAGCCTATGCTAAGAGAAACAAAGGAAAATGTACAGGGAACCAATAGTGATGGGAAGGAAACTGGGACTCAAATCAACGGTGTGGACCAGAAGGAAGAAAGAAGCATCCAACCAGAAAAGAATGAAGAAACAAGAATTCGGAAAAATGAGGAGAGGCTTAGGAACCTCCAGGACATCTTGAAATGTTCCAACATTCGAATTATAGGGGTGCCAGAAAGAGAAGAGGAAGAACAAAAAATTGAAAACTTATTTGAACAAATAATGAAGGAGAACTTCCCTAATCTGGCAAAGGAAATAGACTTTCAGGAAGTCCAGGAAGCTCAGAGAGTCCCAAAGAAGCTGGACCCAAGGAGGAACACACCAAGGCACATTATCATTACATTACCCAAGATTAAACACAAGGACCTACATACAAGATTACTGTATCCAGCAAAGCTATCATTTAGAATGGAAGGGAAGATAAAGTGCTTCTCAGATAAGGTCAAGTTAGAGAAGTTCATCATCACCAAGCCCTTATTATATGAAATGTTAAAGGGAGTTACCTAAGAAAAAGAAGATCAAAAATAGGAACAGTAAAAATGACAGCAAACTCACAGTTATTAACAACCACACCTAAAACAAAAACAAGAGCAAATTAGGCAAACAACTAGAACAGGAACAGAACCATAGAGATGGAGATCACATGGAGGGTTGTCAATAGGGGAGTGGGAGGGGGAGAGAGGGGGAAAGGTACAGAGAATAAGTAGCATAGATGATAGGTGGAAAATAGACAGGGGGAGGGTAAAAATAGTGTAGGAAATGTAGAAGCCAAAGAACTTATAAGTATGACCCATGGACATGAACTATAGGGGGTAATGTGGGAGGGAGGGGGTTGGCAGGATGGAGTGGAGTGGGGGGGGAATGGGACAACTGTAATAGCATAATCAATAAATATATTTAAAAAAATTAAAATAGTTTAAGGGACCTCTGAGACATGATCAAGCATAAGAACATTTGCATCATAGAAGTACCAAAAAGAGGAGACAGAGAGCAATAAAAGTGACTGAAAACTTCCTTAAACTGGTCAAGAAAGTAGACATACAAGTCCAGGAAGCATAAAGAGTACCAAACAAAAAGAACCCAAAGAAGCCAATGCCAAGACATATCATAATTAAAATGCAAACAGTTAAAAACAATGAGAGAATGTAAAAAGCAGCAAGAGAGAAAAACAGTTAGCTACCTACAAGGGAGCTCCCGTAAGACTATCAACTGACCTCTCACCAGAAATATTTCAGGCCAAAAGGGATTGACACAAAATATTCAAAGTGATGAAAAGCAAAGACTTACAACCAAAACAACTCTACCCAGCAAGATTATTGTTTAGAATCAAAGGATAGATAAAAGGTTTCCCAGACAAGTAAAATTTAAAGGGGCTCATCATCACAACCAGTATTACAAGATATGTTAAGCAGGGGTGTCTAAACTGCAGCCCAAACGCCGCATGAGGCTCAGGATGGCTATGAATGCAGCCCAACACAAAATCGTAAATTTACTTAAAATATTATCAGATTCTTTTGTGATTACGTGTCACAATGTATTTAATTTATGGCCCAAGGCAACTCTTCTTCTTCTAGTGTGGCCCAAAGACACCAAAAGGTTATACACCCTTGTGTTAAAGGGTCTTCCTTAAAAAGAAGGGGAAACAAACATAAATATTAATAATAAAATGGCAATAACTACATATTTATCAATAATTTCTTTAAATGTACATGCATTAAATACTCCAATCAAAACACATAGGGTGGCTGAATGGATGAGAAAACAAAACCCATACACACGCTGCCTACAAGAGACCCAGTTCAGATTGAAAGACACACAGACAGGGATGGGAAAGATATTTTATGCAAATGAAAACAAAAAAATAGCTGGGGTAGCAATTCTTTTTTTTCAGCCATTTCTTTTTATTTATGGTTTGTGCTCAATCCAAATCAATTCCATAATATGAGAAATAACTATGAATCAAAGCATAAATACACAAACACAACACACAATCTAAAAGAGATGTACAGCATTCAGGTTTAAAACAAAAGAGAGTGTTCACTCACACACACACAGTAGTTGGAGATCTGCTTGGTGTAATGTTCCTGGGTAGGTTTCTAAAGATGGATAAAAATGACTTTCATTATCAAGATTACCATGGCCAAGGGGCTGGAACATCTAAGCATCAGTGTGTGATCTTGCAAACAAAAGACTTTAGGGAATGTCTATTTTTAAAAAGGTTCTGTGCATCGAGGCTGCTGTGAACAAGATTTGCTTTCCAGAATCAAGCCCACATTAGGCTTTGGATCAGGTTTCAACTATCTAAAGATATTGACCAAGCCCTGGCTGGTATAGCTCAGTGGATTGAGCATGGGCCTGCGAACCAAAGGGTCGCAGGTTCAATTCCCAGTCAGGGTACATGCCTGGGTTGCAGGCCAGGTCCCCAGTAGAGGTGCGCGAGAGGTAATCACACATTGATGTTTCTCTCCCTCTCTTTCTCCTTCCCTTCACCTCTCTCTAAAAATAAATAAATAAAATCTTTAAAAAAATAAAAATATTGACCAACAGAAAGTGTTCCAAATGTGGCTATTTTGATTCATAGTTTTTGAAAAAGTACATACAGAGAAAGTATAAAAGTTTTTCTGAATTTAGTGTAAGATTCCAGTCTTCATTTCCCAAATACCTAATTTACAGTTTTGGCTACTTCATATTATTTGCCTTTTCAATTTTAAGATTTGTCAAAACTTTCTAAACTGATCATTTTTTAAATTGTAAAAACTATTCAACATATGTAGAAATAAAAAGCATTTTGAAATTACTTGAGGTCAGTGTACTTCTACTCTTTGGAATTAGTTTAGCTAAATGAATCTGGTATTCTCGTTGAATATAAGCAAAATTTACTCATTATGCTTGGCCTTGGAGTAGATTGCAATCCATCATTGCCCTGGTACATATCAATTACTATACAAAAAGTCTAATGCTATGTAAAATCAAAAGCCTCAAAGGAAAGAGCTCAGTTCCCAAGAGACCAATGATAGCTTAACAAAACAAAACTTTATCTAGAGTTACATCCACATTAAATTAGTACTCTGAAACAATAATACATTGGGGATTTACAGGAACACCTGGAAGTTCCTTCTAACACACACGTAAATGGAACCATAGCATTTTGCATTACCTAACTATTGGTTAGCCTTGTAACTGTAATGAACCAAAGGAAAACCGATTCTGTTCCAATTCCATCCTCTATGTCTAGATATCCATTTTCAAGGCAGAATTTTACGTGCCCATACATCTTAAGCCACATTTAAGGAAACCATCTCTGAACTAATTTTGGAAATATTTTTCTTCATCTTGTATGTGAAAGTCCAGCAGATTTAATATTGATATGCATTACCTAGTCAAACTTTGAACATGCTCTTCAAATCAATCAAATTTGAGTTCCTCAACATTTTCTGTGTGAATAAAATTAGGTGTGGAATTAGATTCAACAAAGACCTGTTTTTTCCTTGTCACACTACACACCATTTGGATTGGGTTTAGAAGATGGAGAAGTATAGACTTTTCTTGCCCTGAGTCTTAACAGCAGAGATGTAGAAGAGAGAACGAGATCACCAAGAGACGGCAGTTGACTGCAGAGCACCATCACTTGCCTTGGTGGTGGCATTCGCTGCACTTGGGTTAGTCATGGTACTGTGGGAGGGGTTACTTGCAGGCATTATAGTAATTGTTTGATTTGAATAAATCTGCATGGGTAGGATCAGCACTAGAAGCAGCAGCCCCAGTCTGAGCCTAGCTACCATGGCTCTGCCCAAGGCTGCTCTGTCAGTGAGCCGCGAGTCCCACTGATAGCTAGGTGAGTAGAGAACCGCTGGTTCTGGATGGACGGGACTCAGGCAAAGTGGGGGGGGGGGGGCGGGTAGCAATTCTTATATCAGACAAAATAGACTTTAAAGAAACAAAGAAGGACATTTCATAATGATAAATGAATCAACCCAACGAGAGGATATAATCCTTGTAAACATATAAACACCCAACATAGGAGCACCTAAATATATAAAACAAATATTGATGGACATAAAGGAGCCATCAACAATAATACAATGATGGGAACCGTCTTGCCTGGTTTCAGAAACTGTAACCCCTCATGGCTAAGGCTGAGTAAAAAGATCTTGGGACCATAAGCCACTAAGGAGACAAAGTTTATCTTCCTTGTAGGGGCCGCCACCTCTGCCCCCTTTCACTTCACTCTGCTTGGCCCCAGGCAGATGACTGGTTAACCAATGATGGGTAAGATTCCTCAAAGGAAGGACGACCTAAGACAGGCACAGTCCCAAAGGGGCCCTCAGGGAAGGACTTGGGGGGCTATAGAAAAAGGGGGTGATGGACACTCGCCCCTTAGCTTTGACATAGCCTGAGTCCTCATTCTGTCTGCAAGAAGTCTCCTAATCTCTTGGATGCCTTACTTCCCCTCCCTGACTTAAGCCTGAAACAATGCCAGAGGTGGGTGCAGGTCTGTGCTGGAAAGGGTGGGTTCCCTGGGATGATCAGGTCTAAGAAAGAATAAAATCTTATGAAACCTACTTTGCTAACACCCTCAACTTAAATGATAATGGTCCAAGTATGAAATGAGTTTGTCTCCCCAAAGTTTTTTGGCCCTTCTCCTTTGAGAGATTGGCCACTTTTCCTCCCCAAGCAGATCATGTCTTGGTAGACTTATTCTCAAATGTGGCGGACAGGGGTGGGGCCCTATGGGCGGAGCCCCCCCAATACAGTAATTGTAGGGTACTTTGACATCATTGACATCAAAGAATAGATCATCCAGAGAGAAAATCAACAAGACATCAGAGGCCTTAAATGACACATTAGAACAACAAATGGAAATGAAAGAAAAGCTGGGGTAGCAATACTTACATCAGACAAAATAGACTTTAACACAAAGGCTATAATTAGAGACAAAGAAGGACACTATATAGTGATAAAGAGGTCAATCTAACAAGAGGATGTAACCCTTTAAGCACATATGTACCCAACATAGAAGCACCTACATATATAAAGCAAATCTTGATGGACATAAAGGGAGAGATTGGCAGTAATACAGACATAGAAGGGGATTTCAATGCCCCATTGACATTAATGGATAGATCTTTTAGACAGAAAATCAAAAAGGAAAGAGTAACCTTAAGTGACAAACTAGAACAGATGGATTTAATTAATGTTTTCAGAGCATTTTACACTAAAGCAGAAGAATACACATTCTTTTCAAGTGCATGTAAAACATTGTTTAAGATAGACCACATGTTAGAACTAAAAATGAGCCTCAATAAATTTAAGAACATTGAAATCATATCAAGCATCTTCTCTGACCATAATAATATAAAACCAGAAATCATTTACAAGAAAAAAATTTTAAAACGCACAAACACATAAGGCTAAAAAATATGTTACTCAACAATGAATGGGTTAACAAAGAGATCAAGGAAGAAATCAAAATATACCTTGAGGCTAATGAAAATGGAAACACAACAACCCAAAATATATAAGACACAGCAAAAGAAGTCCTAAGAGTGAAATTCATAGCATTATAGGCCTACCTCAAAAAAAAAAAAAAAAAAAATTTAACTAAACAATCTAACCTTGCACCTAAAGGAACTGGAAAAAACCTAACAAACAAAGCCCAAACTGAGTAGAAGAAAGGAAATAGTGAAATCAGAGTAGAAATAAATGAAACGGAGTCTAAAAATATTCAAAAGATCAATGAAACCAAGAACTGGTTCTTTGAAAAAATAAGCAAGATTGATAAAATTTTAACCAGACTCATCAAGAGACAAAGAAAGAGGACCCAAATAAATGAAATAAGAAATAGGAGAGAATTAACAACTGACACCAAATAAATACAAAGGATTATAAGAAAATACTACAAATAGCTATATGTCAACAAGTTAGACAATCAGGATGAATTGGATAAATTCCTAGAAACATACAATCTACCAAAACTAAATCAAGAAGATACAGAAAATCTGAACAGACTGATCACAAGTAATGAAACTGCTGGGGCCCCAAGATGTTCCTCTTGGGGAACCCATACACAGCCTCGCCTACTCAAACTCACTCCCTCTGAGCTCCAACACCCAGGTGGCAGCTTGAAAGACAGCAGTGGCATGTGGGGAGGAACTGTCTGGCATCAAGGCAAGCAGAGGCCTTTGTCCCTTTGCTAAACCTCCCACCCCCAGAGCCACAGAGGTGGCAGGTTGGTGCCATGTCTGAGACACCATCAACCTGGATAACACTGTTTGCCCCACTCTGGAGATCCCCTGAGCGGGATCCCCATAAGTTGGGTTATGGGCCCACCCAAGCTGCTTTTCCATACAAATGGCTGATCTTGGCTCATGCTTCACAATTTAAATCCTCTCTAAATCCTCTTAAACAAACAACAGCTGGCCTCAGTGGGCCAGGCCCGGCACTAGCAGCAGCCAGCCTGGATTCACAGCTTGGCTTCACCTGGGAATCTCCAAGCCCAGCACAAATAGCAGCCATCTCAGATTGTTTTATAGGCCAGACAGGGTGGCCCTGGGCAAAACATAGGTTGGGGCTGACATGGCCCTGCACCACCGAGAAACCCCAGGGCCTGCACATACAGTGGACAGCTATAGACCATAACAGAGCACCATCACAATGCCCCTGCACAGCTGATCCCCCACGGAGGGAAGCAGGTGGTTGTCAGTGGTCACAGTCAATCCTTGACGCTGACTGACTAGGTAAACGCCTCCCATTGATCTGTCAAAGGGCAACCAAGGCTCAACTTTAAGAGGAGGGTGTACTCAGCCCACACAAAGGGTGCACCTCAAGTACCCAACTTGGGTGATAGGGGAGGCTGTGCCACTGGACCCTACAGGACACCTACTACATTAGGCCATGCTACCAAGACACTGAGTTAAAGCAGTTCTACCTAATACATAGAAACAAACACAGAGAGGCTGCCAAAATGAAGAGACAAAGAAACATGGCCCACATGAAAGAACAGATCAAAATTCCAGAAAAAGAGCTAAACGAAATAGAGATAAGCTATCTCAGGTGCAGAGTTCAAAACACTGGTTATAAGGATGCTCAAGGAACTTACAGAGATCCTCAGCTGCATAAAAAAAGACCCAGTCAGAAGTAAAGGATACACTACTTAAAATAAAGAACAATTTACAGGGAAACAACAGTAGAGTGGATGAAGCCGAGAATCAAATCAATGATTTGGAACATAAGGAAGCAAAAACAACCAATCAGGAAAACAAGAAGAAAAAAAAAATCCAAAAACAAAATGAGCATAGTATAAGCAGACTCTGTGACAACTTCAAGTGGTCCAACATTCACATACTAGGGGTACCTGAAGGAGAAGAGAAAGAGCAAGAAATTGGAAGTCTGTTTGAAACAATAATGAAAGAAAACTTCCCTAATTTGGTGAAAGAAAAATATGCAAGTCCAGGAAGCGCAGAGTCCCAAACAAGATGGATGCAAAGAGCCCCACATCAAGACACATCATAATTAAAATGCCAACGGTTAAAAATAAAGAGAGAATTTTAAAAACAGAAGAGAAAAGACGTTAGTTACCTACAGAGGAGTTCCCAAAAGACTGTCAGCTGATTTCTCAAAAGAAACTTTGCAGGCTAGAAGGGATTGGCAAGAATATTGAAAGTCATAAAAAGCAGGGACCTACAGCCAAGTTTGCTCTACCCAGCAAAGCTATCATTCAGAATTGAAGGGCAGATAAAAAGCTTTCAAGACAAAACAACAACAACAACAACAAACAGACAAAAACAACTAAAGGAGTTCATCATTACCAAACCATTATTATATGAAATGTTAAAAAGACTTATTTAAGAAAAAGAAGATTAAAACTATGAACAATAAAATGACAATAAATATATATCTACCAACAATTGAATCTAAAAAACAAACTAAGCAAACAAGAAGAGTAGAGACAGAATCAAGGATGCAGAGAGTGTTTTGATGATTGCCAGGTGGGGGGGGTGGGAAATGGGTGAAGAGGTGGGGGATTAAGAAGTACTAATAGACAGTCACCGAATAGCCATGGGGATGTAAAGTACAGTGTAGGAAATGGAGAAGCCAAGGAACTTATACCTATGACCCATGGACATGAACAATTGGTGTGGGGATTACCTGAGGGAGTGGGGGTGCTGGGTGGTGGCCTCAAAGGGGGAAAAATAAGAACAACTGTAATAGCATAATCAATAAAATATAATTAAAAATTTTTTAAAAGGAGGCAATAACATACAATTAGGTAAAGACAGTCTACTCAATAAACGATGTTGAAGAAATTGGATGGAAACATGCAAAAAATGAAACTAGACCACCTTCTTACACCACACACAGGAATAAACTCAAAATGGATTAAGGACTTAAATGCATGACTGAAACAATGAAACTCCTAGAGGAAAACATAGGGGAGTAAAGTCTAGGACATTTCCATTAGTAATATTTCTATATATAGATATAGATATAGATAGATAGATAGATATAGATATATATCTCCTTGGGCAAGAGAAACTAAAGAAAAAATAAGTGAATGGAACTACACCAAACTAAAAGTTTTGGCACAGCGAAGAAACTATCAACAAAATGAAAAGACAACCCTCTGATGGGAGAATATACACACCATACTTCTGATAAGGGCTTAATATCCAAAATTTATAAAGAAATCATCATACTCAACACTCCCTCCCCCCAAAAAACCTATCTAATTAAAAAATGTGTAAAGGACTTGAATAGACGCTTTTCCAAAGAGGATGTAAAGATGGCCAATCGACATATGAAAAGAGGCTCAACGGCACTAATCATCAGAGAGATGCAAATTAAAACCCCAATGACAGATCACCTCATACCAGTTAGACTGGTATCATGAATAAATCGACAAACAATAAGTGTTGGTGAGGATGTGGAGAAAAGGGAACCCTCGTGCACTGTTGGTGGGAATACAGACTGGTGCAGCAAGTGTAGAAAACAATATGGAGTTTCCTCAAAAAATTAAAAATGGAACTACCTTATGACCCAGCAATTTTACTTCTGGGTACGTATTTGAAGAAACCCAAAACACTAATTCAAAAATATATATACACCCTTTTGTTCATTACAGCATTATTTAAAATAGCCAAGATTTGGAAGCAGCCCAAGTGTACATTAGTAGATAATTGGACAAAAAAGCTGTGGTACATATATACAATGGACTATTACTCAGCCATAAAAAAGAATGAAATCTTACCATTTGTGACAGCATGAATGAACCTAGAGCAGGAGTGTCAAACTCATTTTCACCAGGAGCCACATCATCCTCGCGGTTGCCTTCAAAGGACCGAATGTAATTTTAGGACTGTATAAATGTAACTACTCCTTAATAGTTAAGCGAGAGCTCAGTGCTTCCACCAGGTAGAAACAAGGTGCAGGGCCAGATAAAACAAGGTGGAGGGCTGGATTCGGCCCACGGGCTTTGTGTTTGCCACCTGTGACCTAGAGGGTCAAATACCATGTAATTTCACTTACACGTGGACTGTAAAGAACAACATAAATAAACAACACAACAGACTCACAGATATAGAGAACAGACTGATGGTTGCCAGAGGGGAGGGGTTGGGGAACTGAGTGAAAAAGGTGAAAGTTTTAAGATATGTAATTGGTAGTTACAAAATAGTCATGGGTTATCAAGTACAGCCTAGGATATATAGTTGATAATATTGTAATGATTATGTATAGTACCAGGTTGCTACTGAAAGTACTGAAGGAACACTTTGTAAAGTATATGATTGTCTAACCACTAAGCTATACATTTGAAACTAATACAAATAATATTGAATGTTAACTCTAATTGAAAAGATAAACATTGAAAAATAACAGCCCTGGCTGGTGTGGCTCAGTGGATTGAGCACCAGCCTGCGGACCAAAGGGTCGCTGGTTCGCTTCCCAATAAGGACACATGCCTGGGTTGTGGGCCAGGTCCCCAGTAGGGAGCACGTGATAGGCAACCACACATTGATGTTTCTCTCTTCTCTTTCTCCCTCCCTTGCCCTCTGTCTAAAAATAAATAAATAAAATCTTAAAAAAAAATTAAAATAACAATAAGAAGGATTTCTTAAAAAGAAGTTTTAGGAAAAACTTTAGAAGTTTAAGAATAAAACTTCCATGTTTTATTCGAAAAGTTTTATTGTTTTAGGTCTTACATTTATGTCTTTGGTCCATTTTAAGTAAATTTTTGTATATGGTGTTAGAAAATGTCCAACTTTTTTGCATGTGGATATTTATTTTTTTCAGTACCATTTGTTGAAAAGATTGTGTTTTCTCCTTTAAATGGTTTAGCATTCTTTGTCAAAATTCATTTGACCATATTTGTGAGGGTTTACTTGGGTGCTCTATTGTATTTCATTGGTCTATATATCTGTTTTATGCCAACCATACTGTTTTGAGTACTGTAGCTTTATAGTAAGTTTTGATATCAGGATGTGGGGTACTCCAATTTTATTCATTTTTTTAAAAAAAAAAGATTGTTTTGGTTATGTTGAGTCCCTTGAGACTTCATGTGAATTTTTTTTATTGTTGTTCAAGTACAGTTGTCTCAATTTTTATCCCACCATGCCCCCGCCTCAACCACCCTCCCTCCCACCCTCAAACCCACCCCACTTTGGGTTCGTCCATGTGTCCTTTATACATGCTCCTTGATGGCCCCCCTCATTATCCTTCTCCCCTTTCCTCTCTGGAAACTGTCAGTTTGTTCTTTATTTCAATGACTCTGCTTGTATTTTGCTTGCCACAATGAGACACCACTTCACACAAGTGAGAATGGCCATCATAAACAAATCAACAAACAACAAGTGTTGGAGAGCATGTGGAGAAAAGGGAACCCTAGTGCACTGTTGGTGGGAATGCAGACTGGTACAGCCACTGTGGAAAATAGTATGAAATTTCCTCAGAAAACTAAAAATGGAACTGACTTTTGACCTGGCAATTCCACTGCTGGGATTATACCCTAAGAATCCTGAAACACCAATTCAAAGAACCTATGCACCCCAGTGTTCATAGCAGCACAATTTACAATAGCCAAGTACTGGAAGCACCCTCAGTGCCCACTGGTAAATGAATGGATCAAAAAACTATGGTGCATTTACACAATGGAATTCTACACAGCAGAGAGAAAGAAGGAGCTCCTACCTTTCACGACAGCATGGATGGAACTGGAGAGCATTATGCTAAGTGAAACAAGCCAGGTGGTGAGGGACAAATACCATATGACCTCACCTATAAGTGAAACCTAATCAACAAAACAAACAAGCAAGATTTCATGTGAATTTTAGGATGGGTTTTTCCACTTCTGAAAAAAAGTCATTGGGATTTTGGTAGGGATTGCATGTATTGAATCTGTGGATAGCTTTGGGTAATATTGACATTTTAACAATATTGTTTTTCAATGCATGAACAAGAATGTGTTTTCATTTATTTATACCTTTAATTTCTTTTAGGAATGTTTTATAGTATTTTTTAAGATTTTATTTATTTACTTTTAGAGAGAGGGGAAGGGAGGGAGAAAAAGAGGGAGAGAAACATCAATATATGGTTGCCTCTCACGCACCCTCTGCTGGGCATCTGGGTTGCACACACAACCCAGGCATGTGCCCTGACAGGGAATCAAACCAGGGACCCTTTGGCTTGCAGTCCGGCACTCAAGCCACTGAGCCACACCAGCCAGGGCTATTTTATAGCTTTTATTATACAAGTCTTCACCTTCTTGACTAAGTTAATTCTTTTAAATGCTGTCGTGAATAGAATTGTTTTTGTAATTCTTTTAATATTGTGTTAGAAATGCAACTATTTTTTTGCCTGTTGACTTTGTATCCTACTAATTTGCTCAATTCACTTATTAACTCTAACAGATTTACTTTTTGTGGAGTCTTTATAACTTTCTATGTATAAGAGCATATTATCTGCAAACAAATAATTTTACTGTGCCTTTTCTCATTTGGGTACCTTTTCTTTCTTTTTCTTGCCTGATTGCTCTGATTAGAATGTCCAATCCTGTGTTGAATGGAAGGTGAAGTGGGCACCCTTGCCTTGTTTCTTTTTAAGTCTCAAGCAAAAAACTTTGTCTTTCACCACTATTAAATTTGCTGTATTATGGCTCTTATGTGGAGGTAGTTGTCTTCTCTTCCTATTTTGTTGAGTATTTCTTTTCTTTTCTTTTTTTTTATCATGAAAGGGTATTGAATTTTGTCAAGTGCTTTTTCTGTATCAATTAAGATGGTCATGTGATTTTTTTCCTTCATTCTGTTGATGTGGCATATTACAGTGATGTATTTTGTATGTAGAATCACCTTGTAATCCAGGAATAAATCCCACTTGGTCATGGTGTATAGTTCTTTTAATATGCTACTAATTTCTGTTTGCTTGTATTTTGTTGAGAATTTTTGCATCAATGTTCAAAATGGATATTGGCCTGTAGTTTTCTTTGCTTGTGGTATCTTTTCTGGCTTTAGTTGGGGTTATGCTGGCCTCATAAAATGAATCAGGAAGTGTTCCCTCCTCTTCAAGTTTTGGGAAAAGTTTGGGAAGGATTGGCACTAGTTCTTTGCTTGAATTCACCGGTGAAGTCATCAGCTCCAAGGCCTTTCTTTCTTGGAAGATACTTGATTACTGATTCTTTCTCCTTACTAGTTATAGGTCTACTTTGATTTTCCATTTCTTCATGATTTAATCTTAGTAGGTTTTATGTATTTAGGAATTTGTCCCTTTCACCTAGGTTATCCAATTTGTTAGTGTGTAACTGTTGGCAGTACTCTCTTATAATCCTCTTTAATTTCTGTTGAATAGGTAGTAATGACCCCTCACCTTTAATTTCTGATTTTAGTAACTTTAGTCTTCTTTTGTTCAGTCCATCTAGCTAAAGGTCTGTCAATGTTATTCATATTTTTGAAGAACCAACTTTGGGTTTGATTTTTCTCCATTGTGTTTCTACTCTGTATTTTGTTTATTTCTGCTCTAATATTTTAAATCTGAGGGCCTGCGTGAAGGAAGAGTTACAGGGAAGAAACAGCTTGCTCTTTCCACCATTCGTGTTTCAGCTTTCCTGTGAGAGGAGCTGTCTTCCCTCACCATCCGATCGAATAGTGCACTGCTCTTGCTTACCACTCTGTCTTGGTCTATTCACAGTAAATATTTTCACTTAAGTTGTTTATTTTTCATTTTCTTCATAGGATGGTAAGTTTCAAGAGGTCAGAGCACTGTATTTCTAGTCTCTAAAATAATACCTGACATACCATATGCTCTTGATAATATTGTTGAGTGGAGGAATTAAATCAACAAGAAACAAGAAAGGAGAGAAGCAAGGCATAAAGAATGGTCCACATAAAAAAAAAAAAAAACAGAGATACAGAATAAAGTATTGACTCAGATGTCACCCATGGCACCAACCCCTCCGCTGTCCCAGGAATTATTCCCTACCAAAAAGTTCAAAACAAACATTTAGAAAGGACTCTGCTACCACGTAATGTACACATTGCAAAAGCATGCCAGATTAAAAGCCAAGCTATCAGTTGCATTTTACATGTATTGCTGTTTCAACTGAAAAGTAAAAAACAAAACAAAATTTCATGCAGAATATTTTAATTGAGGGCTTATTCGAACAATGGCTTTCAACCTAAAATGTTAAGTCTTTTCAATCTGCTGTAATTTTTATTATTTTCTTTATTCTGCTAGCTTTGAGTCTGCTTTGTTGTTTGTTTTCTAGTTCCTTAGGTTGCAAAATTAGATTGTTGGTTTGAGATTTTTAATTTGAATTTTTAGTTTACTTTTAGAGAGAGGAGAAGGGAGGGACAGAGGGAAACATTAATGTGTGGTTGCCTCTCGAGCGCCCCCTACTGTGACCTGGCCCAAAACCCAGGCACATGCCCTGACTGGGAATAGATCTGGTGACCCTTTGGTTCACAGGCCGGCACTCAATCCACTGAGCCACACCAGCCAGGGCCAGATTTTTGTTTTTAAATGTAGTCGTACATATACACATATATAATTTTCCCCTCAGCACTGCTTTCACTGTGTCCCATAGTTTTGGTTTGCTGTATTTTCATTCTCAGTTATCTCTTAAGGTTTTTTTCATTTCCCTTATTTCTTTTTTCCATAAAAATCAGCTATTTTGTGAATTTTCCAATTTTTTGTCAGGGAAGGTACTTTGTGTATCTGTTTTCAAATTTATTGAGATTTAATTTGAGGCCTAGTACATGGTCTAAACTGAAGTGTCTCATGTGTACTTGAGAAGAATGTGTGTTCTGCTGTTGTTGGCTGGAGTGTTCTGTGTCTGTTCGATCTGTTTCGTTTGTGTTAAGCCCCCTGTTTCCTTACTTATCTTCTGTCTGCCTGTCCTACCCTTTGTTGTGAGTGGGCTATTGATGTCTTCAACTATTATTGTAGAACTATTTCTCCTTCAATTCTGTCAGTTTTTGTTTCGCATGTTATGATGGCCTATATGACGCTCATTAAGTGCATACATATTCATAATTGTTGTATCTTGTTGCTGTATTCGGTCCTTCTCCCTCGTAACTTTTTTTAATTTAGTCTATTTAATCTCATATTAGTACAGCCACTCCTGCTCTCTTTTGGTGACTATTGGTAGGGAACATCTTTGTCCATCCTTTCACTTTCAACCTGTTTGTGCCTTGGGATATCAAGTGAGTCTCTCATAGATGACATTTTGTTGGATCTTGTGTTGTTGTCCATTATTCCAGTCCCTGTCTTTTGATTGAAGAGTTTAATCCATTTACATTTAAAGTAATTACTGATAAAGAGGCACTAACTTCTGTCATTCAGTTTTGTTTTCTATATGCCATATAGGTTTTTGGTCACTCATTTTATGCACTGCTCTGTCAATTTTTTATAGTACAATGTTTTAATTTCTTTCCTTTTATCTATATTCTATAGTTATTTATGATTACATAAAAATTACATTTAACATCCTAAGTTTATAATATCTAATTTCAATTTATATATAGCAGCTTAACTTTAGGAACAAGAACATTGCAGCTCCAACCCCACACTTTTTGGTTGATGTCACCAAATTACGTCTTCCAAGTTTGCCCGTAGATATAAACTAATTCTTCTAAATGCATTAGTCTCCTAAATTACATAGAAAACAAGATTTGTAGTTACAAATCAAAGTTATAGTAACACAAGCTTTTACATTAATATTTTTCTGTATATTTTTTAAATTGTAAGAAACAAAAGGCTGTTACAAACTATTGTCACAATACTAGCTTTCGTAATGGCTCACACACTCACCTTCACTGAGATCTCTGTATGTCTGTGGCTTCGAGGTCCTGCCTGGTGTCCTTTCAGCTCACCCTGCAGGACTCCCTTGAGCGTCTCTTGCAGAGCAGCTCTGCTGGTCACGAATGGTGTATTTCAGCTTTTATCTGGCAATGTCTTAGCTTCTCCCTCACTTTTAAGGATAGTTTTGCCGGATATAGATTCTTCGTTTACTTTCGTTGTTGTTGGTTGTTTTTTTTTTTTTTTTTTTTTTTTTTTTTTTAGCACTTTGAACTAGTCCAGTCTTCTGGCTTCCAATGTTTCTGCTGAGAAACATGAAGATAATATTATCGAGGATTCCCTGCATATAATGATTTACCTCTTGTTGCTTTCACTTTTGAAAGTTTGATTATAATGTTCTTGGGGTAGGTCTTTTAAAATCTTACTTGGGAGTTTGTTGAGCTTCTTTTATGTTTATATTTACACCTTTCATCAAATTTTAGAAGCTGTCAGCCATTTCTTTAAATATTCCCTTCCCCTTTGTGGGACTCCCGTGGTATTTATATTGGTCCATTTGATGGTGTTCCATAGGACTTTCAGGCTTTATTCACTTTTCTTCAGTCTTTTTTCTTTCTGTTCCTCAGTCTCAAACATTTCTATTGTTTTATCTTCGAGTTCTGTGATTCTTTCTTATGACTGCTCAAATATGCCTTTAACTCCCTATAGTAAGCTTTTTTCGTTGTAGTTTTCAGATTTGGAATTTCTTCTTGGTTCATTTTTAGGTTTTCTGTCTTTTGATATTTTCATTTTGTTCACACATCATTTTCTTGATTTTCTCCACATTTTCCTTTAGCACTTGGAACTTAAGACAGTTGCTTTAGTCTCTGTTAATGTTTGCTATTAAAACCTTTTCAGGGACAGATCCTGTTGAATTTTCTTTTCCTTTGAATGGGCCATATGTTCCTATTTCTTTGTATGCCTTGATTTTTTTGAACATTGGATATTTAAATCTAATAACGTGTTAACTCCAAAAATCAGATACTGCTTTCCCCCCAAATTTTGTTATTTTTATTTATTTATTTTTATAGTTGTTGGCCACAAATAGTCTTTGCCACAAATAGGCCTCAATGTGAACATGTATTTCTCAGGTCTTTTCTTAGCTTTTCCTTGGGTATGCAGCCACTTTCTAATTTTCCCCACATATGCAGTTGTTTTTGAATGTTGGTCTTTCATACCTGGCTCCTGAAAGGAGAAAAGAAAACAATGAAGTGGGTGGGAGAGGGCACCAGCCCATTAAGGCTTCTGGCAGCCACTTCAGCCAGAGGAGGGGCTTGCAATAAGGGGAGAGGTGCCACAATGGCTGCCAACCTCTTTGTACCTTTGTGATCAGAAGTAGCAAATCAGTGGTTGGTGCACAGACCCCTAATAGTTAGGGCAGGGTCCTTTTTACCCACCCTAGCACCCATATGCTGTGTGCAAGCTGTTGCAGGAACAGGCGAACACTGCCTGCCGTGTGGCTGGGGCTGGGGGCTGGGTGGCTGTTGCTGTGCCACAGGCTAAAATTGACCAAAATTAACCACAGTTTACCAGTCTTCAGTTATATCATTACTGGTGTTATTTTATCCATATTTTCTGTGATTGGTCCCAAGAAAACTTTAGTTACCAAACCAATGAAATCCAGTAGTTGACATTTTATAAAAATACATCTTTATTGTTTCAGTGTTCTTGCATAATACAGACACCAAGTCATATAAATTCAGTCTTCAAGTTAACTATATATTAAACAAAAAACTAAACAAATCAGCAAAACTGCTGCAAAATCCCTCTAAACCATGAACCTTATCACAAATGCACACTGAGATGATGGAACTATTTTATCTTAAATCATTATGCTCTGAAAATTAAACACAGCCAAGTGTGAATGCTTAAAGAAGCAACAAAAAACAATATGATGCGGAACAAAACTATGGGGGGTTTCTAAACTGCACACGCAGAGTGCCAGGCCAGCCAAATGGCCCCACTGAACATTTCAGCAAAGTATCATCTTTGTGTGACAAAGATGAGGGGCTTGTCCAACTGCAGTGTGATTTCAAAGCAACCTCAGGAGAGCACGGCCAGAAGACTCGGTGGTCACATGACTTCAGAACATGCATTCCAGAGGGTCCAACTATGAGAAATACATCCATCCTCTTCACTCCAAAAGCCTTTCTCAGAGCTGTAACTCAACACCAGGTTACTAAAGTGACTAAGGGCCAGCATGTGTCTTGGAAATCCACAACTGTAGCAATACATATATACATGCATATAATGCCTGGAAAACTCTAGCTAAGTTTCAGAATACAAAGTTTTGAATGTTAACCTCGAGAGAGAGTATGATACTGTAACTAAAATTTCCCCTAAAAATTTTGAGATCTAAGTCCATGAGAGCTTGAGACACACAATTTCCTTCGTCTTATCTCACAAGGGTACACCAATGCAGGGACTGGTCCCTTGAACAATGTGTCCTCTTCAGGCAGGAGCAATTGGAGCAGCATGTGGGATGGTCCCGAGAACTACACCAGGTCCAACCCGCCCCCCTCAGGCTTAGTTCAGCCCCAACAGTTTTCATTCCATGCTTGGAACAGCTCCATGCCAGCAGTTCGGAAATGGGAGCACAGTGGCAAGGGCAGCCATCTCCACGTTCCAGGAGCGTGTCCCAATGCTGACTTCCATGGCAGGGTCAATTACGAGGCTCTGAGGCCATGGGGCTACGGACTGTGGACATGAGGTGTGACTTGTAGGTTTTGCTCAGGCCTGTCATCCAGAATTTGAGCAGCTTGACATTGTCCTCCTCGGATGCTCCAAGGATACTCAGGAGCTTCTGGGTGTCCTCTTTGGGTCGACTGTCCACCTTGGTGAATTTAAAAAGGACCTTCACTTTGCTGTGGAAAACCAAACACAACACTCAGACACCACAGCACAGTCACCAGAGTTCTGGTCCTGGGGCCCAAGTGGCTTCAAAGACAACCGCAGCCCCACAAGTGGGGCTGGAATTCAAGCACTGAGAAGAGACAGCACAGCAGGGCAGCGGCCCACGCCTGCATGCCTAGCGGTCTCTAATTGTCAGCAGTTACCACCCTGGGTGATGTGGCTGGTGCATCAAAATGGGGAAAAAAAGACAAAAGAAAAAAATTTTCCTTAAATTCACGAAAGGACTTGGTTAATCCTAAGCTTCTCTGTATTATTGGAAATCAGGACTATGTTTTGATTAATTAAATTTGACAAAAAAAATTACTAAGAAGGCAGGAGGAAATAAAGTAACTTGCTTTAGTAAAGTGGGAACATCTATTATCTGACTTTCAAATTTTAAAGTTAATTAAGCAGCTTCCCTTGGAGACATGTGTCACCCCCATCTCACAGGGGAGCAGCCTGAGGCTTGGGGTAACTAGGTCACTTGCTCAGTATCACCCAGCTAATATATTAAGTGGTGGAGCAGGTATTTGAACTCACGCTCTTAACCTCTATTCTGGACTACCTCTCCTGGCAGCCACGACCTCATCTCTTTCCCTGGAAACAGCTCCTGCTTTTCCTCAGCAGACCTACTGCTGGCGGTAGTCCAGCCCTCCCCGGGAACAGACATCAAAGAGTCTAGGGGTCCAGGTGGAGTGCACTTACTTCATCCACTCTTCCTTGAGGCAAATGAGGCACTGGTCAACTACATCCACAGACAGATTCTGGTTGGTCAAAGCAGCTTCTATCTTATTCAAAATGGTTGGGCCAACTGGGAAAAGGGTGGGGGGACGCAGGGCAGTTAGCGCAGGGGGAGTGCCCTCCTTCCCACTCTCATTACGGGGGAAGGCAGCCCGCTCAGCAGCACCCACCTCTGTCTGCAGCTACAGGACTACCACTGGTCACCGTGAACTCATACTTGCTGAGAGGCTGGTCATCTTCATAGCCGGTGGGGTGGAGGCTGGAGCGAGCGGCTGCATGGACCTCTACCACGACAGCAAATTCTGCAGCCAACACAAAGCAAACTGCTCTGCCAATGAACCTCTCACTCCTGTAACAAGGCCCCCCATTCTGCTGCTCCCAGTTATCTCAGATTAACCAGGGAGACACTCCGGTCTCCTGAGATTCATGCTTTGCATTTAAAACTTTCTGTGGGTTATTTGTAAATAATTAAGGTTTAACTTTTGCCTCGGTTAAACTAACAATATATTATTTTATAATAACTACTCTATCATATACTTCAATTTGCTTAATACTAAACAGCCCCATGAATGCTAGAGAGGCCCCGCTCTCACCCCCATTTTATAGACAGGGAAGCAGACCCAGCAGCTCAGTGACTCACCTGAAGTCACACAGCTGGAAGCGGTAAGAATTTCAAGCCTGTATCTGAAACCAGGGCTGATGTTCTAAACACCACCCAGAAAAAAGGAGCTGCCTCTCTGGCGCCCAAGACCCAGTCTGGTGCTGAACAGAGAGGAAGCTCAGGGCTGCGGAGTGCCAAACACTCTGCCAACAGACCTCCCAACTGCCTGGGAGTGCAGTGACTGCCCCTTACAGGTATGCTCAGAAAAGCCCTGACTGCCTTGGGAGGCTGGGGTGTGCACCCAGGCTGACTCCTGAACTTCCTAAACCAAAAGTGAGGGATGCTGATGAGCTTCTTGGTTGTCTGCCTAGAGGAGAAAGCTTGTCAGCACTGAGGGTGGAGCCAGGCTGAGCAAGCCCTACTCTACTCATGGATGTGAAGGATGTATTTAAGGCATAAAAATGGGGAGTATTTGAGATCATGCTCACAGCACATGTCATCAGTTTTGGCTCAAATAAACTCTTATTTAGAAAAGGTATATCAAAGGAAGAAAAAACTTGGAGAGGACACGGAAGTAGGGCTGAACAGTGAAAGAGCCAGGGAAGACCACAAGACTTCTCAAAGGACGATGAAGGCACACTGTCACTGCCTAGCACACCTCCGGCACACCTCCGACACACAAAGGCTCCCGACTTACTCCCGCCAGGATAGCACTGCAACCCTCTGACAGCCACTGGGGCTGTTCCCACTGCCAGGGTTGTGACGGTGGTCTGCCCCTGACACAGAACCAGGCCCTGGGTTGGCCAGCCCCACCTTCAGCCACGTTAAAGACACAAAACAGAGGCCCGATGGCATTGGGAAAGCTGGTCCTACAACATGGGCCTTCCTGCTTCTGAGGCCGGCAAGTGACACCCTGGAACACACAGTGAAGATCCAGTCCCACCTCCAAGCCCCGAGGCACAGGGACTGACCAGGCAGGACAGGCACGCACCCGAGGCGAGCACGTGGGTGGGCACCTGCACGTGCAGGCCGAGCCCCAGGAAGTTGCACCGGTAGGCCTCCTCGTACTGGCTGCTGTAAGGGACGGCGCGGACACAGCCCACCGGCAGCATGGTCTAAAAAGGACGGAGTGACTCAGGATGGACCCCAGTTGGAGCACACCCTGCCCTGCCTGTCTCCATCATCCACATGCCACAGACCCTGTGCAGCTCAAACCAAAGCCTCCCTCTTCCCAGAAGGCATTCCTAGTCACTCTGCCCCTCTACAGTGTGTGCTGGCCACTGGTCATATGTGACTCACGCTGCCCTTCACTTTATGGTATTAATTCTTATGTAGTTCTTTTATTTCTCAGATATTTGTGTGTTCCCTCATCTGACAAAGAGATTATAAGCTTTCTGAGAGACCGCGTCATAGCCATTTTGTGCTCTCAAAGTCCTAGGCAGGTGGCAGGTCCTCCCACGCTTTCCGATAACTTAAGTATGTCAGAGCCAAACTCAGGCCCTGGAACCTGGCACCCCTCTGGGACAGTGACAGCAGGCTATGCCCACACCCCACTCAACCGGAGCAGATTGCTCTGTTCCGAGGCAGACATGCTTCTGGCAGCTGGGAGCCACTCCTATGGCTCTGAGAGGGGTTCAGGAGTTGGGAGGGGGAGACAGGGTAATTAGTTATCAACCTGTCAGGACAGTACAGAATCTTCACTGGAGATAAAACCCAGAAAGCCAGGGGTATCAAATTCTTTTCCACTGGGGGCCACGTAAGCCTTGCGGTTGCCTTCAAAGGGCCGAACGTAATTTCAACTCCTTAACAGTACAGGAGTAAGTGAGAGCTCGGCACTGCTGCTGGGTAGAAACAAGGCGCCGGGCGGGATAAAACAAGGTGGAGGGCCAAATTCCGCCCATGGGCCTTGTGTTTGCCACCTGTGCCATAAAGGATGGTCGCTGCTAATAGTGGGGAAGCACACAGACCTCAAATGCAGGAATGCACCTCGCACTGAGCCACTGATGCCCCCAGAGCCACACCCCAAGTCAGGTTAGTTTTAAAGCCCACTGTGGACAAACGAGGCCCTGCAGTGCAGCACACAGGAATAAAGACCCTCCTACCTGAAGCACTTCGAAAGCTGACAGCACCAGGTCGGGATCTCTGCTCTTCCAGATGACTTGGTTCCCCATGAGAACGTGCCAGGCCAGCATGCGGAAAGACTGGGCGCCCAGGACCTGAGAGGGACAGAGTTCAGTGCTTTCTGCCCACTGGTGTTACCTGTGTGTTCATTAGAAACCGTCCTTTCGCAGTAAAGGGCGGCAGTTCAGGAGAAAGCCACTCCTCATCTCAGGGAGGCTTGGTGGTGGGCCTGAGGTTGGAGGGAGGCAGATAGAAACCCCAGATTTGTACCTGAAAAACCTGATCTTGCACATTTTATAAGATCTTTTCCCAATTTTATTTTCAAAACCTTGAAGCAGAAAAATTATTAGCTTTTTGCAACAGTTACCTTCCTTCTGCACACATACCTGCACACATTTTGCAGAACCACTTGAAGGTCAGTGGCAGGCTTGTGAGGCTTCGGGACCCATGCAGAACAAGGGCTTCTACACAACCCCAACATACACCCCACCAGAAAGGCCACACCGACGTGGTCAGCTCAACAGCCAGAGCCCTTTATAGCTAGTACGCTTTCAACCCAGGAGTCATCAAAGAGTCACAATCACCTCGTTTGCCTGTCCTTACTCCACTTCAACCTAGACCAGCCTCCGTCTGCAGCCCCCCTCTCACTAACCCCTATGACACCGACATTTAAAAGAGTCCAGTCGTTGTCTCATGGCTCATGAACATGACCACACACACACAAAGGGGCTATGACACTGCCTTTCACCATACCCCAAGGGCCTCGAAGTGCTCCCACCTCCAGGTAAATTCAAGAGTCTGTCCGATTTTCATTCATGCAAGCACACAAGGGGGATTTCAGGCAAACACATGACTTGAGCGGATGACCATTTTTCATCCAGAAGTCCCACAGAGCAGTGGCCATTAAATCAGTTCTTACTCCATTTTCCAAAACAGAAACAACTATCTTTTGATAAAATTCATGCTTATTGTAAAAATAAATACAGAAAAGGGTTATACAAAGAGACAACCCGCTCCTGTAATCTAGGAACGCCTTCCTCCTGCTGTGGGCGAGACTTCTGTCTTTGGCGCACACACAGTCAGGCACCGTCTGCTAACTTGCTAGTCAATGGCAGGCCACTCGCCCCATGGCAGTGGCCCCATAAAACTGTCATGGAGCTGAAAACATCTTACCACCTAGAGATGCCACAGCCATTGAGAAGTAACAGCATTTCTCAGCTGTCAGTGGTGATGTTGGTAAGCAAACCTATTGCACTGCTAGCTGCATAACAGCACAGCATGCACAACCACAGTGGCAGGCCACACCACACCATCTAGGTCTGCGTGTGCACACTCTGTGATGTTCACACTACCATGGAGTCACCTGACAACACACTTCTCAGAACGTATTCCCATCGCTAAGCAGTACAAGACTGTAAATATGTACGTACCACCCTACACAACATACTGCATTTCTTTCTTATTTAATGATAGTCCATTGTTTGAACACATTTACTATGGTTGGACATTCAGGTTGTTTCCAATTTCTTATAGCAGCCATCATTCTAAATTTGCAAAGCATCTAGGCTGCGCACACACACACACACACACACACACACAAAAGCTATTCAGTTCCTTTAAAAGGTTCTAGAATGACAAGATTAGCAGACCATGAGAAGCCTACCCTCCAGGCCTTTAAGAAAACACCTACATCATTAAAGAAAAGGCAGCACCAATCCTGCAGCTAAGAGACTCCAGATGCCCACCATTGGCTTCATCCACCCACTAAGGAGGTTCCTGGTTACCCCTCACCGGCCAATCCCTGCTGGGTCTTGAACACGATGGGCCCAAAGGACAAAAGTGTGCTGGACACAGATGAGCTGGGAGGTGAGGACTGGAATCTCCTTCTGAGTTTCTGATCAGGGCTCTGGCCCTCTACCACCTACCTGCCTCATGTGCCGAAGAGACTTAAACACAGACAGCTTTCTGGGCTGCCAGCTGTCACAGTCTGAGAGCAAGGAAGAATCTGTGGGGCACTTGGTCAGTTCCCGCCCCTCCGCGCCCTCTGGCAAGACAGGGGCTCTTTCCTCTTCAGCCTCAGAATTGTCCCAGCCTTCTGATTCCTCTTCCAAATCTGCAAGACAGACAATAAAGACAGTTATGAAACATGCTGTCCCCTGGATTCCTTCATTTCCTGGATGCAACAGTCTCTTTACGTGACCTTGTCAGCACAAAACATCTCATGGTTCAACCACCAGATGTCACTGATTCTTGGTTTTGGCCAACTGTCTATGCCACCTGTTACTCTCGGAGCCCTGGCGTGGGCCGGAGGGTCCAGTCACTGTGTACCTAGTCAGGAGCCTTACTCTGCACTGTCAAGCACACCACTGCAAGGCTGCCAGCTGTTCACTGTGGGTGGGAAACTTTGAGCAAATGCTAGGAACGGCAATGGCTTGCTTCTCCACAGCCAGGCACTATTCTAAGGGCTTCGACATATTATTTCATTTAGTCTTTTCAATGGTCCTAAGGTCAATACTATTCTCCCCACTTCAGTGATAAGGAAATATCTGTTATTTCAATTACTCTTCCTGACAATCCTCACAAACGGTGAGACCCACAAGGATGGGGCTGTGCCCGTGCACACGGAACGGAGAGTAACAGAGTAGGATCAGAAGGCAGGTGTGTCCGACTCCCAGTTATGTGCCCGGAACCTCTCTGATCACAACACAGTAAGCCCTGCATTTCCATCTCTGTAAAAGTGCTTCTCCTGATACACTTGGCTCTCTGTAGCAGAAAATCTCACCCACAGACTATGCTTACTGTCTCCCTACAGTAACAAACTGCTCTAGGGACAACTAATGCACAGTGACAAGGTTTTCTCTTCTCTGAACACATTCTACCTTCGCTGAAACTCAACTCCCTCTTCCCTGCTCAGGAAAGCATGTTTGAATGCAAGTGTGTGCAAATCACCTGACTACAGGAGTAACCTGAAAATGGCTCCAACTTATCAAGAAGGTCAATTACTTGCAAACTGAAGCAGATCAAGCATTATTAGTAACAAAATATATGCAACACGCACCACAAGTTGAGACTGAGAACCTAAATCACCAAATACTGAATCATCTCCGAAGGAAAAACACAGCAGGACCAAGACCAGAGGTTTCTGGCTGCTGGTCTTGACACCAGAAACCCCTGCGAAGTGATGTAAACGCACAGGCCCCTAAGTCCTAGACACAAGGGTCTGACCGCAAGCCTGGCGAGGCTGCCCAGGTCCCAGTGAGGTTTGGGATCCACTGCCCTTGATGGAAGCCTTGGATCCAACTGAAAGAAGTAGAACATTTTCTTGTTAAAGGGCAAAGAATAAGAGACTGCCTAGCGCTTGGTTAAAGAAGAGACAGGGACAAGAAAACCTTCACTCAGTCAATCTTCTGCACAGCCCAACAGCCCTAATGGTGGATTTTCCCACCTTTCCTGGGATCATAGACTCTTTCATGGGACTATCCTGGAAAATGAGACAGGAAATCACAATACAAACACCAAGACTAAAGGACAAGCTTTCTGCAGCTGTTGCTCCCTGGCTCCTCCTCCCAAGCCCGGCCATCAGCTCCCCTGGCCAGCCAGTGCGGAGGAGGCAACAGGGCTGGGACAACCCCAAGCAGCCACTGCAGACAGAGGGCTTCCAGCCCAGCCCTTCCCCTCTCACCCGCGAGCTTCTCCATCTGGACCAATGTGTCCTCAGTGGGCGCGCCCTCTAGGAGCTTCTCGGTCAGCCGGCTGCCGCATGCTTTCAGGAGCCTGAAGAACAAAGCTGTGATGTGTTCTTGCCAAAAGGAAAAATAAACCTAAAGCGCTTCAAGCCTCTTGACCTAACTACTAGTTTATAGAAAACAGTGTAAAGAAAGGTGAGGAGCAATAGGAGCAATACCACAATACGATGGCTAAGTCCAAAACAAACGACCCAGGTCTTCCCACAAAAGGCGTGGGACAACCAGGGCTCGGTGTGTGGGAGGCACTATCCCAGACTGAGAGCTTTAGAACAGCCTACGCACTGAGTTCTGATCCAATTCAAAAGCCAATTCTGAGGCAGAACAGGAAAAGTGAACTGAGACTGGGATGGATGACACAGGGTGTTGGATATAAGAATGGTTTTATGGTTGAAATGACACAATTAACATTTGCTTTAAAAACACCCTCAGAGAAAGTGAGAGGGCAGATGAAAAAACAGTAAAATGTTGGTAATGCTAAAGCTAGACGATAGGGGTGCATATTTCATTGTACTATTTATTCTACTTGGGGCTGTTTTAAAATTTCCTAAGAAAACTGATTTTTAAAGGACAGCAGGAATGTGTGCCGGATGGGTGGGGACACAGACCCTTCTCTTTAGTTTGCAGGTGCTGGGGAGCTGCCCTCCAGGATGCTCCCCGGAGGACCCTCGCCCACCAAGACCTTAAATGACAAGACACGGACTTCCAGCTGACACCGCTCAGGGATGAGAATCTGGGGGAGCTTTTGGAAAGAGTCTCTCTAGCAATGGAGGAACAAAAACAGCTTGTGGCCAGAGGTCAAACTGTGGTCATTTCAAACATGCCCACAAGTTCACTGACACTCCTCCTTTTAAAAGGTAAAGACTAACCCTTCCCTCCTGCCAAGGCTGGCCCCAGTGACCAGCAAGCCTCTCACCAGCAGCAGGTGCTGGAAATAACATGTACCTGTCAAGGCTGGGCCAGGAGACCTTGCAGGTCCTACCTCACCCTCTCTTCCCTCACTCACTCTGAGAGAAGTTGGCTCAGATGCCCACATGGTGAGGAGTCTCTGCCCACAGCCAGCACCAACTTGCCGGCCATGAGGGAGCTGAACCTTCAGGTGGTGCAGCCCTAGCTGACCCAGAACTCCTCAGAAGCAGAGCCAGGCATGGCCAGCTGTGCCACCCTCTGCCTCCTGACCCACAGAAGCTGTGTGAGACCAATGCTCACCGCTGTGTACAAAGAAGGGAGGGGGGTCACTGGTCTCGGAATGGGGATGCCATTTTTAAAACATCACTGGGGAGTAAGTTCTACATAAGAACGCCCGGCACCTAGTCGGGGGACAACTGCACTCAGTTCAGTGCTCGCTAAACAAGCACACACCACGGAGGTACCGATGGCTCTTCTTCCCAGATTCGGGCACAATCCAAACAACATCCGGTAACTGCTCTTATTCTAACAGTTGCTGAGAGAGCTGAGAATCTCATTACCAAGCAAAGGAGGTGTGCAGGCATGCCCACAAGTTGTCATCGCTTGTCAAGGAGGTCAGGGAGCGGGCAGCGTTGCCATTCCTCTGGTGTAGGAATGGTGTGAAAGCTGTGTTCATCCTCTGGGCTCGCTGTGGGCACCCAAACTGCTCGGCTTCAAATACCTGAAACGCACAGGACAGGGGTAGCCCTTGAACAAATCAGCCAAGCAGCCCAGTTTGTTCACAGCCACCTTCAAGATGCCACTCCTGAAGACTGCCCCATGTTCTACTTCCCTGATGCAGAATACAGAAAATGCCCCCAGTCTTGTAACTGCACACAGAATGGTTTGCTTCCCCAGTTGCATTAGAAGACACCTAAGGAGAAGAACTGGCTGAGACGTTCTCCTGTACCACACTACCCCAGACTCACTGGGCACTTGATAAACGTCGAGGTAGTGTATGTGTTCAAGGTGGCCATTACTCTTATTCTCAAAGTTATTTCCAGTCCTCCCCCTTCCGTGCACGTGGAGGCATTCACGACTCAGACCTTGAGGGTGCAGGGGCATGTGACCAGCACCCTCCACCCCCTCTAGCCAGCAAATGAGCACCATTCAACATGGCTGCCACCACACGTGCCGGGACCCTACCATGAGCAGATTCCCCACGTCCCAGCAACAGACAAGAAACATGAACAAGAAAAAACTGGGGCTTGAGGGCACATGCTGTCTGTGAGAAGTGTGCTGGGTCACTAAGGCCAACCTCTGTGGGAGGTTGTCCCGAGATGCCACACGGAAGCTGGAGGGGGGCCTGCAGCACGACCAGTTGAGCAAGCTTTTGGAATGGAGGTCAGAGGAAGCAAAGGCAGTGGGGATGAAACCACGGTGTCTGATTGCAGCAAGGACACGAGGGCTGAACAAGACTCAAGAGAGACCAGTAAGGCAGCAGGATGGGCTGGCAGACCACCAGGTATATGGCCACACCCCCGATTCTGAAGCCAGGAGTCAACAGTGTAGACAGAGCGGCAGCCACAGGGCTGCCCACTCACAGGCTGCTCCAGCCCACTGCCGCCCACTGCCACCCGCTGCCCTGGTCGCAGGCGTCACCTTGAGAGCCTTGTCCTGGAGCTCATCGATGATCCCTCGGATCTTCCCGAGCAGGAAGGGCCAGGAGTTGATGAGGTAGATCCGGTCCATCATGATGGCAATGATGCTGTACCAGCGCTGGAAGCCCCGGGCCAGGCTGTCTTTGATGAAGAAGGTGTGGCTGAACACGAACCCATGCTGCTCGTCCCCAAAGAAGATAGGGCCTTCGCGACCAGGGCAGACCTGGGACAGAAGCACAGCCCCTCCAGGACACTGTCCTCTCCTTGCTTTAATGATGCACAATTAACCCCTCCTGCTGGGAGGATCCTTTCTGCCCATATGAGCCACCATTAATTATAGGATGAGTGGGAAGGGCAGGGTTGAGAGGAAAATTTTGCTTTCATCAGCTCCTGGGATCAAACTTCTAAAGATAACATTTGTTATCACAGAATGCAAGGACCATTAAAGTAGGTTCATTACTTTTTTCTACCTTGAGCCATGGTAACTCCTATACAAATGACCAATCTATCCCGACTCCAGTTTGGCGGTGTCACTCACCTGGAATACCCTGGAATGCTGGCAGGTGAGAAGGGCCACTGCAGAGTCTGTGTAATACCACCTCACTCTTTATTTGCAGGAGAGAATCCAGGGCTCTCTCAGGACAGTCACCCCCATTTGACACACAATTCTGTCAGACGTGACTGCCTGGGCTAGCAGATTAGCGGCAGGATATCAAGAGGAGGGGACAGCTGAAGGCCAGCACACAGCAACCATGTCAGTGAGACCCAGGAGGGAGGGAGCTCAGCTTGTCTGACCAAGTGGGTGTGGCGACAGAAGTTTCGGTAACTGGATTATGAATTCTTTGTGACAGATAAGAAAACAGAGAAACTAAGCTTCAAACTCAACATCAGCAAAGTGGTGTAGAAAGAAATGGATTCCCTCCTCAGTAGAGTCTGAGGGTACATGATGACCGAGAAAATAAAAATGGTG
This sequence comes from Desmodus rotundus, assembly GCF_022682495.2. Taxonomy (NCBI): domain Eukaryota; kingdom Metazoa; phylum Chordata; class Mammalia; order Chiroptera; family Phyllostomidae; genus Desmodus; species Desmodus rotundus. The sequence goes on from NC_071395.1 coordinate 61,549,879, forward strand.
ATGTTTGATAGGGTAAACTACATATCCTAGAAATAGTTCATGTCTCAGAAATATGTCCATGAAGAATCAACAAATAAAAGTTTGGCACTTAAGATAAGCTAGCAACCACGTAGAACACTTGTGTGCAGGATGACACATTTCAGAGCTTTGGAGGACAGAGGCTGCCCTGTGCCCGTGCTCCCAGACCTGCCAGTCCCCTGCCCGACAGGGCTGCCTTCTGCCTCTTCTCCGCAGCTGGCACCGAGACTGGGAGCCCTGGCAAGCAGGAGATCCTTGAGAAGACAGCCGCCTCCCTTCCACATCACGGTGCTCACCTCACAGCTCAGGCTCCGCACGCAAGCCTGGCGGACGATGCTGAATAGCTGGGGGTGGCTGGGGTGCTGGTGACTAACATATTTAATCGAAGTCTCTTTATCATGGCTGATGTACCCAGGGTGCCCCACAGCAAGTGATCGGCAGCCCTGCCCATGACAAGAAAAAGAAAACCAGTTAGTCGGAAAGTAGGCAACACACTTTATAACTTATGCAAACTGCCATCTGTTTTCCTGGCATCTAGAGTTATACTTGCCTGAGGGTTTCCTGACTAGGAGAAGCAGGATGCAAAGGCCACACAGGTTTCCACAGGGTGTGAATAACAGACCTAAGCAACTGAGCACCTGTGTAGCAGGTGTTATAAAAAGTTCTGTACACGTTATCTCATTTAATTCAAAGCACAGCCTTGAGATAATTAGTGAGAATCCCCATCCTACAGAAGGCAAAACTGAGGCTCACAGCTGCCAAGGGGCCCACACAGAGCTCTGGGGTCTCAGGAGGAGGCCACGGACATCAGCGTGGTGTGAACACTACCTCTGAGTTCAGGCTCCAACCCAGGTCCCTCACATGAGCAAGTGGCCTGGTGAGGGAACTCAGACCCCGTTTCCCCAGAGCTGACGAAGCAGCACAAAGCGGAACGCCCAGGACCCACAAGGAGAAAATGTTCAAGAACACCAGGTGGCAGGAAGTAAGCCTGGGACGCGCGTGTCCAGGGCAGGGCTAAAAGGTACCTGTGACGGTGGCGGCAGCAGTGTGCTGGCAGAGTGGCTGGAAAGGCAAAAGCTGGGAGGTAGGGAAAGAACTAAGGGGACGTAGAAAGAAGCAAAGTCAGTCCATGAAGAATGGTCTGCACACATCCCTGAAGACCACACCTCTGTGAGGTCCCACCCCTTATACCCTGGGACCTATTCACTGCCCAGGAGGTCCCCCACACAGCACAAGTACAAGCTCCTGTAGAGAAAGAGAAGACCGCAACACTCTGAGACACTTGCCTCGCACATGTCCGACTTTTTGGGTCCTGGGCTGCTGGGCTCTGCGCTGGCCCCTTCGGCTGGGCTGTGAGTGCAGGTCCCACTGCTCATCTGAATGCCGCCCTCCTCCTCCTCTGCCTGCTCACCCTGGCTACAGCTGTCCCCCGCCCCTTTCGGAAGCGGGGCGTGCAGAACCTCAGTGCAGAAGAGAGTACGGGGACCATGGAGCTCACAGAAGTGACAGAGAGCAACAATGGCGTTCATGGTGCCGTGGAGACAGCAGAAGCCTGCGTTGGGGGAGGAGGGGAAACACCTTCAGCTGCCAGCAGTCAGCTGGCCTGTGCCCCCGCCCAGCACTGTAGCAGCTCTGGTACTCAGGGCCTGGGTGGCTGCTCTGTGCCGCACTGCAACGGGTGCAGAGGGAACCAGACAGACAGACAGACCCCTGCCCACGAGTTCCAGCAAACAGAGCAGGAAACATGTCATTCCACAATCTCACGGAAAGCCTTTCAGTTCGAACAGTGGGAGGGCTCCGGGGTAACAACCCTCTAGGAGGGCTGCTTTGGGAATGAAAGGGCAGAGTCCCTGGAGAGGCAGGGTATGGTTTCAGACAGGAGGTTTCTCAGGCAGGAACTGAAGGGACTGAGGGTGGGAGCCATGGGGGGCTGAAGAGCACAGCTCAGGTCCAAATGTCAGTGGAACTGGGGGAACAAGGGCAGAAAACTAGGAGGAAGAGGATTTCAGGGATCTTTCTATGCCATGGTAAGACCCTGAACTTTTTTTTTTTCCAGGGATTGGAGAGCCTTTGATGAGTTCCGATGAGAAACATAAGAAATTGAACTTATTTTAAAAGGACTATTTTGGCTGCTGTGCAGAAAACAGACTTCTGGAGCCAGGAGGGACCCAGAGAAACCAGCTGCCGTCTCCCCCTCGTTCACGGAGAAGAGGTGGTGCCCAGGCCAGAGTGAGCAGTGGGAGGCGGAAAGGAGCAGTCTGACCGCGACTGTACCCCCACTGACAGCTCGCGGGAGGGCTGTAGAGCGTGAAGAAGGGAGCAAAGTCACTGGGACCAACAAAAAAGAAGAGAGAGGACTGGAGGAGTGGGCAAGGAGGATACCCAGAGTCAACACCTGGTGAGCCTCCAAGTGCAGAGCTGGAGGGTAAGCGGGAACACGGGGGCAGAGCCCAGCAGGGCAATCAGTGCTGGGTGAGGACAGGAGCTCTGCGATGGAGCCTGGGGCCCTCCACAGCTGAGAGGTGAAGGTGAGGAAGAGCTACACAGGGTGACAGGTAATGGCAGGCAGTGAGGCAAACTCCAGCGTTACCCCAGAGACCAAGTGAGCAAAGTGGGGATGATGAGAGAAGCAGAGTCCTGGCGGGGACCACGGTGGGTGGGGCCCAGCACAGCAGCTGAGAACAAGGGAGGGAGAGCAGTGGATGCACGTGCAGGCACAACTGCCCTCTGGCTGGGGAAAGTCAGGTAAGGCTTCGGCGGGAGGAGCGTGTCCACTGGGCGGCCAGGCAGGAGGAGGTCTGGAAACAAGAACACAGGAGCAAAGAAATGGAGGGGGGGCAGTTCCAGCCCAGCTTATGGGGCAGGTGTCACAGGGGAGGGCCTGAAAGCCAGGCTACAGAGGGCACACATAGTCCCCAGTCCCACACTGTCCGACACAGCAGTGATGAGCACATGTGGCAACTCATTTAAATTAATTAAATTGAAAAGCCCCATTCCTCAGTGTCACTGATCACCTTCAAGTGTGCACTAACCATAATGGGCTCATGCCATCATTTTAAAGGGACAGTGCAGATCATGGAACAGTCCCATCATCACGGAGTTTTATTAGATAGCATTGCTCAAAACAAATAAGGAACCCTCTTCTCTTTAGGGGACCCCATCCCCCACAACAAGGCCAAGGAAGGTCAAACACCCTCTGCAGGCACAGGCGTGGCCAGGCAGAGGCGCTAGCCTGGGACACTGAACCTAGAGGAAGGCAAAGCATTAGTGTGAACATGCACGGTGGGAGTGGGGAGTCCCTGGGAAAGTGCGTCCTGGGGGACAGCCTGCTCAATAGCCCCACTGAGGGGTGTCCCTGTAGGTGTCCCTGCTCAGAGCCCACTTTCTAGCCTGCCTGCTAACTCTGCCACCCGCCCCACATCAGCTGACGTGGGCGGCCACAGCCGTTGTCCTTGTCCCTGAGGCAGGGACTGGAGCTCAGATGGCTACCGTGGGAACATCAGCTGGTCTGACGGTCATGCCTGGGGACCAGACACAGGGACATGAGGGGTGGCCAGGAAAATGCAGTCCTCCCCGGGGAGTGGGCAGCAGCAGAGACAGGGTTTGAGATAGGAAGCAGGCCTCAAGTACGTGCCTGGTCTGTGCTACCAGAGAGGCTGGAGACAAAGGTCCTGAACAGTCCCCGTAGCCTTTCACTCCTTACCATTCAGCCTCTCCTTGTGTGTCCCCTGCTAGGAGTGTCCCCCCCAATCAGCCCACCCAGAAAAGTGGCTCACCTCTCACCTCCAGTCCTGTCACTTTCTCCCCTTCCCAGCTTTATTTTACTGTAATGAACATTCCCTAAGTGGATCAGCTTTGTCTCATCCACAGCAGTTGCCCAGCCCATGGCAGGCATCCACTTAATAGGTGTTGGGTGATTTAGAAGCTGCCCAGAAATGACAGCTCTGGCCACAGAAAGCGGGGAGCTCACTGAGGGTATCCAAGAGCACAACCACAGAGGACCCAGATAGATGAATTTAAATAAAGGGTCCACATAGCTCACTACAGTGAAATCAAGGAAAATAATGGTTTAAAAATTCACGGTGGCCCTGACCGGTATAGCTCAGTAGTGTGGGCATGTCCCTGCAAAGTGAAGGGTTGCCGGTTTGATTCCTGGTCAGGGCACTTGACTGGGGTGCAGGCCAGGTCCCCAGTTAGGGCACACAAAAGGCAACCAGTTGATGTTTCTCTCCCTCTCTTTCTCCCTCCCTTCCCCTCTAAGAATAAATAAATAGATAGATAAATAAAATCTTTTAAAATATCCATTGAGGAAGAGGGGGTGAGGCAACCACTGATGGAGAAAGAAGTACAGGGACCCAAACTAAAGGCAGAGATGTTGACCCTGGTAAAGGCCACGTCTTCCCTTGGAGGCACAGAAGAGAAATAAAGGCTCCTTTCACAGGACATTGACACAAAGCAGCACCCTCGGCCAAGGTTCACGCCACCTGAAGAGCACCAACACAAACTTTTATATTGGGTTGGCCAAAAAGTCCGTAACATTTTTTCCTGTATGGTGGCTCTAGTAGCGCTTTAACCTCTAGTAGTCTTTAACTTCATTAGAAACAATTTTGTTAGATTGTATCGTGACAGTTATCTATCAGCATGCATGTTAAAAAAACTTATCAAAATTGGTGAATTTTTGTGCAGCCATTTTAACATTGAAGATGGAAGAAGATACGCAACATTTTCAGTGTATTATGCTTTATTATTTCAGGAAATATAAAAACGCAACCACAACACACAAAAAGATCTGTGCAGTGTGTGGAGAAGGTGCTGTGACTCACTGAACATTTCAAAAGTGCTTTGGGAAGTTTCTTGGTACTAGTGACATCTTGGCCAAACAATCCTTTGCTGGGGGCTGTCTTGTGCATTGGAAGCTGTTTAGTAGCACCCCTGGCCTCTACCCACTAGAAGCCAGTAGTGGGAAATAGCAACATACTCAATCAAATCAATAAAGTTATTGGTAAAAATGAAAAATGTGCCTTTTATTTCACAGAAAAAAACATAAGGACTTTTTGTCCAACCCAATATTTGGCAGAATCACACGTCCACTGTCCCTCCTAGACTACAGCATTCTAGGCCATTTCCAAATGAGTAGGTAGGACGATGGCAGTCCTACTGCAGCTAAGACCTGATGTTTTGTAGGTAAAGAAAAAAAATCAGAGCTAATTCTAGAGCAATGGACTTTGTGGCACAAAAACAGTTCAAGCAGCTTACAGATAACCTCAAAGTGGAATACAAGCAAGGAGCTGGGGATCCCAGGGGCTCAGAACTGCTTGGGAGGCCTTTTGAGCATTAGCTGATAGCAAGCTGACACCAAAGACAAAGTCTTCACTGAAGTTTACATTCCTACTGCGGTATTCCATAAAGGATCTCTTGAAATATAAATATACTTGAATATCTTTGTAAAATATGAAATGCTAAAGAACAGTCCTCACCCTAGTTCCTACCTACTCTTAATGAGAAGGTCAGCAGCCACCGGAAGGCAGTGAGTTATCCCAAATTACACTTGGCCTCCAGAGTCACACAGACCTTCAGGGTTGGAAAAAAGCCTGTCTCCAGCCCCAACAGGCCATGCAACATCAAGTATGTTCCTTAGCCTCTCTAGGCACCACCTGAAAGCTGAGAACAGAGGGCCCAACCCCCCTTCTCAGAGTTAACCACCACACATGCAACCAGAGTTCTAGCGAGTGGGAGGTCAGCTAGCTCTTCGTTCACTCCCCCACTCCAATCTCTGCCAGATGTCTGCTGAGGAAAACAATCTGGTTTGAGTAGGCCTAACGGTTCTTCCTTTCCAACAAGCCTTCCAGAACCAAGGAAGAGGCAGAAATCTGCCCCTGCCCAAAAGCTGGGTCCTTGTCGACACCCCCTCCCACAGGCTGGGTGGACCTGGACAGTGATCTCTGAATGGCCTTCCCACTGCTGTGGTGTGCCCTGGACCTGGGCCTACTTCTTCTCCACTCCCTGTGGTCTTCTCATAGGACCACAGAGCATTGAAGATACCACTAAGCATGAACACTTTGCAAATAAATACGTCATTAAAACAGCTGTTAACCAGTGGTTGGCATCAGAACCCCACGCGGCTTCTTGAACTAGTCTCCCACAGTGGAGCCTCAGGAAGTCAGCTGGTGCCAAGTGGAAAGTTCCACAGAGCTTTCCTTCCTGGTCAGACCCCACACGGCGGCTCTGCTATTGTATCTCTACAGGTTTCACCTGCATTTCCGTTCACAGAGCTCCCTGGTGCTTGACACTGGAAGGGCAACACTGTCCTGTGCCATTACTTCTCGGTTATTTGATGACAGGGACAGCCTTGTGCCTCTAGTACTTGCTCTGCTGTGAACGGGAGTCCCTCCTGCCACCTGAGTGGACACCGTGGGCGCGCAGGGGTCCAAGGGCCGGAGTGTCAGTACCACCTTTCAGCAAGCCCTTCCTTGCCCTCTGCCTTTGTGGCTGTGGCGGACCGCCCGGGGCGTCAGTCCGCGAGGAACCAATCGCTGGGCTAGGGGAAACGAAGAAGCGCCTGACCACGCCCACCCCACCAGGGGGCGATCTTCTAGCCTCAGAGGACACGGATCCCGGCCAGAACGCCCCTAGCAGCAAGGAAGGACGACACACACCCTGTCCCCCACACCACAGCCGAGGACAAGAGCAGCGGGGAGGCAAAGAGCGGTTTCAGCGACGCTGAAGGAGACTAAAGCAACGAGGCTCACAGCGCGGACCCTGGGTCAAGTTTCTCACCCCTTTAGAACTGCGACTTCCAACTTTTCTCATCTCGTGGCACACATACACTAATTGCCAAAATTCTGCAGCACACACAAAATATATTTTCTGGCAATCTGACAAAAAGTAGGTATAATTTTGATTAATTCACACCGACGCTACTGTGTATTGGCTGCTGTCACTTTTTAATTTGGCAATCTAAGGGGAAAGAGGTCACAGCGCCCCTGCGTAAACAGTCAGGCGTTGCGTGTGCGCACGGTGGCAAATCGCCGCTTTCGAGTTCCCAGAGGTGCCCCACCCTGACCCCCCTGCCACGCACCTCAGGTCCTGGCACCCCCTTTCCTCTCCGGCCCCCAACCACCCCCTCACTATCTAACCCGCTTCACACCAACCCAGACCTCGGCTAACCCAAGGCCGTGGTCCCGTCCTCGCTCTGGCCTCATTCCCCTTCCTCGCCCCCCGAGCCCACTCCGTTTCTCGGTTGTCCGCCATAGCCAGGCGCAATTCCCACCTCCACGAAGGCGCCCCACGGCCCCAGCCCGGCCCCCGCCGCGCCTTGGACTCACTGGACAAGCCCACCCTCGCAAAGACGAGGCAGGGCCCGCGCCGTCCCAATGGAGGAGGAGAACTCTGGCGGAGGAAGTACCCAGCCCGGCGGCGCTCAAGGCCGCTGCGCACCTGACAGCGCGTCTTCCAGCCGCGGCCCGGCCTGGACGCCTCCTTGAGTTCGTAGGCCCGGCGCCCAGCCCCGCGGACGCACGGCTGCTCGCGCGAGCGCCGCTTCACCACTCCGACCGGGGAAGCCCCAGCACGCCCGCCACGAACTCTGGGAGTAGGTTCAGCAAAAGGACAATGGACTCTGCCTGTCTTTCTGTCTGGGAGAATGCTCTCTCGAGCTCTCACCGTGATGCCAAACACTTTAGTTCCTCTCTGTATGCCACTTGTGCCTTTCAAGTTGCTACACCAGTGGTGGAGCTCAGAGGGAGTGAGTCTGTTTAAGTCCATGAGTGGGTTCTTTAGGAGGAACTGCTTGGGACTCCAGTAGTTTCCTCCACTGACTCAATCCCCAGTGGTTTTTTGCAGCCAGAAGTTATGAGGGCTGATCTTCCTGGCACTGGAACCCTGGGCTGGGGTCTGGTATGGGACAGGGGCTCCTTGCTCCCCAGATATCCCTCCCAAATTTGTATCCACCACACATGGATTTGGGACCAAACCATTTCGCATCTCCTCCCCTTCTACCAGTCTGGATGGATGTGGTTTCTTTATTCTGTAGTTGTCAGACTCCATTCAACTTGATTTCTGATGGTTGTGAGTGATGGTTGTTCCATATTTTAGTTGTAATTTTGATGTGGTTGTGTGAGGAGGTGAGCCGTGTTTACCCATGCTGCCATCTTGGCCCAACAGTTTTAAAAGTTTAGGTATGCAAATTCAATATTTCTTGCCCTTACAAGTTCCTAGAGTAATTGTTCTTTTTATTGGTTTACTGAGCTGTTAATTCTAACACATTTTCCCTTTCAAAAACTGAAGGGTTATAGTGACAGAACTCAAGAGGTACTGAGTACGTATAACTTATAATGACATGTTTAGCCCCGATTTTATTTTGATACTACTCAGCTTTATTCAGTGTCTATTTCCATATTTTTTATTCATTGACATAGATACAGAAATACAATTTTAAAAATTCAAAACTTCCTCTAAGATTCTTATTTCACAAATAAACATCTCTGAACCTTATAAAATAGTATACCCTTTTTTATGCTTT